>NC_091441.1:1159375-1507500 GCF_964237555.1 Oryctolagus cuniculus | reverse complement strand
CAGCCCAGCCTCTGCACACTGCTTCTCCAGGCTGGCTCAGCCCCACGCCCTCGCTCAGGTCTCCCCACGGACCTCCCCTCGCACGGCACCTGCCACCTTCCCCTGCGTGTGTGACACAGCGGGAACCCTCTGTCTCTTCATCCCGATCTAAAGTTCACGGTGTTTGGATGCGTCTCCCCAGCAGCCAGGCCATGTGCAGGACGTGCAGCTCTGGCTTGCTGTGCCCAGGCTCTGCGAGGACGGCCTGCAGGCCCAGCCCTCCCAGGATCACGGCTGACACCGTGCTGTTCTAGGCCACTGACTCCGGGTTACTTGCTTCAAGCTGGTTCTCTTCGAAGGGCTTTCCAGAATCTTCCACGTGCTACTAGGAGTTGGGAAATCCCCCACGGCATCTGACCGGGGTGTTTCTCTCCCCTCTCTCTCTTTCTCTCTCTCTCTCCCTCTCTCTCTCTCTCTGTTCCTCTCTCTCTCTCCCTCTCTCCCTCTCTTTACCTCTCTCTCTCTTCCTCTCTCTCTCTCTCCCTCTCTCTCTGTCTCTCTGTTCTTCTCTCTCTCTCCCTCTCTCTACCTCTCTCTCTCTCTTCCTCTCTCTCTCTCCCTCTCTCCCTCTCTTTACCTCTCTCTCTGTCTTCCTCTCTCTATCTCCCTCCCTCTCTCTCTCTCTTCCTTTCTCTCTCTCTCTCCCTCTCTCTCTCTCTCTCCCTCTCTCTCTCTCTCTCTCCCTCTCTCCCTCTCTTTACCTCTCTCTCTCTTTCTCTCTCTCTCTCTCTCTGTTCCTCTCTCTCTCCCCCCTCCCTCTCTCTCTCTTCCTCTCTCAACCATCCTTGGACCACCACATTTCAAGGAACACAGTTGGAAATACTCACTTGAAACGTTCCATGGGAGTATTTGGCTGTCAACAAAAAGCACACTCTCCACATTGAGGTCAGATAGGCAAAGAGGCGCTGACTCTATTAGTTATTAAATGTTCAAATCGCGTGCTCCATGGCTGTCATGCGTTTCTCTGATGCTGACCATGTGTGAAAGCCTAGCCTGGATGAACTATTCCTGAGAACGGTGTGCTGATTCTTAAAATGAAAAAACGATGCCTCAGATTACAGGTGAACGCCAGGTGCACTAGTGGTGTCGGGACAGCAAGAGAGGGGACATGGGTGCACCTGGAAGGCCACCCAGGAGCCACCACGAAACCTGCAGGCTCAGAAGCTGCACAGCCAACCTGCATTTCACGTGGCAAAGTAACTTTGTAACCAAGAATCCAAACTAAACAGATTCCACATAGGCTTCTCATGCCGGGTTCACGCGTCTCGGAGCGTGTGTGCAGGTGCACGGATTTAGGGAAAGAGATGTTCGTTTATAACTTTATTTTTCTTTTTTGCAAGATTACTGCATACAAAGTTAGAGGCTGGTGTGGTGGCATAGTGACTTAAGTTGCTGCCTGCAATGCCAACATCCCACGTGGGTGCCGGTTCATGTCCCGGCTGCTCCACTTCCATCCTGGCTCTCTGCTATGGCCTGGGAAAGCAGCGGAAGATGGCCCAAGTGTCTGGGTCCCTGCACCCACATGGGAGACCTGGGAGAGGCTCCTGGCTCATTCTCCGGCCTGCCCAAGCTCGTTTGGCCATTTGAGGAGTAAACCAGAGGATGGAAGCTTTTTCCCTTTCTTCTCTCTCTCTCTCTCTCTCTCTCTCTCTGTCTCTCTCTCTTCCACCCCGCTCTGTAACTCTGCCTTTCAAATGAATAAAAAAAATCATAAAACAAAGGTCCCATCTGAAAGTGCTTGTCCTGGGAGGGATAGGTCGCTGGATGACTGGTGCTCGTCCTGGGAGGGCAGGTCGCTGGACGACTGGCGCTCGTCCTGGGAAGGGCAGGTCGCTGGACGACTGGCGCTCGTCCTGGGAAAGACAGGTCACTGGACGACTGGCGCTCGTCCTGGGAAGGGCAGGTCGCTGGACGACTGGCGCTCGTCCTGGGAAGGGCAGGTCGCTGGACGACTGGCGCTCGTCCTGGGAAGGGCAGGTCGCTGGACGACTGGCGCTCGTCCTGGGAAGGGCAGGTCGCTGGACGACTGGCGCTCGTCCTGGGAAGGGCAGGTCGCTGGACGACTGGCGCTCGTCCTGGGAAGGGCAGGTCGCTGGACGACTGGCGCTCGTCCTGGAGGGACAGGTCACTGGACGACTGGCGCTGGGTGCGACGCCTGGGTCCCCAGCCCCGGCTCCTGGCTCCAGTTCCCTGCCAGCGCAAGCCCCAGGAGATGGCAGGGATGGTTCAAGCACTTGACTTCCTGAGACCCGTGTGGGAGAGCTGGCTGGAGCTCCTGGCTCCTGGCTCCAGCACTAGCCCAGCCCCAACCACTGTGGGCACCTAAATGAACCAGTGACTGGGCACCCTGTTCCTCTGCCTCTCTGCCTCTCAACTGAACACAACATAGTGATGAATGAAACGAGCGTTCCTAGGAGTGGCACTCATTCTAAACCTCAGAGCCTGCAGCAAACGGCAGAAATGCGCAAGAGGCACCAAGAGTCCTGCAGTGGCTCAGCCCTCCTGCAGGTGCCCGGCCTCCTGTCTGGCCAGAGACCTCCCCGGCGCCACCTGCCAGAGACCTCCCTGGTGCCACCTGCCAGAGACCTCCCTTGTGCCACCTGCCAGAGACCTCCCCGGTGCCACCCGCCAGAGACCTCCCTGGTGCCACCTGCCAGAGACCTCCCTTGTGCCACCCGCCAGAGACCTCCCCGGTGCCGCCTGCCAGAGACCTCCCCGGTGCCGCCTGCCAGAGACCTCCCCGGTGCCACCTGCCAGAGACCTCCCCGGTGCCGCCTGCCAGAGACCTCCCCGGTGCCACCTGCCAGAGACCTTCCTGGTGCCGCCTGCCAGAGACCTCCCCGGCGCCGCCTGCCAGAGACCTCCCCGGTGCCGCCTGCTGCGCCCTCCCCCCTGGAGAGATCTAAACAGGGAAGGAATATTTCACCGCTGGGTACACATATCAAAACACCGTGATGCACACCTCAACTGTGTGCAATAGGAACCAGCAAGTACACAAGCAAAAGCCAATTCTTAAACATCACACATTTGAGGAGAAAAAGAGGAAAGTGGGTTGCAATTGGTCTTCTTTCTTGTTGTCATTGTTTCAAACACCCACACTTGAAAATGAGCTGGGGTTTGAAGGAAGACAATTTGGGAAGCATTCAAATGTTACAATAAATAGGAAGCGTACTAAAAATCAAGATTGTTCCCGGCAAACTCGTAGCAGTTGGAATTTGCCTTTTTTAAATGCTATAACACTCTGATTTGTATATCTGATTTCACGTAAGTATCTCATTCTTTGCAAATGATTAATATGGAGCAATTTTTTTGTAAATGAAGCGGGGGTTCCATAAACATTGTTGCATTTCTTTTCCCGTTTTTTTCTCCTTTCAGTTGCACATTACATCTGTTTCTCTTCTTCTTCTGCCATCAAGTTATTCATAATGAAAACAGAGAAACACGGGCGGCGCACACCACACCCACAGGCACAGCGGGGCTGGGCTGCAGCACGTGCGTCCTGGGTGCACCCCTGGGAGCCACATGCAGATCTCGGCGTGAGCTCAAGGCTCGTGTCCCACACAAGGTCACCGCTCGGCTCTGCCGGCATCTGTCCACCGGGAGGAAGTGCGGACAGGTCGTCGGGCCGCATGCACTGTGCGGAGTCACTGCAGGCTGTCGCTCAGCTCCCCGTCCCCGCTCCCCGCTGGAGCACGGAAGTCGGGCGGATTGGACACACACTGGGGTCAGGGTGCTTGCACAGAAGCTGTGTTTGGTGGTAGCTGGGTGGGGGTAACCCCAGGCCCTGGGGGAGGAGCGGGTGCCCAGGAGCGGACACCCCAGCGGCAGCCACAGCCACCCAGGGCTGGTCGCCAAGGCCTCAGTCACGAGGACACAGCCTGCACTTGATGCAGATGCGTCATCGTGCCTCTTACTCTGCCTGGAAACTGCGTGTGGGGTCTGATGGGCCCCCTCTTGGCCCCAGGATCGCGGGTTCCTGCACAATCCGAGAGCCATCACCGTGGCCGAGTGCCGCCCCTCACAGGGAGCACCCAGGGCAGCCAAGCTCACGGAGAGCAAACGCAGGTCCTGGAGCAGCGGCGGGGAGGGGCCCACGGGGAGATGTGGGGATGGGCCGTGTGCTTCAGTTGGTCAGGGTGACAGGGGTGGAAGCAGCCGAGACCGGCGCCCATATGGGATGTCTGGGTTGCAGGTGGTGGCTGTACCGGCTACACCACAGTGTCGGCCTCTGGATGGCCATTTCAACTGTGCTGACACCGACTCCATGAGGGTGTCCGCACCCTTGGCGCTCATTTCTGAACATGCGCTTCACTGTTTGCTTAGGATGCGACTTTTGTAAATGTTTACGTCTGATTCCTTTTTGCTTAATACGTCAATCTTTAAATCATTCTCTCCTGCGCTTTGCTGCTCGCGGTCGGGGGGACCAAGCTGCTCCTTGGACCCTGCACGGCGCCCTCGGCAGAGCATGCAAGGTCGGTCCCCCAGACCCCCGCCCAGGAAGCTGCGGGACACAGACGCCGTCCAGCCGGTTCTCGGCCACTCCGCGACAAGAGCCGCTCTTCCGGTGTGGCCAGCGCGTTGGGAGCTCAGCACGGGGACGGGCACCATTGGTGTCGCCGCCACGCTCTGTCCAGGAGTCCTTGGGTTTTCTAAGACAGTAGACACTTTCTCTACAGCCCCCTCCCCTCGCTCTGGGTCCTCACAGATATCACGGGGACCGTCTGGGCTTTGTCCTCTGTGGCTTTCGCACTGCTGGGTATTGGCCCAGCGACACCCTGCCTCTCGGTGCCAGTTTCTGTCTTAGCTGATTCGGGCTGCTGCAGCAAACAGCAGAAACGTGTCTGCCTCTCACGGTGCGGGAGGCCTGCGTGAGCCAGGGTGCCACAGCGACTGTCCTTGCCGCCTGTTCCCTGGGCTGCCGGCTGCTGAGTGCTCCCCGTGTCCTTGTGCGGTAGAAAGAGGAGAGAGCTCGCCAGGACGCCTTCACAGAGGCGAGAGTCCCGCCCCCACGACGGACGCCCCAGGGGCCCCCAGTGCCATCTTCCTAAGCACTACTGTGCGGAGTTCCAGGCGACGTTGTGTGGAGATCACAGCCGAGGGGAAATCGTGTGACGTGATTCAAGCACGTCTTCATGAAGTGCGCAGTCTCCCGGCCACGTGTGGACAGATCTGCCCTCAGCTCCCTACGCTACGGTGGTGAGGTCCGTGAGAAGCCCTCCCGTGCCCAAAGGCACTGCTGTGTGTGGAAATCAGGGAGAGTTTCCTGTTCAAAATCCAACCAAGGAAGAGACAACTTTCAAAGGGGCTTAAAGATCTTAATTTTTTAGTTATTTGAAAGGTAGGGTTACAGAGAGAGACAGAAGAGAGGTCTTCCATTTGCTGGTTCACTCCCCAAATGGCAAGAACTGCTGGAGCCAGGCCAATCTGAAGCCAGGAGCCAGGAGCTCCCTCTGGGTCTCCCGTGGGGGTGCAGGGGCCCGAGCATTTGGGCCACCCTCCACTGCTTTTCCAGGCCACAGGCAGGGAGCTGGATGGGAAGAGGAACAGCCAGGACAGGAACAGGCGCCCATATGGGGGTGCCAGCTCTGCAGGTGGAGGCTTAGCCCACTACACCACAGCACCTGCAGCTCCACCCCCCACCAAGGGACTTTAGGAAACTTGAACCACAATGTCAGCAAATTGATCCTACAGAGATAATCCAGGTTCCTAACAAAACGCAGTTCTGCAGTGATGGGTCGCTGGCTGAGACATCTGGGGCCCAGCTGATGTTGGATGCAGGCCGGAACCGGCGTGCCAACTCCCCACTGTTCACAACCAGGCTTCTCAAGAGAGGCCGCACAACGGCACGGCTGCATCCAGAGGTAATACGAAAACCCCGGCAACCACGAAATCCATCACGCAGGGAGGCAAACGGGTCGTGTGCAGGGTCAGTAAGTTCCGGAATCCCGAGTGTGGCTCGCTACAGGCGCCCCGTCTCCCGGCCCCACGGGTGTCCGGAGGGCCCGCTCGCTGTCATCCCTGCAGGATTTGAGCAACGCGAGAGCTGGCTGGGGCCTGCAGGAGAGCAGCACTGTGGGCGCTCGCGGTTCCATGGTGCGGGCTTGTCTACTGCCCACAGGGAAAGGTGGGGCGGCAGTGGCGCTCTGGGGCCGTGGCCCCCGTTCTCTGTGTGCGCACAGCGAGCCCCACCTGCGCTCTGCTCTGGAAAGAGGGCCGGACCCCGCCCCCAAGCCACGGAGGCACCGGAGTTGGAGGGGGGCTGATGTTCGCGGCGAGTTCACGGGGATTTGCCGCCTATCCGATCAGGAAGCGCACTCTCCAGGAGGAGAGGGGCGCAGCCCACCCCAGATCTGGCTGACGCGGGCGGGCGCACACATGGCACTGCGGGCATCAAAGGGAACGCGGGCGTGACAAATTGACTTCTTATGTTTCCTGCAACAGCTCTTACGGGGAGGCCGCCATGTGCAGGCTTGGCTGCCACACCGCGCGGGCTCAGTGACTCTAAACAGACAGAGATTTGTTTACCGCCTGTGTCCTGAAGAGTAAACAGGTTAGGGCGCTCCCCTGACAGATCCCATCTCTAATTCCCAAGCTTTGACCGCTTAACGATCCGGCTGTGTCTTTCGAAAATCAAGTTCTGGGGCCCTGACTTCGTTTGTGTTCCCTTGGCCCTAAGGGGTTTCACTTGAAGAACAAAGTTATGACGTTAGCTGGCCGGCCGCTGCCCGATGGGGAGGCGGCTGCCCGGTGTGGACGACTGTCCCTTCCTGGGGATCGCCCTCCCGTGGGGAAGGCACCGCGGATGAAAGCAGACGTGCCTGCAGGTCGCCCGCGTGCCTTGGTCGTGTGAACACACACGCTTCTCAGTCCCCACTGCTGGCCTTTCAAAGGCAGGTCCTTAACTTGGGGCCATTCTTCAAACTCCAGCCCACGCTCACTTATTTCTGCCGTGTTTCTGTCTCTCTCTCCCTCTGCTGTGCTTTGCAGCACAGGTGCTAAATCAAAGAAGGTAAGAACTTGGGCGAATGGCAATGAATGCTGAGGCACACCCACGCGGCTGCTGGCGCGCCCCCAACATCTGGGCCCCCGTCTGCCCTGTGGCACTGGCACAGCCCCTGCAAGTAAAGCAGCAAAGGGTGCCGCAGTCACAGGGCACCCCCGGTGAGCGCCCGCCGTCAACGCGACGCAGCTGTGGAACGAGGCGAAGCCACGTGTGTGCCTCCGCAGAAACCAACACGTAGGAACGCATTGGAAACAGACCTGCGCGTGGAAGCAGCGATTATCAGACCCGCTGCGCCACGGCCTCGGTGCACGGGAAGATCTGAAGCAGCCTGGAGCCCAAGGCGGCTCACCAGGACGGCCTCGCGAGGCCAAGCTCCCCGGGCGCACCCCGCTGCCCCGCCTCGTGTTTCCATCAAGCTTTTTGGGGGACTGTCTTTTCCTGGGGTTGATTTGCTACCAAGACATCTGCAGAAGTCTTCACGGAGCTCTTGACGGAAGTCCTTGCGGCCACGCAGCTGTTCCCGCTGCGCACGGCTGGCCTTGATGTTCCTGGCCTGTGAGTTTTGGGTTTGAAAAATGTCAGAGAGGAGGTCTTGCAAGCCTGTGCTGGGCAGGGCTGTCCCCGGCGTGCGGCCGGTGTTCAGGCAGTCGGGACTCGCTGCCGATGAGCGTGGTCACCGTGACTTCTGCAGGAGAAACCTCTCTTAGAAGGGACGCCCATCTCTGCTGCCTGTCTCAGGGCCACACCCTGGTCTCCTTCCTCCCCAAGGCTTCTTGCATGTCGTTTGCACACCAGCCCACCCGAGAGGACACGGGAAGTCTGGCCCACTGCCTCCGGAGCCCTGCAGGCGTGCACGCCATACCCTTTGGTTTGCCGCCTTGTCCACGGCCTGGTCTCGGTCCCCAGTGGCCTTGCCCAAGTCTCAAGATTCGCTTGGCGCATCACCATTCAGCACGGGACAGTGGTGGGGACGGCAAGTGTGCTGAGCTCCTCGGAGCAGCGGACAAGCTGAGGAGCGGCCTCTGCCTCCCGTCAGGTCGCTCCCGCCCCAGTGGCCGCCACTCACCTCTCCCGCCACTTCCTGGGATATGCCCTCTCCCAGGATTAAATCCAGAGCTGGTGTGGCGGGTCCAGCTTGGGGTCAGGTGTGGAGCCACAGCCGCAGACGGCAGGACTCCAACCGGCCACTCTGTGAGGGGCTCTGCGCTAACTCTGTCTCCACCCTTTTCCTGCAACCCACCTGCACCTGAGCCCCAGCTGGGGCCTGGGGAGGCTTAGGATCGACCGGGTATGTGCGTGCCAGCAGTCCCAGTGTGTGGAACGTGAGCCTTAGGTGCCCAATATGCAAATATGTTTATATATAATTCTTGTAGAGAGGTATTGTGATAGATAGGTACAGATATATACAAGATACTTAGAGCTGAATATACAAGTTGATACACAAACAAAACTACTAAAATGGACCAGAAAATCTCATCTGTGGCGTGATGGGCATGTGTGTGCACACAGATGCATATACGCAGGCACACACTGTCATGTTTATAATGACACGTGTGAGTCTGTGGCAGGCGTAATGGAAAAGCCTAGGCTGTCTTGGCTTCTGAAACTGCTGGGTGCTGACGCTGTCATCAAGCTCTGTTTTGAGCACAGAACAAGCCCGTCTCATGGAGATGCCTCCCCTCCCCGCTCCAGCCCCGACAGAGACCAGGGTGCCACCCAAGGCCGACCAGCGTCCACAGTGAGTCTTTTCTGCAGTAGCAGCCAGGACAGCAGGAGAACTTGTGCCCAGCCACCTCGGTGTGTGGCCTTGTTCTCCGTTCCGTCCATCTGGGGTGGACGCGCAGGCATCCTCTTTATGGCCGGGACCCAGAGGAAGGCAGCAGGCCCCGCCCCGTCTATGGGGCAGAAGCAGAAGGGGGGGAGGGGGAGGGGAGGGGCGGCTCCTGGGAAACCAGCCACAGTCTGACCCGTGGTCCAGAATGAGGAGCCCCCCGCCCTCCAGGAGGCCATGAGCCTGTGGGTGTGGGGAGGGGGAGGAGAGGAGCAGCACTTGGGGGCATCACCAACAGTCATCCAAGGGCTCAGGGGACCCAAATGAAAGACTGGGGAGCTGCGATGATTGGCGTTTCCTTGGAACTCCACATAAACTGTGCTTGGAAAAGTCCAACGTTGCACGCAGACAGCGTGTGTCCATGATTCCCGTCACTTTTGTCCGGAATCTGGGGAGCCCAAGGTCACTCATCCAAGTGGAAAGAACCACGCTCCCTGCAGAGTGTCCTCGGGCGTCAGCTCACACGCCGGCTGACAGGAGGCGGCGCCTGGCCGACCTCCAGCTAAAGGCAGTGGGACGGCCGTGTCCCTGTGAGAACGCGGGCCCCTGGGGCACAGACGTCGGCAGGGTTCCCGGGACCCCTGCCCTGGCGGGGCTGAGATGAGAGCGGTTATCTCTGGGGATGCCTGCGGGGAAGGCTGCAGCCACGTGGAGCAGGTGAGTGGGGGCAGAGGGAAGTCTGCACGCCTGCTCCCCTGTTGCCGTCAGCACCGACAACCGTGCAGGACCGGAGCAGTGCTGGGAAGGCCTCGGCGTCGACTGCCGGCGAGCCGGAGGGTCCCGGGGCCGCGGCAGCAGGAGGATCCCCGGGGCTGCTGTCCTGAGAGCGGATTGCAGGGGAGCCAGCCTGGGAGCAGACACTCATCAGGGGCTCCCGGGGCCTCCAAGATGCAGGTGATGGGGGTGTGGTGACACAGAGTGGCGGCACTGGACGTACATCGTGAGGGCAGGGACAGGAGACTTCCTCCGCCGCTGGAAACGGATGCCCGAGCCCTCTCAAGGAAGAGACCCACCGTGTGGACCCGAGCAGTGGGAGGGGACAATCTCCGTGAGCTGAGATGGGGACGAGGGGCAGAGGGCAGGGGCCAGAGACGTGCCGAGTGAGGGCCGTGTCGCAGACGTCAGGAGGTGGTACTGAGTAGGGCGCGGGCGTCCCGGTCGGAGCTACAGAGACACCCGGGTGCTGGGGAGACCATGAACATTCCAGGCCGAAGCTGAGGAGCCCACGCAGGCCGATGGTTGGAATCTGAGCCTTGTGGGCCTCCAGGTGCGTCCGGTCATCACACTGGTAAGATCATCAGGGGGACGCATGCCATTAGGGGAAAGAGCAAGGAGAAACTGGGGGTTCGGATGAGTGAGGAGAGGAGAGAGCAACCTGCCGACGGCCAGAGAGGAGGGCGCGCACGGAAGCTGCCGGGTGCTGTGTGGCGGGGACGGTGACCCAGGAAGCCAAGTGCCGATGCAGCCTCAGGCGATGCAGGCCAGGGCCACTGTGGCATGGTCAAGGGGGCCACCTGCGACCTGAACTCAGACAGTTCGGGTGGAGTCAATGCCTTGCTGGGGTGGGTTCTGGGGACCAGGGTGAGAGGGGGGCGAGTGACACAGATGGGACTTTGGAGGAGTCCGCTGTGAGCCTACAAATAGATGCAAGAGGTAGCAGGGAGTCAACAGGCGGGGAGGGGCGGTTAGGACTGGGAGGTTTTGTAGGAGCTGGGAATGGCAGCACCGCTGAGTGAGAACCGACGAGGAGGGACCAAGGGACGAGTTCGCAGCGATGCCCCAGGCAGGTGCGGGGACCCCGGGTGCTGCCTAGAACGCTCAGCCAGCGCGGAGGCAGAAGTCAGTGTGCGGGACGGAAACGTAAGTGGGCAGCTGCCCGGTGTCCGGGGCTTCCTCTCCTCCCGGCCTGTGTCCCAGGGAAGCACACTGCTCACGCTGTCCTGAGCACGGAGGGCTGCCAGGCTTCGGAAGAGAGTGGAGAAGACGTGGGAAAACCGGCCCTGAGATGGAGCACAGGCGTGGAGCGGGAGCCCGCAGCCTAGCTACCCAGCAGCAGGAACAACCCCGCGGGCACGCAGGGGCCCGGGCAGGGGCAGGGGGCTGATTCCGCAGCAGGCTCAGCCACACGGCCATGTCTTTAGAGCCCGTGAGTGTTCAGAGGAGCCAAGAGACTTGCCACAGAGCGACGGCGACTCCGAGGGTTTTTTATGTAAGTCAGATAACCCAGCCGCTCAACGAGATGTGATATGTGACCCAGCCTCTGTCTTAGACGGAAAAATCCACTTCCAAGGACTTGTATTTACTGCTGCTGTTGGGAAATCTCCCGGGACGATCCTCACGGAGCTGGTCAGTGCCGAGTGCCCTCTGAGCGTCTATTGGAAACCCGTGTGTCATTTCAAGGCTTCGGGGAGGCGCAGATCGCTGACGAGGCCGGGCTCCACGAGGAAGGGCAGCGGGGCGGGTCAGCGGATCGAAGACTCCCGCGGAGTTCTTGCAGCTGTGGGCCACGCAGTCTCCAATGAGCTTGAACACGATGCGCCAACCCCACCGTCTATCCACACGCGAGACGAACGTTACGACACTGCACCTCGGCACCCAAGAGCACTTCCGAGCCCACCGTGCTTTGAACGTGCCCCAAGTTCATGTGTGGCAAACTGAACCCTGCGCCAGGGCTGGGAGGGGATTAGGTGAGGAAGGCTCCGCCCGCGCCAGCGGCACTGCCGTCACCTCGGAAGAGGGTTCCTGGGAAAAGGATGAGCCCCCCTCCCGCGCACTCCCAGCCCTCTCGCCCCCCTGCCTCCGGCCGGGGAAGTCCCCTGCCCACGGTGGCCCTCAGTGTCGGCTACACCACACACTTCTGTGGATATTACCCGGTCTGTGGGACTCTGCCTCAGCAGTAGCCAACAGCCCAAGGCGGGATTGCTTTATATTGTCAAAATCAGATGCAAACAAACACAAAGGATATTAGAGAATATGAATGAAGCAAAATTTTAAAAAATGAAAATTTGATTTACTTCTGCTTTGGTTTTTGACATAACAATGAATACCTTAGAAAAAGTAGTTGGACAATTTGTCTAAATATAGCCAACTTTTTTTTACTTTCTCCATATATAAATTATAATTTTAACTTATTCAATTATGTTACCTTCTTAAAAAGATGTTCTTCATTACAATGTTTTGCATGAACTGAAATAAGAGATAAAAATAATAATGAAGATTTATTACACACAACCATCTATTCTAGCTTAAATTTAGCAATTTCCAATTATATGACTTTATTTCATTATCTCCTCTATTTATTTCAAAGAATCAATATTTATCATGTGGTATTTCTAAAACTGAAGTAACTGATTTTATTACTGAACTCTAGCTGGTTTCTTTGACCAACTACAGCTTATTACATTTCAGTGTCCATAAAACCGATGGTTTCGATGCCACAGGTGCTGTCAATGAACACTTACATGGGGATCAGCAGTGTCCTGGTCCTCGCTCGGTGACCCTGCCTGCTCGTCCTCTACCCTGGGCCCACACAACTCAGGAACCCACTGAGGGCCGGGATGGGCTTCTGTCTGCCAATCCCGCATCCCATGTCAGCTTAGCGCTGACTCAGCAGTGAGCACGCACAGAGCATGGGAACTTTTCCCAATTGCGCTTATCTGTCCCCTTAATTGAGAGGCAGAGAGGCAGAAAGAACGAGAGAGAGAGAAAGAGCGAGAGAGCAGTCTCCCGTCAGCTGGCTCACTCCCCGGGGGCCTACCACGGCCAGAGTTGCTCCGTACTGAACCGGAGCCAGGGACTCACCTGGCTCTCCCATAGGGCGGCGGGCCCAGCTCCTGAGCCTTCACCCACAACCTCCCGGGGCACACATCGGCACGAAGCCGGAGTTGGAAGTGAAGCCGGCACTCGGGTATGTGATGTGGGCATCCAAGCAGCAGCCCCAGACCCCCCCACCTGCAGATGTGTGCACCATTGTCTGAGGGAGCCCCCAGGTCCCCCCCCGCACACTGTGTGCACCATTGTCTGAGGGGCAGCCCCAGGTCCCCCCACCTGCAGATGTGTGCACCATTGTCTGAGGGAGCCCCCAGGTCCCCCCCCCCCCGCACACTGTGTGCACCATTGTCTGAGGGAGCCCCCAGGTCCCCCCCTGCAGATGTGTGTACCATTGTCTGAGGGGCAGCCCCCAGGTCTCCCCCCCACCCCGCAGATGTGTGTGTACATTGTCTGAGGGGCCGCAGGCACGGTCTCACTGGGCTCTGGGGCCTGGGTTGTCTTGGGGATCCAGCCAGTTCCCCAACTTGGGGTACATCTGCCAGAGACGTGTTGTTGGGCTGTGTTTGTGTGGTGTGTGTGCACACATTACTAGCGCTGCTTGTTTTCTGGCACAAACATCCCTCATAGTGCACGCACTACAATTCCGACATTCAGCCAACAGCTTTTCCCGGGCTGAGCTGTTTTCGGAAGCGATTCCTCACTTCTTGCACACACCCACCGTGGCCAGGTAGGCCGGGGCTTGCCTTGCCGGCGGCTGACACGTCTCCTGGCCGGCTGCTCTTTCTCTCACACTTTACAAAGAAGAGTTCTTGGCTAAACGGGTTTACTCTGTCTGCAATATTCACAATGTGTATCAGCATCCCTAAGGTTCTGGAATGTTCCATGACAACTTCCATTTTGATTTTTCTGACACAGTTTTTTAATTTTTTTTAAGTTTTCATAACTCATATTGGCATCTCACAGAAACACAAACGCAGGAAACCTTTGGATAGACTTCCCAGCTTCTCCAATGGCAGGAAAGCGCGCGATTCTGTGAAGATAATAGATTCACGTGAAGGTGTCAGAATCTTAGTGAGCGAGAGAGGCCCCGTGTGCCTTTGACCCAGCTGTCCCCGGTGCCAGCGTCTCACCGAGCGCGAGGGCGGTGTTACAGCCGGATGGCACCGCTGATCTCACACCCCCCTCGCGTGGATGCCCCCAGGTTCATACGCGCATGTGCGTGTGCAGAGCTGTGCGATGCTGTCACTTCTGTAGGTGAGTGCGTCTGCCACCGCTGGACGGCTGTGCTGCTGCTGACCACGCCCTCCCGTCGCCACACAAAAAACACAGCGCACATCTGGTCCCTGGCGGCTGTGCTGCGGTCTCCACGCCTGCGGTCGGGTCCCTTCCGATGTGTTGCACAGCGCGGCTCTGCAGCGACCGCCCTGCCAGTCCTCCCTGCAGCAGCCCAGTTCCAGGTGGACGTATCCGCATCGCCGTAGGAGACGTGCCCTTGGCGCTGGCTGCGGTGCCGTGGCGCAGACCCGCACAGCTGACCTGCTCAGCCACAGGGGACATCTGGGTGCTTCCTGTTTGTGAAGGACAGAGCTGCTTGCTGGTTGCTGGCGTCTATGGAGAACTCCGCGCAGATCCTTTGTGAATGTGTGTTCCCTCCCGCCGGGTAAATGAGCGCCAGTGCAGATGGGTTACTGTGGTCAGCGCAGGCGCCCTTCTGTGCCCATCGGCCTGCCCACCCGAGAGGCCAATCCCGGCACCTGACGTCGCCTCGACTTCCCGCGTTAGCCATTCGGAAGGACAGCGGTACTCCGGTTTTGAAAGGTGACAGTAAACACAGGAACGGGTGGGGACATGCGCCTTCTACCAGGAGGTCTCCCACGCCGTGAGAACACGCATGCGCCCGTTCACTGAGGTCTTCCGTGAAAGTGTTCATTGGCATCTGCCTGTCCTAAGTGTGCTAGGAGCCTGCAGAGAGTGCACACGCACATTAGGAAGAAACCGTGTGCAGATTTCAAACTTTTTTGTGCTGAAATAAAACTCGTCTTTCAAGTCCACTTGTGTGGGATGGCCGCTGGGCTGGGTGGGTGGATCCTGTGTCCTGCAGCTCCGGGAGCCCTGGCCAGCAGCCAGGAGGTGAAGACGCCGTCCGCCCCGCTGTCGTCAGATTCACCTGTTCCATGCCTTACAAACGCTAAGCCAGCGCCGACCCGTGCTTGTCCAGCTGTCTCGGGTGTCCTGTGCAGGATGCTCCACCCCACGCAGATGCGGCGTCTCTGCGGGCTCTGTCAGTGACAGCGACGGTGACAGATCTGAGGAGCACTTGTCAGTGATTTGTGAGAATGTCTCTCAGTATGGCTCTGTCTGGTGTTTTCCTCGGGGTCACCCGGGGTCGTGGGGTTTGGGGAGGGAGGCCACAGGGTGGCCGCGGGGTGTGTTGTAGCAAGGCGGCTTCTCCCTGGGGGTCGGTGTCTCCACGCTCTCCACGGCTCCATGGAAGCAGGTGCCACACAGCAGTGCTGAGCGCAGCACTGGTGTCCATGGTCTGGGGTCGCCCTGTGCGGGGCGCCTGTCTCCCCGCTCCCCGGCTTATGCATTCCCTCCGTGAGCCTCCTGTGGCCTGAGCCGGCGGCCATCTGTCCTCTAGTCTGACTACAGAGCGACGCTACAGGGCGCACGGTGTTGCTCAGCTTGCGGGGAGCGTTCCTTTCGCTCCTGTGGCCTTCAGAGCCCCCACTTTCCCTCCCCGCCTCCCTCCTGGCCCTTCCTTCTGTGTTAAGAGTGCTCTGTGCCGCAGGCTCCGCAGAAGCCATGATGGGGTGGAGAGGAAGGCCAGCGCTAGGAACAGAGTCTAAGCCAGACCCCCGGGGCCGGCCTCCGGCTCAGGAGGTTAATCCTCAGCTGCGGTGCCGGCACCCAACTGGGCACCCAGTCCTAGTCCTGGCTGCTCCTCTTCCCATCCAGCTCCCTGCTATGGCCTGGGAAAGCAGTGGGAGATGGCTCAAGCCTTGGGCCCCTGCACCCACGTGGGAGACCTGGAAGAAGCTCCTGGCTCCTGGCTTCGGATCAGCTCAGCTCTGCTGGTTACAGCCATTTGGGGAGTGAACCAGTGGATGGAAGCACTCTCTCTCTCTCTCTCTCTCTCTCTGCCTGCGCATAACTCTTTCAAGTAAAGAATAAACCAGACGCCCACCAGCACAGGCTGCAAACCGCTCATGCCTGCGTGCCTGCGTGTCACCTGTTTCCAGTGCAGGAATCCCGTGTTCTATGGACCCCTCCAGCCCCTGAGATCCCAGGCAGTCAGGTGCTGGGTGCAGAGCGAGCGGCAGACCCAGCGCCCCCTGCCCAGTGGTGAAGGTGACGTTCTCACCACGCAGTCTGGCCGTGGAGTGTGTGCATTGGGGGTGGGGCAGGGGGGAGAGAGCTTTGCACACACGGGACCACGTGACAGCAACAGCGATGCTTGCTGCCCATGCTGGGCCGGGTAGCTGTTCAGAAAACAAACAGACCTCCAGCCGGGGCTTCACGGAGTCGGTGGCACGCTCGGCATTCCTCATCTGTCCCATTTGCCCACGCATGGCCCTGCTAGGGGCTGAGGGCTCCTGGGCCCGGTGGCCCCGGTGGCTTTGTGAGTGCAGTGCGCACAGCGGGGCAGGCGCGGCTGGGGCTCGGGCTCCGGCGGCCCATATGCCGCACACATGTGCTTCCCTGAGCCGTTGGCAGGAACCATGTGTCCTGTGCTCGGCTTTCATGTTTGGGAAGGGAGAGAGAGAGGCCAAGTTCTCTGTACTTTTGATGTTATTGAGGCTGTCATCTGAATAGGTTTCTTAAAAATATATAACATAATAGCTGGATTAATACCAGTATGTTGAAAGATAAACTAATAACTGAACATATCCGTTAATTTTTTAAAACTATTTGTAGTGAAAACATAATTGTAATTGAAAACACCCTCGCTGAAGAGGGAACAATGATTTTTGTGCCTCAAGCAAAACACACACACGCACACACAACATACACACACAGAAATAAAAGGCTCCGAGCCTTGCTTTCCGGGAACATCTGGATTACAGTATGCTAACAGCAAATTCGGATGAACGGAGAAATTAAGTGAGCATCATACACAAACCATTCATTAAACTATACTGAAATCTGTAGACCTGTGGGCAGGTCTAATCGCACTCCCATGTGCGCATTTTTCTCTCAATCCTAGGGGCAACGTTTAAAGTGCACCTGTCCGCTAACGACAGGTCTGGCCTGCGCCTCTGTGAACCTGCCCTCACACGGAGGAGAGGCTGACGGGGCGTGCGGGTGGCCATTCGCGGGCAGCTGTGGAGCCGGAGGGCAGGGAGTCCTTGGAGTCCTGTGGGCCAGACTTCGTCCTCTGACAAGGGCCCTGGTTCTGTACTCGCAGCACATTCGGGGCTGGCATCAAATCTTGTTTCAGGCCCTGCCCCAGGGCCCCAGATGGAATTGGGTCCCAGAGCTCCTGCCCACGTGGTTCTAAGAATCCCACGTCCGCCCGGTACTCCTGGTTCTACAGCCAGGGGAGTCAGATACCAGGTGTCGTGGGCCGGGCTGCTTCCCCTCTGGGGAGGCCAGCGACACCATCCTCACCGTCTTGGACCTGCTGCATCCCCGGCAGGAGGAAAGAAGGCGACTCACCAGCCTCTGACCCGGAGTACCCACCCCGGGGTCTCAGACAACGGGCCTGTGGCGTCTGCCAAGTCCCCAGGATCAAGCTACCCGGCGGGAAGCGTGGGCCCTGCTGCCGAGGGCCTGCCTTTCTCCTGCCCTGGGCATTCTCTCTCCCCGACGGGAGTAGCGTGCCAGAGAACGGGTGGGCTACATCACCTTTCTCTTAATTCCAGAAAATGTGCTTGATGGTCATAAATTATCTGTTCAGTCACTTTAGCGACAGGGGAATGTGGACACGGTGGGAAGTGCTGCTCTGCGAGGTTTGTCTCCAGTCTTTAAATCATCCGCTATCCCATTGCTCCCGCTGACATCCAGAGATGATTTTAATTAAGGGCCTTTGACAAGGTACCATAGTCATTTAAAATCACTGGCTCAGGGAAATCTTTATAAAGATGGCTTTAAAGAGTCCAGAAATCCCAGCAGTTCCGTGTATCAAGGGGGCGCACTATAAAATTGTAAATGAGCGCCTGCACCAGCCGGGGTTATAAAGTGCTTCTGGGTTTCTGGTTTGACATTTCATGGATTCCAAGTGGGCCTAGCGCAGTGGCATCACATAAATCACAGAACAGGCCTCGATACTGTAAACCTGGAGCACAGGGGTGTTTTAGGGGCTGCGAAGTTCATGGCTCGCAGAAAGCATCCCAGCAGTCTGTGCCGTTGCTGGCATTAGGATGACTGTATAAATGTTCCAGCCGTGCGAGCTATGGCTGCCATCAGAATCACTGCATAATGTTCTAGCAGCCCTTAGAATCCTGTGAAACAGTCACTTTTACAGGAGAGGACACCTAAAACGAATGGCCAGGATGATGATAATTGCCATAAATTAACAGATCGATTGAAAATAAGATGACTATGGAAATAGGGAGGCCAGAGTGTCTTTTGTTTTAAAACGGCAAGTCCAAAAGCGTAATCAACACTCTTTTCATCGTGAAGGAATGATTCCTTTTTTACTTCGTGCCAACCAAAATGATCCCAAGTTTGGCTTATCATTATTCCTGCTCCCCAGACGTCATCTTTGCCCTCCCTGGGCCCTGTAAGGCTGATGCCTCCGCCTGGAGTGTCTCCCAGAATGCAAGCCCTTTGAGGGGCACCTGTGCTCCCCTGAGCTCTGCGTGGCCCAGGTTTCTCCACATGTGCCCAAGGTCGACAGTTCTGCCTTGAGCTGGGTTCAGCGACCTGAATCAACTCAAGCTGCATTGCGGTGTAGACATCCGTGGACACAGGCAAGGAGCAAAGGCAGCAAAACCCAGCAGGGCCAGGATCCAGTTTCAGCTCAGACTCTGCTGGAAGGTGCAAGACAAAGATGAGAAGATTCGTCCACACTGTGCCAATGCACGGGCCATCCATCAGTGGTTATGGCTTGGAGTCATGGCACAAAGCGGATTAAATTAAGTTTCGTGGGCTCTCGTTCAGAGACTCAGACATGAATAGTATAAACGCTGGTTTGAACGCCGCCCTTGCAGGTTAATCCATAGGGCTGTGCCTGTCTCCACTACCAGACGGTTCTTGGACACCTTGGTTAATCCATGGCACATTCCGAGACCCCTGGGTGTGCGCATTTGGTTGGGCTCAGCTGCAGACACTGTGGCTGTCGAGATGAACACCAGGGAAGCGTTAGGCAAACGCAGTCCCTTTCCGCCCCTGCAAAGCGATCATCTGCTGGTGGCGTTGAACTGCTTTTATTTTTTCAATCGTCATTTGTGAATTCATCAACCTTCAGGTGTCCCAGGAAAATCACTCCAGTGTTTGTGAAGCCAACGGTAAACCTGAAGCCTGTGTTTCCAGGAAGAGGTCGCGGGGTTAATTCCAGGGCCCCTGCTCCTCAGTGGCAATGACTGGGAGAGAGACCCCGTGACACGTCCCGGTGGTCTGCATTGCAACACCGGGGCTGCCTGCACTGTGCCGCAGACTGGGGTTGGTCGAGAATGTGGGGCCCCACATCCCACCTGGGCCTGAGCCGTGCAGGGCAGATGCTGGCAACCCCAGCGAGGACGGGGGTGCACAGGAGGCAGCGACTGGTGGCCCGGCTCCGGCCGCCCATCTGCAGCGTCGGGGAGCAGCACACACGGCCGGTGCTTCTCAGCTGTTCTGCATCATTTTCTGTGAACCAAAAGCAATTAGGTCACGGCCAAGACGGGCCCCTGGCCAAGTTCTTCTTGAGATCAAAGCTGTGCACACGATGAAGTGTAAACAAGCAGAGGAACCCGAGTCCCTGTGATGGAACGCGGGAGGGCTTGGTGGTCACCGCCATCGGTGTGCGTGTGCTCAGAACCGCAGGCGGCAGAAGGAGCCCCCGAGAGACCGGTGATGGAGGGAACAGCAGAGGTGCTTTCTCGTGCTGCTTGCCCACCTAACGACCCTGACAGCGACGTTCTCTAGAAACTCTGCAGACCACAGAATTGTTCTTTCACTGGCTTTTAATCCATCAGATTTCTTTAAAAAGATCACCCCTCTGTCCCCTGAGTGTTCATCTTGGTTTGTCGTTCCGCCCGGGCTGGATCTTCGCCCTTCTCTAATACACAGCGTGCATCCAGAGACATTGGAACATGCATTTTGCATTGAAACTGATGGCTCCCGTTCTGTTTTATTTATTTATTTTATT
Organism: Oryctolagus cuniculus; assembly: GCF_964237555.1. NCBI lineage: Eukaryota > Metazoa > Chordata > Mammalia > Lagomorpha > Leporidae > Oryctolagus > Oryctolagus cuniculus. The sequence goes on along the minus strand of NC_091441.1, from coordinate 1,487,562 downwards.
CATTTTGAAAGAGAGTTACAAAGAAAGAAAGGTGGGGGGGGGGGTCTTCCATCTGCTGGTTCGTTCTCCAAATGCCTGCAACAACCACTGTCAGTCCAGGCCGAAGCCAGGGTCCCAGAGCTCCATCTGGGGCCCCCAGCAAGTGGCGGGGACCCGAGGCCTTGGGCCATCACCCGTCAGCCCCGGGTGTGCCTGGGCAGGGAGCTGGATGGGGAGCGGAGTCGTGAGGACATGGGCAGGCACTCTGATACGGACGCTGCACCCACACTGCAGCTTCACGGGCAAGCCACAGTGCCCACCACCTACAAGCCTTCTGGCTGCTTCTCTGCTCCATCCAGGGCCCCCAGCCACTCGGCTGCGAAGAGCTCACAGGAGTCCTGCGCCTCTCCGCCCAAACCCTCACTTCCCGACTGTCTCAGGCTCCACGGCTTGCCCAGAGCCCCAGAGCTGGCGCGGACACAAGCCAGGCCCCGGGCCGGGGCGCCCTGCCCCTCTTGCAGCCTCTGGCCTGGGCTGTTGGGTGCACAGCACAGCTCTCCACCGGGCTGAGCATAAGCAAACATGGGCCGTCCTCTCGCCTTCACCTTATTAAAAGGTAGTAGAAAACAGAAGGTCTCAAGGACGCAGAAGTGCCATTAATGACACAATGGAAGCAAATGCAAAATGATTAGATGCGTGCTGAGAGCTGCGCATTGTCTCCGATGTGATCCGCTCGCTTGCCTTTGGGCAGACAAGCTGCTAACGTCCTCCGCGGCTCCACCAGGCAGCCAGGACGGTCCTACGGGGAGCAATACGCGGATTTGCAGCTTTGCAATGAATTTCTCCAAATATGGCTCAGTGTCAGAGAAAATTCTTACCTTTTCTGAGAATGAGATGGGTACTGTATCGATTCAGAAATACAAAGAAAGATCTTTGCTCACGGACCTACATCTGGCAGCGCTGGCTGACGGATCTCCGCTGCCCAATTTTCCTCCTAGCGGTTCCTGGTATCCACAGGAACGCGCAGTGCGCCGTGGAAGTCACTGCGGAACAGGCCAGATGCCGGCTGCATCGGGGCTCCCCACGTGCCCAGCGCTCTTCTGATCTTGGATTAACGCGCCACGTTGGAAGGAGACGTGCAATAGTGGATGAGTGAATTTTACATGAGGTCTCACTGGAGTGTCTAAAAGATAGACTGGCAGTAAAACCTACTTGTAAAGATATCCTTGGCTACGTTTCCTTTGCCAGGGACAAGTCTAAGTTCACCCCAAAAGCTCACAAACCCAGAAAGCATCTCTCGGTGATGATCATGGAACTCACGCAGAGAGGGCTGTCGGAACAGCAAAACCCTAATTTACAAGTTTAAAACATTCACCTGACTGTATGCTCACTGGGTGTCCTGAGAGTTACTTTTTTTTAAGATTTATTTATTTGAAAGGCAGATTTACAGAGAGGCAGGAGCAGAGGGAGAGGGGGAGAGAGAGACACAGCGAGAGAGAGAGATAAAGATATCTTCCATCCACTGGCTCACTTCCCAAATGGTCTCAATGGCCAGAGCTGGGCTGATCTGAAGTCAGGAGCCAGGAGCTTCTTCCAGGTCTCCCATGAGGGCACAGGGGCCCAAGGACTTGGGCCATCTTCTACTGCTTTCTCAGACCACAGCAGGGAGCTGGATGGGAAGTGGAGCAGCCAGGACTCGAACCATATGAGAGGCTGGCACTGCAGGGGGCGGCTTTATCAGCTATGCCACAGTGCCAGTCCCCTCAGTTACTGCTCATTCCAAGAGTTTCCTTTAAATATGAGGTCATGGCCGGCGCCGCGGCTCACTAGGCTAATCCTCCGCCTAGCGGCGCCGGCACACCGGGTTCTAGTCCCGGTCGGGGCGCCGGATTCTGTCCCGGTTGCCCCTCTTCCAGGCCAGCCCTCTGCTGTGGCCAGGGAGTGCAGTGGAGGATGGCCCAGGTGCTTGGGCCCTGCACCCCATGGGAGACCAGGAAAAGCACCTGGCTCCTGGCTCCTGCCATCGGATCAGCGCGGTGCGCCGGCCGCAGCGCGCCGGCCGCGGCGGCCATTGGAGGGTGAACCAACAGCAAAGGAAGACCTTTCTCTCTGTCTCTCTCTCTCACTGTCCACTCTGCCTGTCAAAAAATAAATAAATAAATAAATAAATATGAGGTCATGTTTCTGCCCGAGTAGAACATGCCCTTCCTGTGTTACTGGCTCGTCACCCAGAAGCGCATCGTGCGTTGTAAATGACATAAACCTTCTAAAGCTTTCTGAGTAACATGACAGGGAAGCGCTGGTTTGCCACATGTTCGTTCGCTCTCGTTTGAACATGACGGATAGTTAATATTTTGAAAGAATAAAAGAACCTGCCCGGGCCGCCGGTTTTCTGTCAGCTCTCCACTGCGCAGTGAACATCCCCGCAGCCGCTAACGAAGGACGCACGTTCGTGTGGCTCACGGTTCTGGAGGTTCCCAGCCCCAAAGCAGGCCGCCCCGTGATTGGGCAGCGTCCGGCGAGGCCAGAGTGGTAACATTTGAACCCATGCAGAGGCCAAGTCACCTCAGCAGCCAGGGAGCACAGAGCTCTCAGCGTTCACCCCCACCCCCACCCCCGCGGCAGCACCCACAATGCCCGAGGACCTCCCAGGAGGCCCATCTCCCAGACGCCGTACTTGGGTTACATCTCCACTCTTCCTGCCGCATTAACTCGTGACTTTGAGGATTAAACATCGGCATGCGCTTGGGAGCCGTATCCTCGTCAAAGCCCGGCTCTAAAGAAGTGAACCAACCTGTATTTCACGAGAGCTTTTACAACTTACGTGAAACAGAGCGCTCTCCCGCAGACGAGCGTGCAGCCAGGCCGGGCGCGGACACATGGACTGCATTAGCTGCACTCCGAGGGGCCTTCACAACCAGTTCACACGTTTTCTCTTCTCCGAAGAGGGCACTGCAGCTCCATTATCAGCTGGACCAGTCCCCTTGTTTCATTTATAAAAGTAAGCTCGTGGCACCACAGACTCAGCCTAAAATCACGGAGACTGCACGTTGAAGCAGTCTCTGTTTCGTTAGCCTCGCCCTCCTCCACGAGAAGTGAAAAATACAGGCCGAACTCTCGCCTTTGTGCCCTCTTTACAGGAAGGGAGAGGGAAGCCTTGGAGCAGGACTTGACAAGTTAGATGTCTGGGTGCCAAAGTCCGATTTATCCAAAGCCAGCTGCTTTTTCGGCTCGTTTCCACTTGGTCAGGCTGCCTTAATTATATCGCAGTGAGGGCAAAGGAAGACTTCCCTCCGCTACTTTTTTTTTTGTGGAAAAATCAGAGTTTTACACTATGCAACATAATACAATGGGTGAATATTTGAAAACCGCAGCGTGTTTAAGTGGCATTGGGACAGTATCCTGACTTTATGTATCAATGGTTTGTTGGGCAAAAATGGGTCCACACATTTCAAGTGCTATAAAAACCGTCACAAAATCAGCTCATTCCAGTATCGGCTTCAGCCTCACCCGCTGGTGGCTTCTCCAGTGGGCTCTTCCTCCAGACCACGATGATTTGCTGCCGCACTGAGATGTTTATGGACCCAATAAAGGGAAGGTTCTAAAAAGATTATAGGCACTGAAAAAGGAAATATAACCTTTTCTTCGGGAGAATGGAGCAAAACAGACTAAACATTTTTGGAATTTCTTGCCTGCCATGAAGAGGTGATGGTTCCCCATTGACATCCTCAGTTGTTTTATTTCCTCAACAAAAGTCTTCAAGGGGTAGAATAAAAAATCTGGATCTAAGACAAACTCCCTCCTCTTCGTCAGGGGCCGGGCACATCCTGCAAGGATGGGCTCCAGGAAGGAGAGCCCCGGTTAACAGACACGGCTTCAGGACTGGTGCATCTGGGACTGACCTGTTGCCCTGCGACCACCCACCCCCTGAAAGCACTGATAATCCTTTTGATTTCTAAACGAATTTCTGGAGTCACGGACACTTCTGGAGGGGTGACATGGAAGTGTTATTTAAAATTCCATTTGTCCAATTAGCACATTGTCAATCTGAGTACGGACTTGAGGCCAGCAGTGTGGTCTTTATGAGCCACAGTTTAACGTGACCAACGTAAGCCAACCACACACGGTCTGCTGCTCTATGGTGAGGCTGTGGTTGCTGCAGGAGCCACACCAGGTATGGAGAGCCCCACCCTCACCTGTACTGTAGGAGCCACACCAGGCAGGGACAGCCCCACCCTCACCTGTACTGTAGGAGCCACACCAGGTATGGACAGCCCCACCCTCACCTGTACTGTAGGAGCCACACCAGGCAGGGACAGCCCCACCCTCACCTGTACTGTAGGAGCCACACCAGGTATGAACAGCCCCACCCTCACCTGTACTGTAGGAGCCACACCAGGTATGGACAGTCCCACCCTCACCTGTACTGTAGGAGCCACACCAGGTATGGACAGCCCCACCCTCACCTGTACTGTAGGAGCCACACCAGGTAAGGACAGCCCCACACTCACCTGTACTGTAGGAGCCATACCAGGTATGGACAGCCCCACCCTCACCTGTACTGTAGGAGCCACACCAGGCAGGGACAGCCCCACCCTCACCTGTACTGTGGGAGCCACACCAGGTAAGGACAGCCCCACCCTTGCCTGCTTTGGGTCACCTAGCAAAAGCCACTCCCCTTCCTGTGTCAGTTTACTCCTTTGTGACAGGAGGACACCTCCACTAGCATGCAGGGCCAATGACAACGCGCTGGGCACAGTGAGGATAGCTCAATGCCAAGGGAAGGAATGAGCCCAGAGTCAGGCATGGTAGCAGAGAGGTGGCTGGGGTCAGGCCATCCCTCGAAGGTTGCCAAGGATACCCTTGGAAGGCAGGATAGGGGGCGAGATAACCACGACTCCCAGGACAAGGGAAGAGGTGAGGACCCCTCGCCAGGACCCGTGTCCTGAGCACGCACTGGCCACGTGCGCCCCTGGGAAGGACTCTGGTGCAGCCCCATCTGCCTCCCGCCCTGGGGTCCACAGGCAGCGGTGGGAAAGACACTGAGGGAGCTGGTGGGAAGGTGGCCGTGTGGCAGACATGAAGTGAGCTGGTGTGGACTGCTTCTGTCTCACTGAGCAACAAAGCCTCGAAGACTGCGTCCAACAGGCAGTGTGGGGAGGCATTCGTGCTACACTCAGACTGTGCTCATCCCGGGGGCTCTCTCGGTCCCGTCTGCGAAGGCCTGGGGTTCGGGTCTGCCAGACCCCCAGTGTTTTAGTCACGTCTCCTCCTCCCTGAGACCACGGCAGCCTGAAAGGAGGCGTAGCATTCCAGGGCAGCTGGAAGGAAGGCACGATTTCTTGAGCCTAAAGCAGCCCTACAGCTCCCTTCTGAGCCGCTCTTCCTGGGGACGGGCTGTGGCTGTGGACACACGCTCCAGCCTGAGCCTTCAAGGTTTCCCCCACAGGTGCCCAACACGTGGGGCTGGGTGCCCCACACAGCTTTCCAGGAGCCACCACCTGTAGACGACTCCCTGTGCAGAGTCTTTATCGGCTGCTACAGTCTGTCAGCTCCAAGAATGCCCTAATTTCTGGCATGCTCTAAGCTGGGCGTGGGGGCTGAGACAGGCTTATCCTCTGAACAGATGAGATTAGTCGATCATGTAAAGTCAAAGGGGGATTACAATGCTTGTAATACACTGAGTCAAATTAAATGCATTTTGTTTGTGCATCGGAAGATCTTGTTGCCAGGCTTCAGGGTCTTCTGTTGGGCATCATAAATGGCCAATAACACACAAGCACACACGCGAAAAGCCCTCAGGCTGAGGGGAGAGCCAAGCGGAGCTGGGCTGCTTTTTTTCTTCTCCGCTCAACTACTAAATGGAATTCTTGATTCCACGGTGCCTCTGACTTTTAATATCAAGTGGGGACGAAGGCACGAGGGAGCTCCGTTCTGACCGACTGCCTCCGGCTTTCCGTCCCCTGCCACTTCAGACGCAGCACCCGGTCCATACACACCTTCGTCTAGAATCCCTGGAATGTTCAGAAACTCCCGGCCCTCAAACACCGGGTCCTCGGAGAACATCTGCAGGCTCCCCCTGCTCGCCCACCGCCTCTCCCACCAGACGCCAGCTCCCATGAGATCCGGAGAGGGACCGTGCGTGTCTTGCTGAGAATTCTGTGCGCAGGTCTCCAGGAATCAGACACCCAGCACATGGACAGGCAGCAGGCACCGCCCACTGTCCCGAGTGCACTGCCCCCGCGACTGTGGGCTCCCGCTGGCCAGCGACTACCGGCAGAATCAACAGCAGAGCGTGCGTCCGGGCCCAGTCCCGGTCTGTGCTGCCTCAGTAGCGCCCGGCGGAGTCTGCGCGGGCCTGCTCGGCCCCTCCGGTGCCAGCCGCTCTCAGGTCTCGGGAAACGGGACCTGGCCTGAGGCGCTGGACCTCAGGCCGCCTCCCGCCGCGGGGTCAGGAGGAGCTGCCCGGCGCTCCCGCCGGCTGCAGCCCCCGCGTCGCCCGAGCTCGCGCTCGGAACACCAGGTCCCGCCGAAGCTCTTCCTCACGAACATGGTCTCCGTCCCCGAGGCTCTCCCCCACGTAAATGACCTCTGCCCCCGGAAGTACTTCCTCATGAATATGGTCTCCATCCCCAAGGCTCTCCCCCACGTAAATGACCTCTGACCCCGAAGTTCTTCCTCATGAACATGGTCTCCGTCCCCAAGGCTCTCCCCCACGTACATGACCTCTGGCCCCGAAGTTCTTCCTCATGACCATGGTCTCCGGCCCCAAGGCTCTTCCACACGTAAATGACCTCTGCCCCCGGAAGTACTTCCTCATGAACATGGTCTCCATCACCCGAGGCTCTTCCACACGTAAATGACCTCTGCCCCCGGAAGTACTTCCTCATAACCATGGTCTCTGTCCCCGAGGCTCTCCCCCCACGTACATGACCTCTGGCCCCGGAAGCTCTTCCTTACAAACAGTGGGTCCCCCAGAAGTTCTCCCTCGAAGGAGGCCTCTGCCCCGTGGAAACTCTTCCTGGAATGCTTTCTCTTGGACGTGGCAGGATCTCCTCTTCGCCTGTAGCCGCCATGCGGGCACTGGTAGTGGAGACCTTGGGGAAAGACGCAGAACAACATTGAACCTTAGTGAGCTCTCCCGGGTCCCTGCGGCAAAGCTGGCGTGAGCATTGCTCCCACCGCCCCCGCGACCACAGTGCTGAGCGGGGGACGCTGTCTGAAACATTGACTTAGAAAGTAGGGAGTTTTCCATTCTTAGGATTTATTTATTTAGGTAAGAGGCAGAGTTACAGACAGGGAGAGAGGTCTTTCATCTCCTGGTTCACTCCCTAAATGGCTGCAGCGGCCAGAGCCGGGCAAATCTGAAGCCAGGAGCCAGGAGCCAGGAGCTTCTTCCCAGTCTGGCACTTGGGTGCAGGGGCCCAGGCACTTGGCCATCTTCTGCTGCTTTGCCAGGCCAGAGCAGAGAGCTGGATCAGTAGAACAGCAGCTGGGACTCGAACCGGCACCCACATAGGATGCTGGTGCCCAAGGCAGTGGCTTTACCCTCTACAGCACAGCACTGGCCCAAAACTAAAGAATCTTCAATGTTTCTTTTGAATCTGTAAGAGAAGTAAACTCAATCAACCAACTCAAAATGGAAGGAGTGACAGGCACTTCCCAGGGAAGACACCTGCTTGCCGGTGGATGGCAGCTGAAGAGTTGAGGTGTGAGTGTCGGCAGTGAGAGGACAGGGCCCAGAATCTCAGGCACAAAGGGAATTGGCACTTGCCCGTGGCCTCTTCTCCACGCACGTCACTGAGTGTTCACAAAATCTGTGCGAAGAACCGGTGTCTGAAGGCAGGCACTGGTCAATCAAACATTCATAGGGTGGACGCCAGAGCCAGCAGGGAAAATATTTTAAAATGAAGAATACATAGCAAGCTAACAGGATGGCAGATTTTATCCAGTAACATTGACAGTTACTTCCAGTTAATGTAGTCTGCATAAATTAGCAGTTTATCCTATGGACTAAAAGCATGACACATGGTGTGCTATCCACAAGAAGTCCACTGAAAATAAAAACACAAAGTAAAGGACAGAAATTATAGACCATGTCAACACCAACACAAAGAAAGCTGAAGTAGCTCTCTGGAAACCATGCACAGCAGAGTTCAAAACAGGGCTATGACCAGCACTGAAGAGGGGGTGACTCTCCAATAACACAAATGTAAAATTCCTGAAGGCTTGCACATTAAAACTAGAGATTCAAAATATTTGATGCAAATGGAACTGCGATGAGGAATAAATGAGGCCACAATTATAGCTGGAGATTTCAAGTTTCCTGTCGGCAGCTGGCAGACGCACTGAAGGCAGAAAGAACAGGGCTTCATGTACCTTTAGGGCTTCACTCATCTAGCAAAGTGGACCACATTCCGACTCAAAAAACAAGTCTTAGTGAATTTAAAAGGATTTCGGTCACATGATTTAGTATTAATTACGAATCAGTAATCAAATGCTCTGTGAAAAATGCTGAAATGTGGCCAGCACCGCGGCTCACTAGGCTAATCCTCCGCCTTGCGGCGCCGGCACACCGGGTTCTAGTCCCGGTTGGGGCGCTGGATTCTGTCCCGGTTGCTCCTCTTCCAGGCCAGCTCTCTGCTGTGGCCCGGGAGTGCAGTGGAGAATGGCCCAGGTCCTTGGGTCCTGAACCCGCAGGAGAAGCACCTGGCTCCTGGCTACGGATCAGTGCGGTGCACCGGCAGCAGCGTGCTGCTGGAGCGGCCATTGTGGGGGTGAACCAACGGAAAAGAAGACCTTTCTCTCTGTCTCTCTCTCTCTCACTGTCCACTCTGCCTGTCAAAGAAAAGAAAAGAAAATGCTGAAATGTTACAAATTAAATGAATTCTAAATAGCCAATAGGTAAAAAAAGAAATCAAAAGAAAAATTAGAAAGCATTTTGATGTAAATAAAAATAAGAAACAACACATCAATTTCTGAACATCTCAGAAACTGACGTGATGTTTCTCATCAGCCTAGGGAGAAACTGATACAACATGTGCTTAATTTAGAAAACAGGAAGTATCTCAGCCCTGGCATCCACTGTAAGAAATTAAGAGGAATAAATAAAATATGAAGTAAGTAGGATAATGAAATGAATTGTGATTGGTGTGAAAAATAAAATAGAAAATGGAATAACAACAGAGGACCTATATGCTGGTTCTTGGAGGACATCACTAAAACTGTTAAACCTCAAGACAGAATGGGCAGTGACACTAATGAATCTGTAGGCGTCAGAAGGATAATATGAGGACAACTTTAGGACCAACTCAGTACCCACAGATTCATCAAGTTAGGTGAGATGGATGATTTTTTTGAGGGACGTGCACTTCCAAAATCATGCAGGAGAGAATAGACTAGATTGCCTATAGGGTCCTACATGCATTAGCATGAATGGTTTTTAGCTTACCGTATTTCCACAAAGAAAACTCCTGACCGTGATGGCCGCAGTGTTGAACTCTACCAGATACTTGAGGAATAGAGAATAGCAATTTCAGACAAGCTCTTCCGGGAAATTGGAGAAGAGGTAATAGATTAGGTCATCCTGTGAAGCCTACCTTAGCCTGACCAAAGCCAGGCAAAGGCATTATAAAAAAGGGAATACTCTAGACCAATACTCCTCATCAAGACTGACGTGAAAATTCTAGACAAGGCGAATCTAACCATGCCTAGACATGGAAAACACCATCACCGACTGGAGTTTACCTGAAGAATGCTAGTTGGTATTAACAACCAGAGGGAAATCAATGCAATTCACCATCTTACCAAATTAGGAAAAGAAAATTCACAGGCTTATCTTCACAGCGGAGATTTCCGTAACGGAATCTCACTTTGACCAAGACTTGAATCCCTCAGCTGCCTGGGGAGACAGCCTGAGTGTGCGGGGCATCTCTGAAAGCCACTACAGCAGGCAAACCTGTTGGCGAATGGGTGGATCTGCATTCCCCCAAAGTCACCGGGACGTCGGAGAGACTGCGGCTCTGTGGCCACCGTGTCGCACGTCTGCACTGGTGTTGCGCAGACACATCTACCCGCCAGCTGGCATCAGTAAACGATGAACACATTAGCATACTGGGCCGCTGATACCATGTCCTCCTGGCTTTTTGTTTAAACTGCCTCTGTCAGGGCCATTTGTACATCAAAACTATTTAAAGAAAAAGTAATTTGCCTTCAGAGCCACAGAGTAAACATAACATTATATATCACTGTCAAACGGAATAAAAACCATGGTGATACGCGCAGAGTTCCTAATGAGTAGCGAGGCCATGCGCTAAATAAACAAGTTAGGAGCCATCTTACACAAGCGGGAAGGCGGGCTTGTACGGAGGCCAAGCGTTGTTCTCGGGAGCCTCAGCCTTCCCCGTCCTAAGCGGGGGACCAGAAGCTGCGCAGGGTCGCTGAGGCCGCACGTAGAATTCTCAGCGAGTACACGCTAACAGAGACCCCAGCTGGCGCGGGTGAATGTTACCACTTGACTTTACGTCCGGCTGCGGCCTAAGAAGGAGCTCCGTGTGATGAAGTTCAAATACGCAAGCCTGAATTCTTGAAGTGCGTGTATCGGACATGATTCTATACGTCACAAAAATGGCTTTCACAAGTACTGCTTGATTATTGGCCACTAAATCTTGATTTATGCACACGCCAAGTCCCAGGGTGTATGAATCGTGTCAGAAGGACTCACATACGTAATGGGACTCAAGTATATGAAAACCATGCGCTTGGTCATTGGTCCTAGGCGTCTCTTGCAGGCAAAGGTGTGGCCATTTGCACAGATGGGGGCAGGCATCTGTCACTGTAATTAAGATGCCTGCCACCTCCCGGGGGTCCCTGGGTTGGATTACTGCTCTGGCATCCAGTTTCCTGCTAACGCTGACCCTGAAGGGCAGAAGGACGCGGCTCGAGTACTTGGCCCCCGTGGCCCACGTGGGCAACCTGACAGGGTTCCAGCTCCGTGTTCTGGCCCAGCCAGCATTTGGGAAAAGAAGCGGCAGATGGGAGCTTCCTATACCCATCCCTCTGCCAAATAAATAGTAAGCAAATAATAAATAATATTTTAAAGACTCTTTTTAGACATAAGAGAAAGTGGGACAGATTTTATTTTATTCTGTTGCAAGCTGGCCTTAAAAGCGGCAGAGCTGGGTCTACGGGATGCTGTCCCGGTACAGGGTACACAGATGGACACTGCAGACACCCGCACTGTGGGGCCCTGGGCTTTCCGAGCGGTTGCTGCCTGGGTGGAAGTCGTGTCTTTTCCTCTGACCTCCAGCCACTGCCGTGGGCATGGAGCATCAGGCACGCCGAGCACAGACAGCCTGGAGGGACACCCAACTTCTCCATGCCTCCAAGGCACAACTGTTAACGTTTCGGCAACTTCAGATTGAGTGATTGAGAGCACTTTGCCTGTGACTTTCAATTCAGATTGCACTCGATACGCTCAGGACGTCAGGAGCATGCGTGCTCTCAGTTGGAATTCACAATTCCTGGTGCATAGTTCGCTGAATTATGATCTTTATTCCAGAGCTGTTCTGGCTGTCGCCCATGTGTGGCCAGGTCATTGGTTCACGTCACAGACCTGCTCATAAAAGTGGCTTCTCGCTGTCTTTCAGCAGTGTCCATGGGCTGTTTCAGGCCATAAAGAAAATCCAGTCTTGGAGGGTCAGCCACCAGCCAGCCTGCACTGACGCGGAAGCAACGCGCCCTGGCTCTCGCACTTTCTGGAGGAGTGAACCAGGGCCTGTCTGTGCCATGGTCGCTAGGTCAGGGAGAAGGTAAGACTGGAAGAAAAGCTTAGAAATTAAATCCCTCCAGGTCTGCACACGAGCCACCTTGTGCACTGTCCACAGAACAGGAAGGTTAGCGGGAGCACTGAGGGTTCGGGGTTTGGTGGTCCCAGGCCCCATGGGCCTCCTCCCACAGCCCGTCTACAGCTCGGCAGGTGCAGTGAGCTGGGGCAGCTGCAGGCGTGCTCTGTCTCGTAAGGCCAGCATGGAATGGACAGCAAGCAGGGGCTTCTTCCTTGGCTGCGCACCCACACGCCCTGCATGTGAGCCCACTGCGTGACACGGCCAGTCCCCCCGTGCAGGGCAGGCACCAACCCACCACCGCCACCCCAGGGCCACAGCGTGGGGCCACCTCGGATGGACCCCAACCCTTCCTGGTACCCCATAGTTTGGAAGATGCAGGTCACATGACCTGAGTGTAGGCTACAAGCACACAAGTATCTCTCCTTTTTCGTTTTTGTTTTTCATTGTATTTTTGTTATTAGATGGGATTGGAACACTGACGACTGCTGCACTAGGAATTTAAATGAAAATGCGGAGGCTTTAAAACTTGCGTGGGAAAGCCCTTCGCCCTCCCGTTCCCGTTCTCTGCAGTGCTTCGGCTGCCCCCCTGTACCATGCGAAGTTCTGCGGCTGCTCAGCCACTGCACAGTCAGGGAGCGACGGCCTGCGGAGTGCAGTGACGGGGGTCGCACACGCTGTATGCACACTCCTGAGGCACCCGCGGCACCCTCGTCCTTGTCAGGCCCGAGAGGATGCAAAGCAGAAAGCAGGCCTCGGGCTGCAGCCCACTCGCGCCTCACTGAGCAGGGACAGAGGTGAGGCAGGAGGCGTGGGCACCCGCTCTGGGGCCCGCGCCGTCTGCTCCGCGGGCTCGCAGGCAGACCAGCCTCAGCCAGAGATACAGGGGCGGAAGGCGGCTCCCACAGCACAGGGAAGGCAGCAGGCGTGGGCAGCAGGGTAAACCTGTGTGCGTGTGCCTGGGCTGTGTATGGATGTGTGATGTTTGTGGTGTGTGTGTGTGTGTATGGGTGTGTGTGTGCAAAAAGCTCTGATTGTGCAGGTGGCTTTCTGCACTGTACAATCCTGTAATGTGTGTGCCATCATGTGTGATGTGTGCCTGTGGTTTTGTGTGGGCGTGTGCATTATGTGTGCATGGTTTATATGTGTGCCTGTTTGTATGCATGTGTGTGACCTGTAGACATGTGTAAACTGTGTATATCTGTATATGGTGTGCTGCTCATGTGTGCATGTGTGACACATGCATGTGGTGTGTGTACACACTTGTGTTTGGGCATGTTTGTGTTGACATGTAATGTGTACGTATGTGTACATGTATGTGTGTGTGGTGTGTTCTTTGTGTGACTTGTGGTGCATGCATGAGGGTGTGTGTAAATGTTTGATTGCATCTGTGTTCTGTATGGACATGTGTGTTGTGTGTACATGGTTTACATGTGTCTCCACATGTGTGCGTGTGGCATGTAGACATGCATGCATTGTGTGAGCTGTGTATATCTGTATATGGTGCACTGCTCATGTGTGCATGTGTGACACATGCATGTGGTGTGTGTACACACTTGTGTATGGGCATCATGTGTGGACATGTAATATGTACACATGTGTACATGTATGTGTGTGGTGTGTTCTTTGTGTGACTTGTGCATGCATGCAGGGTGTGTGTGAATGTGTTACAGGCATGTGGGGATATGCATGTGTACCATGTGTATATGTGTTGTGTGTACATGCAAGTGTTTGTGTGTGCATGCGTGTGATGGAGGTGTATACATATGTGCATGTGCGTAGTGCCTGCACATGGTGTGTTCACACACTAGATTCATGCGTGTGGTGTGTGCATGTGTGTGCTTGCACATGTGGCGTCCATGATCTGTGTGTGCTGTGTGTACACAAGCTGGCGGAAGCAGCTGAGTGGACAGAGCTCTGGAGTTGGTCAGGACACCAAGTGAAGAGGCCCGCAAGGCAGAGGCCGCAGCCTGGGAGTGTTCTAGAGGCTGCGGCTGCTCCGGGTGACGGCAGATGCTGCTGGCCCAGTGTGGCGCGGGGCCGGTCTCCTGGGTCCACGCCGCGCGGGTGGAGCCAGTGCGAGCAGCAAGCCTGCGGTCAGGAGGCCCACGAGTGCGGGAGGCCAGCGCTGGCCGCTGCCGGCGCCGCGGGCGCTCCGCACGTTGACCCCTCCCTGAGCAGCGCGGGACCGGCCGGAACCAGGGAACGCCTGCGGCATGCTCAGGGCCCCCGCCGGCGTGCGGGGCCTCCCTCGGTGCCTTCCGGAAGGAGGTGGTGCAGGACGAGCCCAATTTAGGGATACGAAGAGGGAGGCGGAGGCCCCACGTGGACGGGAGTCCCTGGCATCGCTGGCAGCTCTGTGTGGGCACGCGGGACTGGGGAGGGGGTCAGCCAGAGCAAGGAGAGGGTGGGCGGGCAGGGTGGTCCCGGGGCCCGTCGGGCCTCCGCGTCTCTCCTGGGGCTCCCAGGCCGAGGCACACGGGGCAGCGGCGCATGCGCTCCAAGCCCGTCTCCCCAGAGCGCTGTCCCCGGCGGGTGCTGGCCAAACCAGACAGCAGTCTGCCTCCCTCGGCACAGCCTGGTCACCGCGGTGTTTCCGAGGTGCGAGAAGCCGGAAGCTGGCTGCGGTGCTGTGGAGGGCCCGGGGACGGGGGCACTGTCTGGGCACAGCCCAGGGTGAGACTTTTGCCTTCTGTCTCCTGGCTGTACACGCCAGGGCACAGAGGTGCCGACGGGGGCCAGGGCCGCGGCGGGACACCGGGCCTGCTCTGACCGCCGGCTGGGATCCCTGGAGGGGCACCCTGCTCCCTGCACCCTCCCCCATCCGCGGGAGCCAAGCGCCTGTCACCTGCCCCCTCTGGAGCCCCTGGGGTGGACAGTGCAGTGTAAAGAGCCGAGCCCCCATGCCCACCGCCCGCGTCCAGGGCCCAGAACGCAGCGCGGAGGAGACCGACTCCCTGTGGCTCTCACGAAGGCCCCGGGCAGAGCACCTGCCACTCCGTGCTGGCGGCTCCCAGCCCTGACCCGCCCGCCATCGGAGGATCCCACCCTCTCTCCCTCCTCCTTCAGGTTCTGGGGCTCAGACCAGCGTGGGGCCCCAGCCTCCCACGGGCTGGTGAGGAGGGGCTTTGAGGAGCAACAGGATCGGTGCCAGAGACAGCGACGCGGGCCCTGGAAGCGGCTTTCCTTCTAACCAGATCTTAGTCTGCAGTGCCCGGATCCTGCCCCACCGGCCGGGCGGAAGCAGTGCTGTCTGTGGCTGTGATGGCGCTGAGCTCTCATTGGCCCCCGTTCTGCAGGGAGCACCGGCCCACCCGGCACACCATGGGCTGCACCCCACACGTCAATTCCAATGCTTTCGGCCCCCAAAGAAATTCTTGTCCTAATCCATTTTCCACAAACTCTGAATTATCCACGGAGATTCTGCTGCATGTTGTACGTCTTGGTTCTGGACCGCGTCTGGAATAAAAGGAATGAGGAAGACATCGCAGCTCCCCGTGCAGAGGCAGGGTCTGTCCCCCGGGCTCCCGCTCCGCACGACCGCGGGCGCAGTGGTCCCGGGTCGTAAGCCATCGCCTGGCCTGCTCGCTGTCCTGTGAAGACTGCGGGGACCTCGGTGAGAGCAGGGAAGCCAGAAGCGCTTTGGTCTTTCACTAAATGAAATGTCACCGGGGTGAGTCACCGGACACACGGCCTCTCACCTGGCCCCTCCCCCAGCCCCCAGGGCCAACACGGATCTGTCACTGTCGCCTCCGGCTGCTGCGATGGGACCCGGCCTGTGGTCACAGCTGCTCTGACATCGTCCACGCCGTGCTGGGTGCTGTCCGTGGCGGGGCCGCCTGGCAGGGATCACAACACCGGAGCCGGCTCGGCCCCCCACGCCTTCTGCCTGCCCAGGCCCTAAGAGCTGTGGGTGTGCCTTGCCCTCCCAGCTGCTCACTCCTGTCCCGTGCAAAATTCGATCCTTAGTAAAAGAGCTTGAACTCCTTTGCTCAAACTGCAAAGAGCACGTGTTTAAAATATCCCCTTTTTCCAGAAGTCCTACCTGCTAGTTGTTCACCACATACGCGTCTAATTATCGGCTCTCTGCAGACAATCCATCCCAAAGCTCCACGGCCAGCCAGGGGCCTGGCCCTGATGGGCCCAACAGCAGGAGGCACGGCCAGCCAGGGGCCTGGCCCTGATGGGCCCAACAGCAGGAGGCTGTAGCCCTGAGCCAGGGGCCGACGAGCCCAGGAGCGTATCACCCCCCTCCCGCCCCACGTTTCCCGCCCTGCACCACCGCGAAGGAGTTCCGTCTGCGGGTGGACTCCGTCTTTAACATGGAAAACCTGCTGTGTGATGGATCTTGTTCTGCCGCCCACAGAACTGACCCAGTCACAGCACCGTTGTAGTCAGCCCTGCCCCAGGGTGGGCGTCCCAGAGTGTTTCATGGCAGAAGCTGCAGGACCACCACGATCTCTCTTGCACAGCGAGGTGGGCGCTTTTGCAATGTCTTCCCCCTCCAGTTGATAAATTTGCCAATGTTTTATTTTGCTTGACCTTACTGTTAATATTTTTGCCCTCTCTCTAAATAACGGCCCCTGCTCTCTCCACAAACGTGGGTGGAATCTGTCACATTGAATGATTTAACAGCAGGTTGCACACTTCTGCTTGGCCCGGCTTCCACACACATGTGGTTGGGTCAGGGTTCTGTGTGGCTCCAGCAACGGGATGGGCGGACGTTGCTAGCGCTCGGGGGTCGGAACCTGGGAGAGGGGCCCTCAGAGTCAGGACAGAGGGCTGACGCGGCCGCGGGTTCCACGAGGACGCTCAAAACGCAGAGCCCTGGACAGCGGGTGACTTCCCGGAAGGCGTGCCTGTGAGCACAGCTGGCATTCTAAAAGCTGACATGATTTCCAGTATTATTGTAAAGCTCAAGGCTTACATTGATTTAAGAAGGTCAAAGAACACGCTCCCTTGCCTGCACGTCACGGGGAGAGAACCAGGATGACCCCAAGAATGCAGGAAGGAAGAATTGTCACCGGTTGACTTTTGCAAGGAGAGGGGGCGGGGCGTTCCCTGGGGCGAGCAGAGCTGGGGACGCCCAGGCGCGGTGCCTGCGTCTGCCCCCTTCCCCTCCCAGGGCTGCCCTGGAACCCGCTGCCCGGTGGTCCTGTCAGCCCCACGGGCTCCCCTGGCCAGGGCTGCACCGCACTGTATGTAAACTGAGGTGTGCATTTTCACCGCTTGTCAAAACAATCCTGAAATCCCATTTTCCTTTAATAAAGTATAGTGGTGTCCTCCAGATGCATGTGTGAATAAGATGTCATCCTGCGTTTCTGTTCCGGATTGCACCCTGCTGATGCTCTTGGGCAGCGGGAAAATTACCTGATTGAAGCGGATTGCCGGCGCTGCCTATGCTGCCGAATTTTGCATCGGTATTACACACATGACATATTCAGAGACCTTTGAGTGAGACTATGAATATCAAGTGCTTGAGCAGGTGATGCAGGCTCAGGCTTTCTTCGTGGGGCATGAAAGGTTGTGGTTCTGGATGAGTGTCTTGCAGATCAATATAATGATGTCATAAAAGCGTGTCACCCAACGGTTTACTTCGCAGCCTTTCCACCCGCCTGCCTCCAGGGCCGCGTGTGCTCTGTGGAGCCCTCTCCGCACTTCTCCGCACTTGCAGCGCCGCTGTGCTGGGCTCGCGAATTCCCAGGCATCTCCGGGCGTCCCTGATCGTGCCCTGTACTGTACAGCATGCGTGTAAACCACACACATGTGTGTCACGGAAGATACAGTACAGAGTGTGTGCAAACAACACGTACGTGTGTCGTGCCCTGTACAGTACAGCGTGATGCACACCACACATACATGTGTCATGCCCTGTACAGTACAGTGTGCGTGCAAACCACACAGGTGTGTCATGCCCTGTACAGTACAGCGTGATGCAAACCACACATACATGTGTCATGCCCTGTACAGTACAGCGTGCGTGCAAACCACACATACATGTGTGTCGTGCCCTGTACAGTACAGCGTGATGCAAACCACACATACATGTGTCATGGAAAACACAGTTCCCAGCATACAGTACTGAGCCGAGGGACAAAGGTGCCACCTCCTGCACACACACACATGCACAGGGAACACGTAGACGTGCAGCTCATTGCCACGTGAACATCCCTGAGACTGCAAAACCCTCAAGGCAGAGCCGGTCTGCACTGTTGAGGCTGCGAGTGTCTGGGGCCCGTCCTCCACTGGGCAGAGTGGGCAGTGCGTGGGCTGACACCCTCTGGGTCAAGCCCACCCTCGGCCTGGTTCTGGGCCTCCACCCAAGGACAGTGTGGGCCCAGCCCCTCCTGCTGGCCCAGGAAGGCAAAGGAGGAGCCGTGGGGAAGCAGCATCGGCTGAGGGCACTGATCTGCCCGCTGCTGCCGGTGGCCTCAAGTCACAGTGCCACTGCTCCATGGCAGAGGAGGGGGCGTAGGCAGCGTTGCCTCACCCAGGGGATACCTTTGCTTCTTGCAGGATGACGGGGGAGTGGCATCCCCATCCGAAGTGACAGTGATTTTCCTTCTAAAAGAATGCAAATAAACTGCCCAACACAGACGCCGACTCCTTGGCCCATCTGCCAATGTCAGGCAGCAGTCATTTGTAGCAAACGTGATCCAGGGAGACCAGTTCTGACTGGGGCTCACGCAGCCGCCCGCAGGCCGAGAACACCCAGCCCCAGCCTCTTCCTGTGCCCGAGTCTCTCGCGTCTTCCCACCGCGTTCTGGCTCGTTCCTTTCCTTTGTCACCACGTTTCGCTCACCAGGACTTAAGCTGCCAGCTGTTTCTCCAAAGCCGTGAGCCACTGTGCTGTGCGAGAAGCCACAACGCCCAGCCCAGGGTGCCGGGGCTCCCTCAGGGCCTGGGGGTCCAGGGACACGCAGGGGACGTCCCCTTAAGGAAGTGACCACGGGGCGCGTGCGTCCCCTTAAGGAAGTGACCACGGGGCGCGTGGCTCTTGCTGTCTGCTCCTAACCATGGCACTGCCTAGCTGCTAAGGGTACTGCCGAGAACGGTGTTTCAAAAGCCCCCGCTTGCCAGCAGGGACCCCACCCTCCTCCAGAACCAATGGAGAACGCTCCTCCCACGGCTCAGCACGCCCAAGAGCGGCCCCTCCCCGCAGATGCGGGCCACGGCGCCCGAAGCTGCTTCTCCGAGCTCCCACAGTGATCTGCCCGGGAACTGGGAGCCCAGCTTTGGGGGCACGCACCAAACGCAGGTTCAGACAGGCACCCCAGGCACGGGAATGACCCAGGCAGGGGAGAGACCCAAACACGGAGGGACCCAGGCAGGGGGAAACCCAAGTACTAGGGCAACTCAGGCAGGAGGGAGACCCAGGCAGGGGGAGACCCAGGCAGGGGGAGACCCAGGCAGGGGGGAGACTCAGGAAGGCGGAGACCCAGGCAGGAGGGTGACCCAGGTACTAGGGCAACCCAGGCACGGGGGAGACCCAAGTACAGGGCGACCCAGGCAGGGGGAGACCCAGGCACGGAGAGACCCAGGCAGGGGGAGACCCAGGCAGGGGGAGACCCAGGCATGGAGAGACCCAGGCAGGGGGAGACCCAGGCATGGAGAGACCCAGGCACGGAGAGACCCAGGCAGGGGGAGACCCAGGCACGGAGAGACCCAGGCACGGAGAGACCCAGGCAGGGGGAGACCCAGGCAGGGGGAGACCCAGGCACGGAGAGACCCAGGCACGGAGAGACCCAGGCAGGGGGAGACCCAGGCAGGGGGAGACCCAGGCAGGGGGAGACCCAGGCACGGAGAGACCCAGGCAGGGGGAGACCCAGGCACGGAGAGACCCAGGCAGGGAGAGACCCAGGCAGGGGGAGACCCAGGCAGGGGGAGACCCAGGCAGGGGGAGACCCAGGCACGGCAGCACCCTAGACACAGCAGCTGCAGACCAGGTGGTGCCTTCGACACAGGACAGCTTCAGAGGCGTGCGTTCAGCCCTGGGAGCTCCTCCCCTCGCAAGAGCGCGTCCCTCCTGGGGGTCCCTGCCCCCGTGTCCTTCCCACTGCAGCCCAGTCCCCTGGGGGAGAGCGAGGTGGACGATCCTGAGCTGCGCGCCTTTCCCGGCCACCGCCTGCATCCGCGTCTAACCGCGAATCCTCCAGCACCTCGCCTCCTCCAGGAAGCGGGCAGAGCCCAGGTTGTCCTGAGTCCGGCAGCCGCCTCACTTCCTCCTCTGGCAGAGGCTGGAGCCGGCCGGGGTCCACAGCCACGGGAGCACGCGGGCGGCGGGCGGGGCCCCTGCGCACGTGGTCAGTGCTCTCGGGAGCTCCCCGCCTGTCTCTGAGGACTTTCCGCCCAAGCCTGGTGTTTCTCGCCTTCAGCTGCCCAGTGTGCCCACTGCTGGCCAGGGTCCCACGCCAGGGTCATCGCAGCAAATCCACTGCGCACGCACTTCTCAGCGTCCACCATCCTCCTCCCGCGCCTCCCGCCTCCCTTCCCCAGCACTGCTCGCCCTCCCAGCCTGAGACCTGCGCCCGTGTCTGTCCTGTTGGCGCTGGCGACCGAGGCTTCCCCGGCAGGGCCCGTCCACGAGGGAGCGCCGGCCACCAGCACCTGCTTCTCGAACGAGTGCAGACCTGGAGAATTGTCCATAGTCTCCCGCGTCACTGCCAGGGCCTGGTGCTGGCCTCACACTGACCCTAGGGGGGCTCCCTGGGGTGGGGTATGGGGGGGGGACCTGAGGAGCAGGCGGAGCCAATGGCCGGAGATGCTGGGAGAATGCCAGCCCCGTGCTGCCCTGAGGGTGGGCTATGCAGAAATCCAACTACCTGGGGGGGGGGGGTGTGAGGGGAGGGGGGGGAGGGGAGAGGAGGGGAGGGGAGGGGCAGCCTGGGGGAGTGTGAGGGGAGGGGAGGGGCAGGCAGCTTGGGGGGGGTTAGGGGAGGGGAGGGGAGGGGCAGCCTGGGGGGGTGTGAGGGGAGGGGAGGGGAGGGGCAGCCAGCCTGGGGGGGTGTGAGGGGAGGGGAGGGGAGGGGCAGGCAGCTTGGGGGGGATGTGAGGGAGGGGAGGGGCAGGCAGCTTGGGGGGGGGTGAGGGGAGGGGAGGGGAGGGGCAGCCTGGGGGGGTGTGAGGGGAGGGGAGGGGAGGGGCAGCCAGCCTGGGGGGTGTGAGGGGAGGGGAGGGGAGGGGCAGCCTGGGGGGGTGTGAGGGGAGGGGCAGCCAGCCTGGGGGGTGTGAACGGGGCAGCAGCCAGCTTGGGGGGCAGGCGCGCTCCTGTCCGCGCGGCCTCGGAGCCGGCAGCGGCCGCGGTGGCGGTGGCGGTGGCGGTGGCGCTGGCACCACCGGCGCTGCGGCCGTCCTCCCTGGCCGTGGAGGGAAGTTGAAGCACCAGGGCTCGCACAGTAGGAGCCCGGGCACATGGGCGGCTTCATGAAATTTTACTGCAAAATATCCTTTTTTTTCTTATTTGAAAAGACAAATTATTAGCATTTTTAAACAATTTCAATATGTTTAATGGTTGAAAGTTAAGCTCAAACTGTTCCGCTTCCTGGATAAAGTGCTGGGTCTGTAAACAGGAGTCTTAAGTTACCCCAAGAGTGCACTCATTTTAGATCTTACTTGAGAGCGAGATGCACGTTTATTACAATTTCAAACAAAATGCTAATGCCATTAAACAAATGAGGTTTAGGCAAATTAACTGCATTTTAATATTCTGAAGGCCTATGATATAGGACATTGCGTTACGAGACATTGGCTAGAAGTATCAGTCGCAAGTGGGGTTTTCATTGCCGCGAATCTCAGGAGAATATTTGTAATTAGCATCATTTGCCTAATACTTCAGGTTAATTAGAATATTTAATTGAATAGCTGTAATCTTCAGAGATGACTATATTATGATCAAATTAGCGCCATCCCGACACGCTGATCACAGGGTGGCAGCCTGCCTCACTTCTGCCAGCTATTCAGCCCTCTGGAGCGTTCAGTAGCATAAGAAAAAATCTGTTTCTTACACTTTTGAATTTTAATGATCCATTTGAACTCTGCCATCAACATTTAATTATTCTAGAAAAAAAAAAGTCCCGACCATGACTCCCATATGGCATGTTGGCAAGTGCACTTGCCACAGTGCCGCCTGCACCTCTCCCGGCAGAGCCGGGGAGAGATTTAACACAGCCTTTCTCCCTCCTGAGTGTGGGGCCTGTTTTTTAATAGTGTTTTGCAAACACAGCCCGGATGAAGCTCGGAAGAGGTTACCAGGATACCGTGGAGACGCGCTTGGCGGCAGATGAATGGAGCTGGAGCACGTCACCACGGCTCCGGCCCGGCCCTGCCTCCCCGGACCTGGTGCGATGCGCCCAGGAGGCGCCTGTGCAGAGACCTTGTTAGCCAGAAGCGCAGGATTGTGGAGACGTGGAGGGCAGCGCTGGGGAGCCCTGGGGGACAGAGGGGCCCTGACACGGCTGTGCATGGGACGCAGGGTCCACGCGGGCAGCGGGCACACCCCACATGCTCCCACACCGAGGGTTACCTCTCCGTTCCGGAGCACGGGAAACACACCTGGGCAGGCAACCCGGCGGGCCAGAGGATCCTTCCCAACCCCAGCAGTGTCCTTGTGCTCGGGGACAGGAAATCAGGAGACAGACACAGCAGCCCTGGCCTGAGCGTGCGGGGCCCACAGCCCGTCGGGGTCCCCGGGACCACCGTCCCCCAGGCCAGGGCTCGCAGGGTCACATCACACAGGAGCCAGGAAATGCACAGAGGGGACCTTGGCGCAGCGCCTGGTCACGCAGATCATCCTTAGGGTCGCTCCCCGCAAGCTGCTTGGGTTCCAAGCACTGACCCTGCTGGCAGGGGAGGGGCTGGAGTGGGGGGACAGGGGTGCAGCAAGGTGGAGATGCCGTGTGACCCCCCAAGCCCAGCTCTCCCCCACACAATCTGCTCCTTCCTGCAAGAACGGCGCGGAATCCCCGAGGGGCAGCC
Organism: Oryctolagus cuniculus; assembly: GCF_964237555.1. Taxonomy (NCBI): domain Eukaryota; kingdom Metazoa; phylum Chordata; class Mammalia; order Lagomorpha; family Leporidae; genus Oryctolagus; species Oryctolagus cuniculus. The sequence goes on along the minus strand of NC_091441.1, from coordinate 1,464,766 downwards.
CAGTGCCAGGCGGAGGTGACAGCGAGCCTCGGAGCTAACGCGCCGGCTCACAGAGAGCCGATGTGACCCGCGGAGAGCAGTGAATTGCGGGCAGATGTCCTGCCGGGTTGGTGTTTGGCCCGGTGAGATGACCTGCCATAGCAGGGAGCTTTCTCGCACCCGAGGATCGGCGCCACAACCGTTCACAAAACCGGCCGTGAGTTTGCGCGGGTTCTTGCAGATCCACTTCACCGACAGCCGGTGCCCTGCAGAAAGCCAGTTCTGGAACCTGGATGGCGGTGCTGAGGGGGGCACGGGACCCTCGGCTGTCGCGCTGGGAACCCAGGGCAGACTGCTCAGAAGCGGGTCTGCGCTGGGAACAGGCCTCCTCCAGGGTCCCTGCCTGCGCCCGGGCTGCCCCCGCCACACCCCGCAAGGGAGGAGGCGCCACTTCCACTCGGATCCCTGACCGTCACCGACTGGATCTCCAGATCTCTTCCACGTAACGACTTACAGCTCATCCCCCGCCGCAGTCGACAGGCGCCTGGAGAGTTCGGCTGAACGCACAGCGCGAGCTGTCTCGTGCGAAGTCCTGAAAACCTGCTGATGGCAGGGGAGCCTGCGCGCAAGTGCAGCCTCGCTCCGTGCATAAATCTGAGCTCAAAATTGCTGCGTGCAAAGCCGGTTCCGCGTCTCGCAAGCTAGTGTTATATTTCTGTAGATATATGAGAATATTCATAAGTATCTTTTTTTAAAAAAAAATGTTTCCCCTCTGTGAATTTGGCGAGCATCTGTCGCGCCATTACAGGCAGTCGGCAGTCGGGAGTCGCGGGCTGTGATGTACGGTCTCTCGGCGGAGGTGCTCCCCACACACGGAGAACTCCTCCAGAATTACAAAGTCTGCTCCACTAATTGTGGAACAAATTTTCAACAACTCTCTCTGAGAATCCAGCTCTAAGTATTCTCCCATCTATTAAACAGATGGCAGATAAGATTGTAAACATATTTGCTTCATATTGAATAGATAGTTTCTGGCATAATACTAATTAACAAATTAAATGACTGACTTTGTGCAGCACATTAGAGTTAGAACCACTTTGTAAGTTTGTCTTGGGTAGTTATTTACTTTGACAATAGCACGCAGTGAAAAACTGCTAAATGTTTTCCCAGCAACATTACGCTTTGAGTAGTTTGCTTTTTTAAAACTCCATATTTTATTATAATTCATTTGGCTTTCATTACAGTCACTCATTACAAAATGTATGTGCATTTAATCCTTTTCCAAAGGATGCGTGTTTTCACCTCCCGTTTGCTGGTGTGATGATGTCTCTGTCTCTGCATGTGTGCGTGCACGAGGACGCTGGTTCCTGTCCCTCTGTGTGTGTGTGTGTGTGAGAGCAGGATCCGTGGGTCCTGTTCCTGTGTGTGTGTGTGTGTGTGTGAGTAGGATCCGTGGGTCCTGTTCCTGTGTGTGTGTGTGTGTGTGTGAGAGCAGGATCCGTGGTTCCTGTTCCTGTGTGTGTGTATGTGTGTGTGTGTGTGTGTGTGAGCAGGATCTGTGGGTCCTGTCCCTGTGTGTGTGTGTGTGTGTGCACGAGGACGCTGGTTCCTGTTCCTGTGTGTGTGTGTGTGTGAGCAGGATCTGTGGGTCCTGTTCCTGTGTGTGTGTGTGTGTGTGTGTGTGAGAGACAGAGAGAGAGAGAGAGAGAGCAGGATCTGTGGGTCCTGCTCCTCTGTCTCTACGTGTGTGTGTGTGTGTGTGTGCAGGATCCGTGGGTCCTGTTCCTGTGTGTGTGTGTGTGTGTGTATGTGTGTGAGCAGGATCCGTGGGTCCTGTTCCTGTGTGTGTGTGTGTGTGTGAGAGAGAGAGAGAGAGAGACTGATCTGTGGGTCCTGCTCCTCTGTCTCTACGTGTGTGTGTGTGTGTGTGTGTGTGAGCAGGATCCGTGGGTCCTGTTCCTCTGTGTCTGCACATGTGTGTCTGTGCGTGTGTGTGTGTGTGTGTGCATGTGTGTGTGTGAGTGTGTGAGTGAGCGGTTCCTGTCCCTCATGCATCGCTTGGCAACACTCAGGAGAGGGGGCCCCTAGTGCACTGTGCTGGCTGTGGCTTTGCTGGGCAGTCCTCTGCCTCACCTGGCACCAGGAGACAGCTTCCGGCTCCTGCTTCCTGGTGGAGCCAGGGTGAGTTAGCACAGAGGCACGCGGCTCGGGCTGCCTGCTGTGCAGAACCCCCTGGAAGGCTTCCCTCGGTGCTGCTTCTGCGTGCGACCCCTCTCGTCGCAGGAGGCGCGTGCGACCCCTCTCGTCCCGGGAGGCGCGTGTGACCCCTCTCTAACAGGAGGCGTCGCGCTCATCAAGGAGACAGATGTGGAGAGCACTTTGCAAAGGGCAGGTGTGTACCCTGGAGGCCTTCGCCCCAGAACATCTCAGCCAGGGTGAGTTAGCACAGTCCTAGAGCCATCTCCAGGCCCCCCTGCCCTCTGTCTGAGGGGTGTGAGTCTCAGTCTGCATCTCCCAGGCACTCAGCTTCTCTCCTCTGCTGTGTGTCAGGCACACAGATCGCTCTGCTTATTTTCGGTGCACTTGTTATAGTGAAGAAAAGCAGGCATTCCTTCAGGAAAGCGTGGGACATTCGCCAAGGGGCCGCATTGCCTCCACCACACCTCGTCGCCTCGGCGGCACCCAGCCAAGGCCAGCGCACCACGAGGTCACCACCACAGGAGGCAGCGCACAGCGCTCGCACGGCTGAGCCGGCGCCCGACGGCTCTGTCCCGGGGGTGGCCCTGTCTGGGAGGGCTCTGTCCCGGGGGTGGCCCTGTCTGGGACGGCTCTGTCCTGGGGGTGGCCCTGAGACTGGACCTTCTGGGACTTGGGGACATGCCCGGCCTGCTCTGCAGCTGTAGCAGAGCCACCTTGACTTCTGGGTTTCCAGGGAGACCTTCTGGGGGCGGGAGAAGAACATTAGAGATGGACATGCGTCTGCACCAATCAGAGCTTTCCGTGGGAATGGACGTTAAACTGCCTCCTTGTGTGGTGACTACTGGAGACAGTGGGCGGGTCTCTCCTGACTCCGCCGTGGCAGAGGGACCTGGGCTCACAGCAGAAAGGAGAAAGACGCCGCGGCCTGTGGCCCGGGCGCTGGAGCCGCTGCGATGAGCGGGTCGCTGCCCTGCACGCCAGCCTGTGGCTCTGAGTCTGGAACTTGAGCCACAGCTTTGCTGGCGCAGCCCAAGTCGGCGGCCCCAGTACTCACAGCCCCAACGGCAGCGGGGGGAACACCAGGCGGGGTGAGGCCCATCCACGCGTCCTCTAGAAACAGGCAGCTCCAGGCCGGCCCCTCCAAGCATGCGTGTGCCCAGGGCCACGCGCGTGACGGTGCACGCGCAGCTGGAGGGATTCCACCCAGGCTGCTGACGTCTTGGATTCTCTCGGGCTGTGCAGTGGGCGAGGTCAGACTCCTGCACACCCGCCGTCGGCCCACTGAGTACTAACGTACGAGCTAGTGAGCGCTGGCTTTCAGCGACCCAGACAGGGAATGCCTGCCCTGACTTGTGGGTTTTTTTCTTAGAGAGTGGGTAACGTAGCAGGGTCAGAACTAGGACCGTGCAGAACTGAGCTCTGGCCGGCCTGCCGGGATGGGCTGTGCGGGCTGGCAGGAGTCATGAAGTGTCCCTGGAACGTCCACTTAGTTTATGGACGCGGGGCGGGGTGGGGGGGACTGCACCGGGGATTGCACTCGCTTCACCTGGCTTTCACGAGGAGGTAGTAGTGAGTGACAGGCCGGAGCGTCTCGCGCCTCAGAGTCACCGGATTCCTGCTCTTGAACGGTCAAGTGTGGCCACTGCGAGAGGCACTTGGCTTCTGAAAGAGAGGCACACACTTCTGCTTGGTCTCCACAGTGAGCTTGGCTTCTCTCACCGTCTCCAGCAGCCTCCTTCCGCTGCAGTCCACAAGAAGCAGCTCAAATTTCCACTTTGATACAATAAAAAAGCTACGCATGTTAACATCCACAAATTGAAAAGTCAAAAATAGATCATACTCTGGAATAGGCTGTCCTGGGTGAGCTGAGTCGGCAATGCCCGAGCTCCAGGCACGATTCAAACAATCGCTGTAGTTTATTTTAAACCTCGCAGGACACACGGGGAAAATCACTAGACAGGAATCCACCAGAGTGCCTCTACCGCACACTCAGGGTGCTCGCTGGTGAAGAAGTCCAGAAATCAACAGAGATGGTTGGCGATGGCATCCGGTGCCAACCATATTTCCACTCAGTTATCGTTTATGGCCATTGTCTATCTTCCCACTAAATGAGACTTTTGCTGTCTTTTTTAAAAAGAGAGAGAGAGAGAGAGGAAGTAAGGAAAATGAAAAAGCTTCCTGCTGGTTGCCCAGGGATTTGAAGGAAATCCTGAAGTCAGTTTCATTCCTTAGCGGAGAACCTAGAACTGTCTCCTAAATAGCATCGCTGTTGAGTGGCCAAGGTCACTGTGGTTATTTTTCATTTGTTTGTCTTTAAACAATTTCCTAAGCATATGGTGGTGAGCTTGTAAGCCTATCACATGTGCAGAAATGATAAGGAGGCTGATGACATGTTACGTCTCAGGAAATAATTGACAGCTAATGCAAACGTCAGGGAGAAATCCAGGCGAACGTGGCTGTCAGCTTCCGCCGTTCGTCTTTTCCTACCCCGCACGGCTCCGAGGCAGTGCCAGTATGGAAACATCGGTGTCAGGCTGGGGTGTGTTGTTAAACAGCACACTTCGGGGTGCCAGGCGTGTGAGACTTCTCTCCATGCAGGCGGGGGGCATCTCAAATCCACGGGAAACGAGGCTGAGCGAACACTCACCCTGCTCACGGGGAGGAGAGGGAAGACACAAAACATCCAAACACCATCTCAGTGCTGAAAGAGCTGACGCCAGACATACAAGATCGCAATAAAGCATTTATGAATTCTATCGTGAAGATCTAAATAAGTCGAGCTAAAATATAAAGGAAATATAAAGTGGTAAAACTGTAATTTATTAAATGAAGCTTTAACAATATAGAGATCTACAAAATGAGATAATTGGGTGATTTTGATTGGGTTGGGGACATTTGTTGAGTCTTGAAACAGCGATTTTTTAAGTACACCCACCCAGTAAACCCCGCTGATTTCACTGTACCCAAAGCTGCTTTATCCAAGTGAATTTCAAGTCTGAACCAAATATGCTTTCTTCCTTAACTGCCTTCAGAAACTCACTCCAAGTCTACAACCTTAGCATATAGAAAGTATTCCTAAATCTGAAAAACGGAAACAGCTGAATTTCCTGCTAGGAAACAGGCGAGTGCAATCACTCAGTCAGATTCCGGATACCAGATGCAATCATGAAACGCGTCCGTGGCGCAGCCAGCGGCCGGATCCTCGCTGCCGCCCTGGGGACGGCTGCACCGGCTTGTCGGCACACACTTCCCAGTGTGAGTCCATTTGGGACGGCGGCGTCCACCCGACGTGCAGGGAACAAGGGGTCAAGATGCTTTGTGATGGCAGACACGACAGAAACACAGGGACTCGCTCTGCAGCCCAGTGCCGAGGGGGGCCCACGGCCTGCGTGTGGGGGTACCCATGGCCCCTCTGTACATAGGACCACTGTCTCCCTGCATGTGTCCCTGTGTCTCCCTGCATGTGTCCCTGTGTCTCCCTGCTATATGTCCCTGTGTCTCCCTGCTGTGTGTCCCTGTGTCTCCCTGCATGTGTCCCTGTGTCTCCCTGCTGTGTCCCTGTGTCTCCCTGCATGTGTCCCTGTGTCCCCCTGCTGTGTCCCTGTGTCCCCCTGCATGTGTCCCTGTGTCTCCCTGCATGTGTCCCTGTGTCTCCCTGCTGTGTGTCCCTGTGTCTCCCTGCATGTGTCCCTGTGTCTCCCTGCTGTATGTCCCTGTGTCCCCCTGCATGTGTCCCTGTGTCTCCCTGCTGTGTGTTTCCATGGTCGCCCTGCTGTGTCCCTGTGGTCTCCCTGCTGTCCCTGTGATCTCCCTGCCGTGTGTCCCCGTGGTCCCCCTGCGTGTCCCATGCTCTCCCTGTGCGTCCCCATGGTCTCTCTGTCGTGCGTCCGCGTGGTCTCCCACACATGTGCTTCCGTGGTCTCTGTCGCATGTCTCCTCGTCCCTTCCCTCCGTGTTCCGGGGCGTCCATCCTTTCCGCTTCCTGCCGCCCCTCCCTGCTCTCACCCCCTTTCTCCCTGCTGCTCTGCCCCCACTGTGCTCCCGCCGGCACCGGCACCGACACCGGCACGCAGGAAATCTCCGGCTCTGGGCGTGGGGGCTCACAAACCCCGCTTCCCCATCTGCGTGACAGACAAAGGGCCGACGTGGCGGCTCCTGGGTGGAGAGGCACTAACACGGCCGTCATCCGACCGCAGCTTTCTCCTTCAGGATGCAATGCATGAATGCTGCAATAATAACGAAGTATTAAGTTCCAGTCACTGTTCATTTGTGAGAAGACTCCCTCCTCCCCGTGTGCTCCCTGGGATCTCCGTGTCTGGGGAAGCAGCGTTGCCACCCGGGTGCTTCGCTGCAGAGCCTGCTCTCCCAGCCAGGCTGCAGGTCACTCCTGTCGGAGTGTTTGAGTATGCAAACGGAGATCATCTGAACAGCGATATTTAAAATGTCCATTTAGCTGTGATTGCTACAGGAAACTAAGTCAACATTGTGCTAACTGTGGTGAAATAGTGACAAGGTCAAGGCGTAGGAGAACGAGACTCCGCAGGAGACACGAAGAGGAGAGGGGCTTGGGCAACAGGTACTGGGAGCATTTTCTGACACGGAGGCTAAGGCACCGTCCCCCGTGCTTGGGTCTGGGAGCCACTTTCCTTCTGACGTGATCAGCTCATTGCTCACCAGTCTATCCCAGAGCAAGCCCCGGTGTTAGACAAGGAAGACCTCTCTCCAGCCGCAAAATTCCGGAAAAAAAAAATCCCATGGAGGAAATAGTATTATTTCTCTTTCCCAAAGGAGATGTCAAAAAAATTCAGAATTTATTCAGAATCACCAAAACTTGTGTTCTGATCTTATCTCTAGGTGAGGAATATTTTGAAATATTTCCGGAGGGCCGACATTCAAAGTGCCGTGATGAGAGTGACGACGGCGGCATGCCCCCCCCCCGCCCGGGCACGCTCTTACGTTTGGGAATTGCTGATCTCTAATAAAAGATTGTTTAATGATGATATCATGACCACAGCGAAGCTTTCATTATCACAGCGACACACTTACATTTTTTATAACTGTCCTAACACATTTCCCCCAATGACCTTGATGTAAAATAACCACCGACTGTTTCCACAGCCGGCAGCAGCCTCTCCCGTGTCGGCACCATCACTTCGGACAGAGCGACCAGCGTGCTCATCCCAGCATTTTCCTGAATCCCGGAACGGACTGCCGGAGACGGAGGTCAAACACCGCGAGGTGAAACTTGGCAGGGCGTCTACACGGCTGCTGCCTGCGTACAGGCAAACAAAAGGGAGGGGTCGTTATGTGGTGACAACACATGCACACTTTTCCAGAGATTTTACGACAAATACGGTGTGCTGAAAACCCTTCGCCTCATTGGCCAGCTCCCTGGAGCCTGCAGCGGGATTGTTGCCTGCACACAAGTCTCTGACAGTCGCCGCCGCCTTCCGACACAGACACAGCCGGCGGTGCGGCGAGAGGATCTGTCCAGAGCCGGCTGCTCCAGGACTCTCACAGCACTCACAGCCATCTTTTTATTTACAGTGAATGAGTATTCTTCCAAATGAATGTTGAGCATTTTCAGATAACGTATTCTGTATACATGAAAGTGAAGCAAGCACCATTATTCTGTATACATGAAAGTGAAGCAAGCACCATTGGATTATTGGCCAAAGACATCCACAAGGTTAGATATTGCTGATTTTCTATCTGTGTGGTGATTTCAGTAGACAAATAGTTGTTATTTTCGATCGTGAATCAATATTTTATCCACTTCTTCGATTAGGGGCTTTATCAAGTTCATCGCGTTGAAAGTGAAATTTGTGAGGCTGTGGTGATGCTACGGATTATACATAGAATTTTAACACTGATTATAAAATTCTTAGCTTGACGGTGATAATAAAAAAACAGAGTGTGGTGGAACAACAGTGTAGCAAAAGCAATGTTCTTGCTGAACTGTGGGACGTGTGACGCATACACACGTCTGGAACTGGCCTAAGCCAGGACTGTGGCCGGCGGGGTCCGGCGCTCCAGCCGTGGAAGCGGAAGTGAGGTGCGAAGATTTAGCACCGCGCACCGCCCAGAGAACAGGGTGCAGTGCGGGGAAGCGAGCGCTGGGGGCGCACTGGAGCTGCCGCTGTCCATGGACCCTGCCCCTGGCCAGTCCCACAGAGTGGCCCCTCCTCCAGGGCGCTGCCCTACCGCAGAACCAAGCACTTCACAGACAGCCCCTCTAAACACGCATTAAGTTTTGCAGAGAATTATTTTTACATTTACCTATTTTCATTTTATTTGAAAGAGAGGAACACAGAGATTCACCGGTTCACTCTCCAGATGCCTGCAACGTCAGGGCCGGGCTTGGCAGAGGCCGGGAGTCTGAAGTTAAGCTGATCCCCCACTCCCCCGTGGTGGCAGGACCCAGGGATCTGCTGCCTCCCAGGGCGCCCATCGGCAAGAAGCCTTGTCGGAAGCAGAGCAGCCAGGCCTTGAGCCCAGGCCCCCAGCATGGCCTACGAGCACCCTCCGCGGTGACTTAGCCACTGCCCCAAATGCCCACCCCAAGAAGTCATGCAGAGATATTCAATCGACCGTTTACTCAAACCTCCCCAAGCCTTCAGGCTTTTAGGCTCCGGTGAACCGGCATTATTGCCCAGTGGCTCTCTCCTCCTCCCAAAAGCAAACACGGGCAGAGCACAGCTGAACCCACCCAATGCAATGCTGGGAACTCGAAGAAGCTGCATAATTTGGCTGTGAAGGAAGCGGCCGGCTTTGGAGCACCCCCATGTCAGTGGGCCCCTTCTGAGGGGTCTCCCGGCGGGACTGGATTTGAGCCTGTCCTGGGGCAGACGGAGTGAAGCGGAGACCTGTAGTCTCACATGATCCAAATCTGAGAGCATGTCTAAAGAAATCGCGAAGAGAGAACCCGGACTTTGGAGCACATAAAAAGCATAGATGGATTTTGTTTATTTGTTTTTAAAAGTTGGCCCCGAGTAGCAGGGAAGGGCGGCACCTGCCTGAAAGCGAGACCCGAGGCGGTTTCTCGGTGTCTCATAGACGCCTTTCTCAAATAATAGAGGAGCCAGCGGCAAAGCTGACCAGCCCGCATTCACTAGCGACGACTGGGCTTTTCGAGCCTGATCTAAGGCGACCCTCTGGAACATCCCCAGAAGACGGTGTCCCGTGTCCCGTGTCCGGGGAACGCACATCACCAGACGCGGTCTCAGTGTGAAACCCCAACCTGGCGCTCAGAGACCCTCGGCCCGGCGGGGGAGCCGCGCCCTGGGAGGCCCCGCCAGGACCCCGCACGCTGGGTCTCAGCCGGGCGCCGCCCCTCCCCCTCGCCCCTGGGGACACTGCTCTTTGGTGGCACCCGAGTGGACAGCTCGTGGGTGGCCACTAACCACGCTTCCTAATTTTGGTTTAAATATAGCTTTTGCATCAAGCTATTCTCAAAATTAAACCGAGCCGTCACCCAGGGAACACCGGGTCACATAATTTGAGTTCTTGCGTCACCTCCTCGGCCTCTGCAGAGCATCCCCGCGTGGGCTGTGGGCTCCCTGCAGGGCCGGGGCTGCTCCGGCCACAGCACAGCGGGAAGACAAGAGCTGGACGCCTGCCTCAGGTCGGGTGGAGCTGGAACCAGGAGCCCCACCCTCAGCCCTGACCACGAGACCAGTGTGGCCCAGCTGTGGGGCTGCGGAGAGCTCAGCACACACAGACATCCCTGACCTAAACCCACGTCGCTGAGCCTTCCGGGGGCCAGGAGACGGCCAGTGAGGGGACAGGCCCCCACGACCCGGGGTTCAGGAGGGACGGAAATGCTCAAGGACCAGACAGCCGTGTGTGGGGACCGCGGCAGAGCAGGGTGGGAACCCGAGGAAGGACAGCCATGGAGGCAGCCCCCAAGAACCCAGGCCCGAGAGCCACTGCCCGACACGGAAGCTCACACACGCGTGGCACAGAGAGGCGGCCTGGGGCAGGAGGAAGAGGCAGGACCTACGGCCCAGAGCAAGACGATGGCCCTGCAAAACGCAGCCCCGGAGCCGTCCTCCGGAGCTGCCCAAGCAGCGCTGGTTCAACCCAACCAGCCCAACTGCACAGCAGGTACACGGAGCACCCGGCACGGCACAGCCAGCAGAGCGCAGAGGGCCCTGTGCTGGGAGAGAGCTGTGTCAGCGTCTCCCGCTCCACACGCAGAGCTGAGGCCCAGGAAGATGGAAGAGGCCCCTGGAAGTGCAAGAAAGTCACTTCCGGTCAGGGGAGCCAGCAGGCCATCACATTGGACCGAGCCGGGCGACCCCAGCCCGGAAGACAGAGCAAGGAGAGGGCTCAGACCACAGTCCACACAGGCTGGACTTCTGGAAGACGCGCTGACATTGGTTCTTCCGGCAAAGAGAACTCACACGGGGTCTGTGAGCAGCAGCAAAGAGCGGGGAAAAGTGAACACACAGCTTCCTTTTCCCCGAGGTTTGAAAGTCGTGTTTCTCTTCAGCACAAAACCGCGTCTACATTGCGGTTGATTACGTAGATCAGGAAAGACAAAGGGCGGCTCAGACCGTGTTCACCCGTGTGAAGCAGTACAGAAGCAAATCCGGACACGTGATGAGAGGCAAAGACGGTTACTGTGATCTCCAGAGGACTCGGATGACGTCAAGATGTGCAGAAGTGGCTAAAAATTCAAAATAATAATCCAAGCAGACTATATGCACTTTTCCCAAAGAAAGCAGAGGAAATAGGGCAGGGAGACACAGAGACAGCACTGCCACACAACCCCAGCATGAGAAGCCCGAATCACGTGAGCAGAGGCACCAGTGGAGACAGAGACGCGTGACCTGGGTGAGCTCAGTTTCCAGAGGAGACACGCGGAGGACTCCACCTGCACCGGAAGTCCCACCCGGAGTTTTGCACTCACACGTGCCCTGGTGTCACTGCCTGCCAGTGTCTGAGCAGCAGGAGGGCAGCCTCTGAAACTCGGTGTTTATTCCCGATGATGGCGTGTACGTGTGCATGTGTGTGCATGTGCGCGTGTGTGCGTGTGCACGTGTGTGTGCATGCGTGTGTGTTCATGTGCGTGTGCGTGCGTGTGTGTGCAATTAAAGCTCGGTAGTTACTGCAGCAAGCGTTTAGAATTGAATTCCGAAATCCACACTTTTTCATAATATTCATTTTCTGTGAATTGTAAAAATTCCTCTCATCTGCAGAATTTTGAAATTTTTGCACCAAAATGCACTTATCTCTCAACCCCTTTTCCAACAAATGTTTTGAAGTAAATTCACAGTGGTACTAAACGCACAATTCGTTCTAAATCCTCTGTGGAGCCTGCAGCCCCTCACCTCCTGGAGCCAGGATGGACAGCGCCCGGTCCCGCCTTCCACGAGGGGCCACGCCCCCAGAGCCTCACACCTGCAGTCCGCAGGCTGGGTCACCTCGGGGCTCACTCGGGAAGTTCTTCCGGGTGAGCGGGGTTTCCGCTCCTCACAGCATCGGGGTCGGTGCGTGTCTGAAGTCATCCTCAACCCCACGGTCCTTCCCCGTCGCCCCCTCCACACACATCCGCCTGTCAGTCTAACGGCTGCCGGTCACTGAGCCCAGCAGAATTCAGAGGGGATTACTGGACGTCAGGACAGGGAGCATCTGCCCGTCTATCGCCCATCTATCCACTTCTGCACTCAGCTCCAGCACCTGCTACATGAGAGAACTCAACACATGCTGCATGAGCGATCACAAATCCACGGAGTAGAAAATCTCCCAGTCTCCATCACTGGAACAATCAATTAATATTTGGAGGAAAACAAGAAAAAATTCTACAGAAGTCAAAATAAATCCAAGGGAACTGAGGGCTGAACGTTACAAGGAAGCACCGAGTAAGACTGGGAAGCCGCGGCTGCGTGGCCAAGCAGCGCTGGCCCGGGCGGGCTCTCCTGCCCCGTGGAGCCCTGTGGGCCGGGTGTGGTTGATCTCGTGGGAATCCTTCGGGGTTCAGGCCGAGCCTCACCGTGCATCTCCCAGCGAGCGTGGGTGTGGAGGAGCGGCCGGGGTTACGTGTGTGAACCTGGCGTTGCCGAGGCATCCGCTACTCGTTTAAGAGGCCCTCACCACGGAGCCTCACGGAGCCTTTGCTAGGAGTCGGCTGCTGCGGCCCCGGCGTCTTCCAGGCTCTGTCGGATCCCACCAGGCTCCTCCTCCCCAGACCCGGCTGCCGTGACCCGGTGGCTGTCCCCGCTGACGCACACTGGGGACCCACTGCTGCGGCTTTGCTTTGTCCTCATTGCCTAAATAATTCCGGCTGCCTCATTCGCCTACACATTTAGAACACTTCACCAGTTTCTTCAGAAAATGTGCTAGAATATGGATCGCAAGCGTGTGTAGTAGCTAAACCAATTTGCAGCAAAAACTGGCATCTTATAAATATTGCTTATTAACCTCCATAACGGGAGTAGCCTGTTTATCCATCTTGTTTGATTTTTCTCAATAATGCTTTGAAGTTTTCACTGCGGTTATTTTTTCCACAGCTTTTGTTAGGGTGATTCTGTGTCTTTGACGGTTACATTATACCTCAGGTTGCTTTTGAATTTTTCTGCTTGAATGTTTGTGGTATATAGCAATTTAACTTTGGATATTGATGCTGTATTTAGGCGACTATTATTTGCTTATCATTTCTAGGTGTTTTCATGGGTTCTTTGGGTTTGCTGAGTATGAAGCTGGGAAAACTTGAGGAAAATGTGTTTTATTCTTCCTTTCCAACCTCAGAATCTTTGTCTCCCTTCTCTCTCCTTCCAGGCCATTCACATGCTGCAAAGGAGAAAATGAGCGCCCTGGGGTGAAGACAGTGCCTGGGTCAGCACCGACCGCGGCGACGGCTGCAGCCTGTGTGTAGGAGCCGCTTGCCCATTGTCATGAACAGGTGCTCAGTTTCATCAAGGGATCTGGGGACTCTGATGAGCTGACCGTATAGGTTTTCTTCTTTATTCGTTTAGCATAATGATTTCTATCAGCTAATTTTTAAAATACATAAACCGAAGAATAAGTTAAAGGACGCAGAATCCAGGTCTTCCTAGTGAGCTCACTGAGCAAGACACTGTAGTTACTGAGATAAAGAGGTAAACGATCAAGAAAATAAAAGACACTCATGAAGCACGGCGCACGAGCGCTCAGCTGCCTTCCGGCCGACGAGCCGGGATGAGTCGGAGGGAGAAAGAGAGTCGGAGGGACACGAACTCAGCTCAGCCCGGCGGCCCGGCGCAGAGCGGCTCTGCGGCACGCCGGATCACGGGGGGCCGGCGCAGCTCCTCCCGAGCTCGGGGCAGGCAAAGGTTTTTCAGACAGGAGGAAACAGGCACGGCCTATAAAAAGGGAGGCTTAGATGTAATCAGAAGGCACAAGACAATGAAGACAGCACAGCCGGCAAAACCATCTGCAAGACGGATATTTACTCAGCGCCTTTATTGAGGATGTCCAAAGTCTCTTAAATCCCAAACGGGCACCAAGAGTCGTGTTGCTCGAGGGGACACGCAAGAGCATCCGCTGGGCTCCAGGGACACGCTTAGCGGTCTCAGGCATCAGGAAGGCACACACCCGAGGCTGCTTGCTGCCACTGGAACCGGGGGAAACCAGCCAGAGGCGAAAACCCGACCACATCCAACTGCGCTGTGGACGTGTGTGTTAGGGGCTGAACTGTGCACCTTCAGACCTCACACACGGGAGCCTTCCCGCCAGCAACTGGGGTGTTGACAGCATTTCAGGACTGCGCCTTGTGGAGGCAGTGATGACTAGGAGAGGCTGTAGGGCTGGGCCCTGTTCCTTAGGAAGGTGTGTCCCCAGGAAGCCCACCTGCGGGCCGGGGGGAGAAACCTCCAGAGAAACGGCCCTGCCAACGCCTTGATCTCGGTTCCCAGGCTCCGGGACCGCGAGGAGGAAGGCAGGGTGCGTCTGAAACACCCAGTCTGTGTCCCTGGTGAGCAGCCCAGTGTGGGGGCTGCAGCTGTCCCTGCACTGCGGGGAGGGGTCTACCGGCACCAGCACAGAGAGAATGTTTGTGGTCGTTTTGAAATTTCAGCACCCCCAGGGCCGGCACTGTGGCGTAGCGAGTAAAGCCGCCACTTGCAGTGCCAGTTTCCTTTATGGGCGCCGGTTCAAGTCCTGGCTGCTCCACTTCCGATCCGGCTCTCTGCTGTGGCCTGGGAAAGCAGTGGAGGATGGCCCAGGTCCTTGGGCCCCTGCACCCACGTGGAAGACCCGGAGGAAGCTCCAGGCTCCTGGTTTCGTTGTGGCCAACTGGGGAGTGAACCAGCAGATGGAGGAAGACCTCTCTCTCTCTCTCTCTGCCTCTCCTTCTCTCGGTGTAACTCTGACTCTCAAATAAGTAGATAAATATTTAAAAAAAGAAAATTCAGCACCCACATTGTGCCCCTGCAGCTCCATGGTAAAAAATGGGCTTGCCCCAGGGAAGCGGGAACGCGTGCCAAGCGCGGATGTGTGCAGCTCCCTGCTGCGTGGACCGGTGCAGGGCAGATGTGTTCTGGCAGCTGGCCGCAGGCTGCAGCAGGAAAGACTGCAGAGGGCCTGGGACCCAAGAGCCAGGAGCCTTTGTTTTGGCTGACACAGCTCTGGGTGGAGGCAACATGGAGGCATGAGTTTCCGGGGGGCTTTTCCTGGCTGTTTTTGGACCCCTCTCTAAGTGGGGCCACAGCAGGCCGCTGGAACCTGATCCAGGTCTCCCAGGTGAGCGTCCCCGCTGCCTCCCAGCCAGGAGTTGACTGGAGCGCTCCGATGCGGGAAGCCGGCTTCATTGTTAGGCCACGCGTGCCCCTCGGGGTCTTCCGGGGCGCTGGGCCCTCGTTTACGGCAGAAACAATTCCACAATTCCCTGTGTTTGCAGGGATTCCACAGCTCAGCAATGACCACCGTGGCCACAGAGCCACGAGTGGCACCTCGCCTTCACCTCCGAAAGGCAGAGGCAGAGGCAGACAGAGTGCCGTCTCCTGGTCCACTCCCCAGATGCTCCTCAGCTGGGCCTGAGTCTGGCTGAAGCCAGAAGCCAGAACTCAGTACGGGTCTCCCACGCGGGGCAGCCGCCACCTGCTGCCTCCCAGGGTCTACATTAGCAGGAGGCTGTAGTCAGGAGGGAGCCAGGTCTCGAACCCAGGTCTCGGATGTGAGAGAGAGGCTGGCATCCAAGCAGGGACCCACCCGCTGCGCCCCCTGCCTGTCCACACGGTTAAGGCCGCAGGGCGGCTGTCCACGTGCACCCAGCCCAGGCCGATGGGGGAGATAGCAGGCACCCCATTCCAGCCCGTCTGCGAGGGGTCTCCCCTGCACACCTGGCCCGGGCCTCGGGGTCCTTCTGGGGGCGGAGTCAAAGTTACGGGGGTCTTTGCAAGGGCCAGGCAGCAGGGGCAGGGTCGCCCGGAGGCTGTCTTTCCCGCCCTTGGCGCCTTCGTTGCCCGACCCCTGCTCGCTCAGGGCATTCGGCGCCCGGACACTGCGGACCCTCACCGAGCAGCCTCCCGGCCCGGGTCGGGCGCAGTGGGCCGGAGGGGGTGGGCGCGGGCGCGGTGGCACGGGAGCAGTAGGAGCGGCGCGGCGCGGGTGGGGGTGCGGGCGGCGGGTGCGGGGCGGGCGCCATCGGCTCCCGCACATCTGCCTGCACACAGTTGGACCCCTTCTCGGAAGTCAGGCTAACTACCTTAACATATGTGGAGCCAAATTAAAGTTACTTTATCAATCCTGCACTTCCAGCTTCCCCGTCTCCGGGGTTGTTTTCCATCCGTGTGCTTCATTACGCGGGGGAGACAGCAGCGGCTCCCGGGGCTGGGCCGGGCGGGGGACCAGGGGTGCCCCTGGGGAGCGCTGACTCCCCCCACCCCGCCGCACGCCCATCCTCAACCGCCTATTTCCTATTGAACGATGCATTTTTATGAATTATTGCATTTCAATGAACTTCGTCTTGAGTTGAAGTGGCTTTCTGGAAAAACCGTTGACACCATCTTCTCAAAGCAGCAGCACCCCGGGGGGCTTGGCAGGCTCTCCTACGTCCCAGGTGGAGCCGCGCGGGGCTCGGGCGTTCGGGCCCTGCTGTCTTGCGGGGGAAGCAGTGGAGCTGCGGGAGTGCTGCCCCGCAAGCCCGAGGCCAGCGCACGCAGGTGACAAGGCCTCCCGCAGGAGACGCCCGCGCCCGCAAACTCCGCGTGAGCCGGTCCCGGCCTCGCTCCAGCTTTCCCACCTTGCGATGCCTCGCTCAGATGCCCAGACACGCGCTGGTTCCCCGCATACGAACCCTTCCCAGAGCTACATGTGGAGTTTTAAGTTGTGAAAGACAGGAGAAAGGAAAAGTAAAAAGAGGTGTTTTCTTTCACAACAGCGTCCTCCGATCTGTAAGAAATGAGGTCCCAAAGGTGCTTTGTGACCTCGCCACAGAGTCGGGAAGAGGTGGCTCACTGCAGGCGCCCTGTCCCGCAGGGCGGCTCCCGTCTGGGTTCAGCGAGGCAGCGGCGGGGCGCAGGTGGCTCCTGCAGCCCTGGTCGGCTCCCACCGGTCTGGTCTCTGGGGGGAAGAGCCCCAGCTCCTGGTCTACTGTGCATCTGACTTGCTGCAGCCCAAGCCCCCACCCACATCCCGGCCAGTCCGGGCATGTCGGTGGCTGTGCCTGTGTGAGTGTTTCCCGGGGATAAACCGCCAGAAGGAAGTGGCAGGACCCGAGACGCCGGTGCGGTGACATCACACTGTCTTCCACGGTGGCGCTTCCAGCCGACACGCTTCCCCGCGAAGCTGGGATCCCAAGGACCCGTCCTACAACAAGTAGCGTTGCCAGGCTGCCTGACGCCACCAGCCTGGTGGGTGCGAATGGCGTCTCATTATTGTTTTAATTTGCATTTCTCAGATTACTAATGAGGTTAAGCATCTGTTCATGTGTTTATTTGCCATATTTTTTCCTCTGCTGTGAACCTATTAGGTGGTTTGCCTTTTTATTACTGATTTGGAGAAGTTTTGTAAAATATATTTCAATGATTAATCCTTTGTTGGTTGAAAGTGTTGCAGATCTGTATGCTCAGTTATTCTTTCACTATTTTCCTTGTGTGTTTTGAAACACAGGAGTTTTTAATTTAATGAAGTTAAGTTTCCTGTTCTGTTTTCCTGTGGTTTTTTTGCCCTTAAAGTTGGTTTTCGGTGCATACTTTGATACATTTCTCCTCACCAAAGGTTGTGAAGTTTCTATGTGGGTTTTTCCTGGAGAGTTTTTGGCTTTTATGATGCATGTGGGTGTTGTCCGCGCGCGGGAACTGAGCAGTGTTTACCTATGCGGGATCCTGGATAACATCTCGTTTCCCCCACGGAGCTCTGCTCCTCCTGCGCCCGGAGTCTGATTAAAGCGTCCCTTCTACCTGCCTCCTTGGAGCGCCTGCCTCTCTCTGATGTCAGGGCACGTTACGAGCAATTTCTGTGCAAACAGAGTCAGCATTTATCAAGGACGCAGTAAATCTTTAATGAGGAAGCCAGTCATGTGCCAGCCAGGGCTGCTTCCAAAAGGAAGCGAGAGTCAACACGGGATCAGTCAGTCTCCTGCAAACAGCGGGGCACGGGGGCGGAGCTGGACCCCAGACAGCTTTAGGGCAGCACAGCCTCACGTTTGTCGTCTTCTCTGGACGGAAGTCGCTCCCCTGTCCTCCACACAAAATCATTTGCGTGTATTCATTCTCTTCAAGTGCACAGCTCAATATTTAGAAAATTCTTTCAGAGCCGGCGCCGCGGCTCACTTGGCTAATCCTCCGCCTTGCGGCGCCGGCACACCAGGTTCTAGTCCCAGTCGGGGCACCGGATTCTGTCCCGGTTGCCCCTCTTCCAGGCCATCTCTCTGCTGTGGCCAGGGAGTGCAGGAGGATGGCCCAAGTGCTTGGGCCCTGCACCCCATGGGAGACCAGGAGAAGCACCTGGCTCCTGCCAACGGATCAGCGCGGTGTGCTGGCTGCAGCGCGCTGGCCGCGGCGGCCATTGGAGGGTGAACCAACGGCAAAGGAAGATCTTTCTCTCTGTCTCTCTCTCTCTGTCCACTCTGCCTGTCAAAAAAAAAAAAAAAGAAAGAAAAAGAAAATTCTTTCAAACACCATTGTTTCTGCCACGAGTCACTGGGGGCTGGTGCTCCCCGGGCTTGGGCACGCATCCCCCCGAATTCTGGGTCTGGTGTGAGGCACGGGGATCTGTTTTCCGACAAGCTTGCCGGCAAGGCGAGGCTCCAGACGGGCGCATGTTGAGAGGCGCCAGACCGGCAGCATGCAGGGAGGACGTGCGGGTTCTTTGGTCTTGTGTCCAACATTTGGGTAGCACGTCTGCGTGTGTGGCTGGGTGTCTCTGCCTGCGTGTGTGCTGGGTGTCTCTGCGTGTGTGTGCTGGGTGTCTCTGCATGTGTGCTGGGTGTCTCTGCGTGTGTGTGCTGGGTGTCTCTGCGTGTGTGTGCTGGGTGTCTCTGCCTGCGTGTGTGCTGGGTGTCTCTGCGCGTGTGTGTGGCTGGGTGTCTCTGTGTGTGTGTGTGGCTGGGTGTCTGCCTGTGTGTGTGTGTGCTGGGTGTCTCTGCATGTGTGTGTGGCTGGGTGTCTCTGTGTGTGTGTGTGTGGCTGGGTGTCTCTGCGCGTGTGTGTGGCTGGGTGTCTCTGTGTGTGTGTGGCTGGGTGTCTCTGCGTGTGTGTGTGGCTGGGTGTCTCTGCGCGTGTGTGTGGCTGGGTGTCTCTGTGTGTGTGTGGCTGGGTGTCTCTGTGTGTGTGTGGCTGGGTGTCTGTGTGTGTGTTGGCTGGGTGTCTCTGCATGTGTGTGTGGCTGGGTGTCTGCCTGTGTGTGTGTGTGCTGGGTGTCTGTGCCTGTGTGCATGTTTTGGTTTCCTTTGAGTCTCTAGGTTGTCCTTATCCCTAAGCTTCGTGTAGACTTTAGAATCAGCTTGTTAATCTCCACGAGAAATTTGTTGGTATTATGTGTAGAATGAGGAATTGGTATCTTTTTCTTCATAAATATGTCTGCTCAGGAACAAGGCATAACTCTTTATTTTTTAGCTATTTGTTAACAACTTTTAATAAAGCTTTGTCGTGTTCTCCACAAAGATTTGCTTGTGTTTTGTAAGATTTATTCCTGATTATTTCTTGGGTAATTTAAAAGCTTTTTTATGAAAAATTACGTGCAATATTTATTCCACTTTTATTTACTGTGAGAACTAGCATATTTAAATTTACATCTACCTTTTGATTTGGGGGATTCTTTTTATTTCTTCTTAATTGTCAATTCTTGCTTTCTAGATTTCACTTAAAATATTTTGGGAATTATGCACTCTATGTCTTTCCTTGTAGATGTATTTCCAGATAATTTCTCATGCATATTTACCATTCCAACGCCCTAAAGTGTGGTGGAATGAGAAGGCCATGCCAAGATGGCTGCTGGCAAGCGAGGGTCAGTTACTCAGGAGTGGCTTGGAAAACCCCCTGGGAAACCACCTGGCAACAGAGCCTGCCTGGCAACAGGCTGTGATTGGTTAGGGCATAAACCACCTCTTGACCGGATTGGCTGCCTTGGCTATATAAGCTGCTGTACCAACTGACATAAACGAGTCTGCAGGCTGCTCGCCTCTGGCCTGCTTTCCCTGACTCCTGGGGTCTGTGTGGTGACTCTGCGCCTCTTGCCCCCACCACGCTCCTCCTCTCAGAACGAATCCACAGCAACACTAAAGCTCTTTTGTTTTAATTTCCTTTTAAACAATGCAAGAATCTTCCAGTTGATTTGTCATTGCTTGGATTTCACTTCTGTTCATTTTTACGGCCGCTGAACACCCATCATCGCAAGTCCCTGCAGCATGTTTAGGTGGCCCACGTGACTGCCAGGCTGGCACTCACCCTGATTCTGGCATCTCAGGCCTGCTGCCACCCTGTGAGCGTTTGTCCTTAGAGAACCCACTCAGGTCCTGCAGTTGGCATCCATAGCCATGCTTTCCACATCCCTGAAGTCAACCACACACACAGAAAATACCTGAAAAAAAACTGCACAAAACATGTGTAGGCATTTCTCTTATTTTATTCTCTATCAATACAGTACAATAACTCTTTATGTATCAGTTGCATTATATTAGGTATTTCACATAATCTAGATTCAAATTATATGGGAAGAGACACACAGGTTATATCCAAACACGACATCATTCTCTAATAAAGAATTCGAACATCTGCAGGTTTGAGTGTCTACAAGGGTCCTGGAACCCATCCACTCACCACAGATACTGAAAATGACTGTGTTTCCTTGATGATGTCTTGATTTTATCCGTTTAATAGCAAGAGAGTTTCACAGGTTAGAAATTCCTAGGTTGATACTTGTTTTCCCCTTCATACTGTAAACATCCCTGTATTCTCACTTTCATTATTCCGCTAGAAATGTGGTAGGTCTTCTGAGTTTGGAGTGCTGCGTTGTGTCACTGCTGGGAAAGTGCTAGCTCCTGTCACTCATTGCACCATAGACGACCAGGGGTCGCCGCACCCTCGGCAATAATCGGTGTCTTTTATTTTCCCACCTTTCAGTCTCTGTGCCATCATCTGGGCAATTTCTTCAACTGTGCATTCTGATTCACTAATTCTCTCTCCAGCTGGGTCTCATGTGTGGTCTAATCCCATCTGCAAGTTTTAAGTTTCAAACATTGTACGATTTTTTCTGTAAAGCACATTGATTTTACTATTTTTCAAAGATATCTAGCATATTGTGTCTTCTCTTATTTCATTATCAAACTCTTTGACAATACCCTATTGTTTTTTTTTTTTTTTTTGACAGGTAGAGTTATAGACAGTGAGAGATAGAGAGAGAAAGGTCTTCCTTCCATTGGTTCACCTCCCAAATGGCCGCTACGGCTGGTGTTGCGCAGATCCGAAGCCAGGAGCCAGGTGCTTCTCCTGGTCTTCCCTGCGGGTGCAGGGCCCAAGGACCTGGGCCATCCTCCACTGCACTCCTGGGCCACAGCAGAGAGCTGGACTGGAAGAGGAGCAACTGGGGCTAGAACCGGCACCCATATGTGATGCTGGCGCCACAGGCAGAGGATTAACCAAGTGAGCCACAGTGCCGGCCCCAACACCCTATTGTTCTTAAAGAGTAGACTTTATTTTATAGGGTGGTGTGGACTTACAGGCACACCAAGAGAGCTCCTATGCACTCTTCCCCCACACCACTGCCCCCTTTATTAACTTGCTGTGAGGGTGCGGCACATCAGCTATAATTGATGGGCCAATGACAGTCAGTGACCAGTGTCCACACGACACAATCGGGTCCAGTCTTCCCAAGTGTGTTCTGTGGGTTGTGCAAAGGTGTACCCTCACAGCACCCCACCCAGTGAGGTCACTGTCCTAGAATTCCCATGTCCCCAGTGTCCCTCCTCCCTCCCCTGGGAACCCTTGGCAACCACTGGTCCTTCAACCACCTCCAGAGTTTTGCCTTTTCCAGAATGCCACGAAGCGGAAATCATACAGTACGTGGACTTTGCACATTGGTTTCTTCCCTTCATACACTCAGGACGTGCACAGGCAGATGACCCCAGAAGGACATTTAAGGTCTTCGGCCAAGTGCCAGCCACTCCAGTTCTGAAGGTGACATGCTGAGAGCTGGACTCTGAAAAAGCCGAGACAGAGCTGGGTGGGGCTCCCTGGGCCACGCTGGGGTCCTCCCTCCACCGTGGGAACTGTGAAAGCTGCAGGTGCAGTGAGGGGCAGGCAGGCAAGCACTCTTTCAAAACACCGCCCGTGTGAGCAGGCGGCCGCCTGGACAGGGCCAGCGACAGCAAGGGAAGCACCTGTGCTGTGGGGTCCTAGGAAAGTTTGGTTGGATTTTTAATTATGGTGGGGACTCAAGGAACTTATAACTTTTTCTCAGATGTTTCTGGGATGATTGTTGTCTATTACAAAAGCATATTTGCAGGGTTTTCAGTAAGTTCATGGAAAATGCATATTATGAAAAATCATTGCATGGATTAAAATTTTTTTTGCAGCAAAATAAAGCTATTTTTAATTCTATTCTCCACCAACTGTTTAAAAAGTATTTGCTTTCTCTTTCTTTGAAAGGAAGAGAGACAGAGGAGATCTCTCGTTCTGGGGCTTTCTCCCCCATGCCCACAATCGCCAGGGGTGGGCCAGGCCAGTGCCGGGAGCCGGGGACTCTACCCAGGTTCCTGCATGGGGACAGGGACCCAGGTGCCTGACCATCTCCCATGAAGCTGGGTCAGAAGTAGAGGACCGGCGCCGCGGCTCACTAGGCTAATCCTCCACCTGTGGCGCTGGCACCCCGGGTTCTAGTCCCGGTTGGGGCGCTGGATTCGGTCCCGGTTGCCCCTCTTCCAGGCCAGCTCTCTGCTGTGGCCCGGGAGTGCAGTGGAGGATGGCCCAAGTGCTTGGGCCCCGCACCTACAGGGGAGACCAGGTGAAGCACGTGGCTCCTGCCTTCGGATCAGCGCGGTGGGCCGGCCGCAGCACACAGGCCGCGGCGGCCATTGGAGGGTGAACCAACGGCAAAGGAAGACCTTTCTCTCTGTCTCTCTTACTGTCCACTCTGCTTGTAAAAAAAAAAAAGGAAAAGAAGTGGAGGAGCCGGGACTGGAACCTGGCCCTCTGATGTGAGATTGGACATCCCAAGCTGCACCTTAACCACTTCACCAAACACCCACCCCATGCCAAGTGTCTGACCCACATTAGATCAAGTTAACGGTCATCTTGATCGACGTGAAGGTCAGGGTGGCAGCCAGCTCTGGCCTCTGGCCGAAGTCAGGTTTCTTCCTCTCTGGACACTGGGGTCACAGGAAGGAAGCTCGCCCCTACCACTCTGAGCCAGGGAGGGCTCTGCTCCGCGCCCCTGGGGAGGTCTGAGGACTCTGGTGGAGGGTTGGCCCTCTGCACTTGCTCCGTCACGTGTGGCAGCCCAGACTCACGGACGCTTCTTTGCGCCACTCGTTACCACCCGACATGACTGTGATTTGCTGTCCCAGCCCTGGCAGTCTGAAGCACTTCTGGCTGCCTCTCGTCTCCCATCGCCTGGCGCGTGGTTCCCTGGGGAGCAGCGTCATCAACTGGAGCTCACGTGCAGGTTCCCCCACCCACGTCGCTGACCCCACGCATCCCGAAGCTCCAAGGGCCAGCACCATTCCCTGCCCTTTGGGTGAGGCCGTGCTGTAACCCGTGATAGGTAAGCTGTCTTCCTCACAGTCTCCATCCAAGCCCGTGACCCTAAATAATTAGAAAAAGGTTTCTGCGGGCACTAATGTGTACCCCTTGTGGTACGAGCCGTAGGGGATTTTCCGAATGCACGTGGCCGTGTGTTCGGCATCGCAGTCTCGTGAAGAAGAGCTCCGTGCCCTGAAGTGCGCTCCTGGCTTCCCCGACGGAGCCCTCCCTCTCCTCCTCCCCGGCACACTGATCTTTTTATTGTTTCCACAGTGCTGCCTCTTCCAGGAGATCAGTGTTTGCCATCTGTGTGTTTTCTCCTCAGGTGTTTGTTCAGCTCTCTCGCCGGTTTTTAGACAGCGCCTGTGTTCTTACTCTTGGGCTGTACGTTCCTCGTGAAAATCCTTGATCAGGTACGTGTTTTGCAAATTCTTTCTCCCTGTCAGCGGCTTCGGCTTTGATTCGCTTAACAGTATGCGTACGTCACACACAGACCCGCTCTAAGGAATTTCTAACCCATTTTCTCCACGGGCACGATGTCTTCCTGTAGATGACAACGATAATGAGGACGAGGATGACCTTTGAACGCCCGGGGTCCCAGCACCCTCTGTGGAGAAGGACGTCTCGGGCTCCTTGGCCACAGAACCCTGGCTGTGGTGCTGCAGTACTCCGGGGTCCTTGCTGCTGTGCCACCGATCCACGTGTGCCCCTCCCAGCGCCACTCAGCTTCGGTTAATGCGTCTGTGCAGAGTGTTGAAATCAAGTCCTTCTCCAGCCTCCTCCTCCTCCTCGTCCTGTGTGTCTTCCGACTGATGCCTTGAAGCCCCTCACATTTAAGGTCATTGTTGATATAACTGGATAACATCTACCATGTTTGTAGCTTTTTCTGTTATTCCTCATTTCCTGCTTTCTCTGTTAATTGAGCGTTTTACACAATTTCATTGTTTCTCCATAGCATATCAATTACATTTATTCCTTAAGCAAAATTTTAGTGTTCTTCCTGGAGTGTTCTATCTACGTTCTGAACTCGTTGAAGCTCACCCTCAAGTAAAGCTTTGTCATCCACATGTAGTTCACGTCTTGGGACAACATCCTCAGCCAGTCTCTTGTGATATTTATAGCATTTGCTTTACTTATTCACATGCTACAGTCACAAAACACTGCTATTCTTATTAAACTAACACCTTTCTTTTTTTAAAGATTTTATTTATTTATTTGAGAGGCAGAGTTACAGACAGTAAGAGGGAGAGACAGAGGCTAAGGTTTTCCTTCCATTGGTTCACTCCCAAAATGGTTGCAATGGCTGGAGCTGCACCCATCCGAAGCCAGGAGCCAGGTGCTTCCTCCTGGTCTCCCATGCGGGTATAGGGCCCAAGCACTTGGGCCATCCTCCACTGCACTCCTGGGCCACAGCAGAGAGCTGGATCTGAAGAGGAGCAGCCAGGACTAGAACCGGCGCCCATATGGGATGCTGGTGCTGCAGGTGGAGGATTAACCTACTGCACCACGGTGCTGGCCCCCAACAATTTTAAATTGAGTAAAAACAATAATGGCAGGCCGGCGCCGCGGCTCAATAGGCTAATCCTCCACCTAGCGGCGCCGGCACACCGGGTTCTAGTCCCGGTCGGGGCGCTGGATTCTGTCCCGGTTGCCCCCTTCCAGGCCAGCTCTCTGCTGTGGCCCAGGAGTGCAGTGGAGGATGGCCCAAGTGCTTGGGCCCTGCACCCCATGGGAGACCAGGAGAAGTACCTGGCTCCTGGCTTCGCAGCAGCCGCAGCAGCCATTGGAGGGTGAACCAACAGTAAAGGAAGACTTTTCTCTTTGTCTCTCTCTCTCTCACTGTCCACTCTGCCTGTCAAAAAAAAAAAAAAAAAAAAAAAAAAAAAAAAAAAAAGAAAGAAAAGAAAGAAAAAGATTTGTTCCTTGATTTTGGTAACATAAATACGATATCCTAGCTGTGAATTTTGGCACTTATATTGTGTAGTTTCTATTTAGCTTCATAGCTCTATGGCTTGCTGTCTTTGTCAACAATTTTGGAAAGTTCTCAGCCATTAGTATTTTAAATATTTCTTCTTTTCCTTCTGTTTCTTGTATTCCAATTTTGCATGTACTGGATATTTTGAAATTGCTGCACAGTTGCTGGTGTTCTGTGTTCTTTACATTTTTCATTTTATTTTATTTATTTGAAAGAGTTACAGAGGTAGAGACAAAGAGAGAGAGAGAGAGAGAGAGAGAGAGAGAGAGAGAGTCTTCCATCCACTGGTTCACTCCCCAAATAACTGTAATGGTTGGAGCTGAGCTGATCTAAAGCCAGGAGCCAGGAGCTTTTTCTTGGTCCCCCTCATGGGTGCAGAGGCCCAAGCTCTTGGGCCATCTTCCAACATTTTCCCAGGCCATAGCAGAGAGCTGGATTGGAAATGTACCGGGGGCCAGTGCAGTGGCCTAGTGGGTAAAGCCACTGTCTGCAGTGCCGGCATCCCATATGGGTGCTGATTCACATCCCAGCTGCTCCACTTCCAATCCAGCTCTCTGCTGTGGCCTGGGAAAGCAGTGGAAGATGGCCCAAGTCCTTGAGGCCCCTGCACCTGCATGGGAGACCTAGAAGGAACTCCTGGCTCCTGGCTTTGCCTGGCCCAGCTCTGGCCGTTGTGGCCATTTAGGGAATGAATCAGCTGATGATGACCCCTCTCTCTCTCCCTCTCTCTGTAACTCTGCCTTTCAAATAAATACATAAAACCTTAAAAAAAAAAGGCAAAGGGCAGCCTGTGGCACCTACAGTGGCAGCAAACATTACACAGACCAGATTAACAGACCATGTCCCACCAAAGGCCCAAGCACTTGGGCCATCTGCTGGTGCTTTCCCAGACCCTGCTAAGGGATTGGAATGTGGATTGGAAGTGGAGCAGCCAGGACTCGAACCAGTGCCCATTTGGGACGCCGGCATCACCAGAAGCCACTGCGCCACAGCGCTGGCCCCGGTCTTGCTTCCGCCTGCGCTCTGGATCTGGGGCTTCCCGACACTCCTGCCGCTCTTTCCTCCAGAGCCGGGGTCACTGTCCAGGAGCCCCGCCGTGCGCAGGCAAGGTGGCGGAGGGGCATTCCATGTTCCATCCTCTTCCTCGGGCTCCCCCTCATCTGACACAGGAGGGCTGCAGGTGGGAATGGCCGTCCCCCAGCTGGGCAGATCTCTGGTCAGCTCGCATCTCTGCAAGGAGCCACCTTCCTGGAGGACAGCCTGGCCTCTGCCCCTCCCCCACTGGAGCCACTGGGACACCTTCCTGGGGTGGAGCTCTTGCAGGTAACGCCAGAAGTGCCAGACCCTCGGCCACTGTGTGAGGGACCCTCGGGCAGTGTGGGGGACCCTCGGGCAGTGTGGGGGACCCTCGGCCACTGTGTGGGGGACCCTCGGGCAGTGTGTGGGACCCTCGGTGGCTGTGTGGGGGACCCTGGGGCAGTGTGGGGGACCCTCAGGCACTGTGTGGTGGACCCTCGGGCACTGTGTGGGGGACCCTCGGGCAGTGTGGGGGACCCTCGGGCAATGTGGGGGACCCTCAGCCGCTGTGTGGGGGACCCTCAGTGGCTGTGTGTGGGACTATCAGCAGCTGTGTGGGACCTT
The DNA here is from genome assembly GCF_964237555.1 of Oryctolagus cuniculus. Taxonomy (NCBI): domain Eukaryota; kingdom Metazoa; phylum Chordata; class Mammalia; order Lagomorpha; family Leporidae; genus Oryctolagus; species Oryctolagus cuniculus. The sequence continues at coordinate 1,437,811 of NC_091441.1, read as the reverse complement.
CGGCCACTGTGTGAGGGACCCTCGGAGGCTGTGTGGAGGACCCTCGGTGGCCGTGTGTGGGACTCTTGGCAGCAGTGGGGGACCCTCAGTGGCAGTGTGGCAGACCCTCAGTGGTTGTGTGGGACCCTCGGTGGCTGTGGGGGACCCTCAGTGGTTGTGTGGGTCCCTCGGTGGCTGTGGGTGACCTCGGTTGCTGCAGGGGACCCTTGGTGGTTGTATGGGACCCTCGGTGGCTGTGGGGGACCCTCAGTGGTTTTGTGGGACCCTTGGTGGCTGTGGGTGACCTCGGTTGCTGTAGGGGACCCTCAGTGGTTGTGTGGGACCCTCGGTGGCTGTGGGGGACCCTTGGTGGCTGTGGGGGACTCTCGGTGGCTGTGGGGGACCCTCAGTGGCTGTGGGCGACCTCAGTGGCTGTGGGGGAACCCTCGGTGGTTGTGTGGGACCCTCGGTGGCTGTGGGGGACCCTTGGTGGCTGTGGGGGACCCTCCGTGGCTGTGGGCGACCTCAGTGGCTGTGGGGGACCCTCGGTGGTTGTGTGGGACCCTCGGTGGCTGTGGGGGACCTCGGTGGCTGTGGGGGACCCTCGGTGGTTGTGGTCCCTGCCGGCCCCTCCATACCTGCCTCCAACACGCATGGGAACTGCCGTCCAGCCTCCTGCCGCCGCTTCCGGTCCAGGCACGTGGCTCCCAGCTGTGGCTCTGGACTTGCCTCTTGGGACTTGGGGCTGCCGGTTTCCACCATGCCCACAGCTCCCCGCGTGCCCACGCCTTTCTCCCAGCATTCTCAGGCTCCAGGTCAGCCGCGACAGCTCCCCTGATTAAAGCGTCAGAGCCGGAACTGAAGCCCCGCAGGTCTGCACGTGGGTTTCCACGTAGCTAACAGCCGCGTCCCTGCCGACTGTTTTTATGAAAGGCCCCTGACATCTGGGGGCCGTCCCAGGCGGCTGTCAGTCCTGTTGCTGTAACAACACACCGGGGCTGGTTAATACTGTAGCTCACACTACTGCAGACTGTAATTTCCGGCCTGGACAGCCCCGTCGACTCTGGCTCTGGTGAGTGACCCTGGCTGCCTTGCGTGGTGGACAGCATTACAGTGAGGGTGTGCCATGGGGGCTCCAGACCTGCTCCCTCGTAACAAGCCTGACCTGAGAACCAGCCAGGGTCCCCTCAGATGGACGCAGGCACACAGGAGCAGCAGCAAAGGCATCGTCCACGCTCCCCGGGTGGTGAAGCACATACCCAGTGTCTTCCCGCTCTGCTGGGAATTTCTGCAAGGGGCAAGCCCTGCCCTTGTCGGCTAGCCATCCGCTCGTGCAGAGACCCAGGCGGGAAGAGGACAGGCACGGGGCCTCTCCTTGGTGGCCAGGCCTCTGTGTGCTTCATGGGTTCCCATGACATTCGCCCAGTGCTAAAATGCTCACAACGTAATCTGACCACCGCACCCATTTGTGCACGTGCAGGTGCATGGCGCTAAGTCCAACCTCAGTCCAACCGTGCACCAGTCAGCACCGTCCAGGCCCTAGACTCGTCTCCTTACACATTAACTCCACGCCCTGTCCCTGAGCCCTGGCCCCACCCCGCTTCATTCTGCCTCTGTGAGTCTGGCCTCCAGGGACCCCAGGTGAGGGGACCACACGGCACGTGTCCTCCTGAGGCTGGCCCACCGCGCCTGGCATAGTGTCCCTACAGCTGATCATGCTGGAGCCTCGAGCCCCGAGCCCTGCTTCTATTCGCATGTTCCTCGGGTGGGGGGCGTTTGGCGCTGTCCTGCTTCCGGCCGGTCCCTGTGACTCGCCGAGTCCTTGCCTTCCATTCTCTGCGCACCTGCCCGGCGACGCGGTCACTCCGTGCCCGTGTTGTGAGGACACCGCCGGCCGTCTCAGCGCAGTGCTCAGCGCCCGCTCTCCCCGTGCTCTCCAGCCCTGGGGTTCGGCTTTGCTTCTGTTGACACAGTTATTCTCATCGACACGAACTCCGAGACATCTCTGAGCTCAGGCTGGAGCTTCGCTGACACAGCGGGCGAGCACCCTCTGTGTGCTGTGGGCCACCTGTGTGTCTGAGGAAATGTCTTCTTCCTGTGCTTGACCCGAGGTGCGGCGCGTGTGTGCTGGAGCGGGGAGTTCCCTACTGTGTTCTGGATTCAATCCCTCATCAGACACACGCTTAGCTGGTATTTCCCACCATCCTGGTGGCGGCATTTTCCTCTTTGGGTAATGTCATTCGGTGCACAAAAGGTTTACCCTTTGATGAAGTCCAGTTTGGAATGTGCAGGCGTCGTTGGTCAGCTCCCTCGTTTCGGCTGAGCCTCGGCTCCTCCACTGTGTCTCCTCAGCGCCTCCACGTTTTGCACAATCTGCAAGGACAACACGAACAGCTAATAGATCAGAACCGCCAAATCCCGGGCCAGCCAGCCGCGGCGGCCCCAGGGAACCCTGTGCAGCGCAGGGGAGCACGCCGGCCTCTCATCTTCTCCGGGAGCCGGTGTTGTACACAGAGGCGGCGCCCCTCCTCCGAGCCTGCCCTCAGGGCTGGAGAGGCCGGCAGACGGTGGCCAGCTCCCTACCCAAGTGTGCGCGCTGGCACAGGCTGAACATCCCTGCCGATGCCGTGGGCATTGCTGGGCGTTGCGAAGGCCGTTCTGGTGCACCAGGAAGAAGAGCTGCCGGCCGAGGGGCTCCTTGCTGGTGGGGCAGGCGCTGTTTGTCTCAGCTTCCCGGCTCCGATGCCTTGCCCGGAGGCTGCAGTCGGCCGCACTTGGGAAGGAACACCACAACGCTTAGCTGTGAATCAGGCGGCCGACACCCTGCGCGCAGTCTCGGTCACCGCACCCCAGAGCTGCCACTCCACCGCTCCCAGCCCGTTCCCTCCAACCCCGGACAAAACGCATCTCCTAAAGGAGCGAGCAGCCTGGCTGATTTAGTAGGATCCTCGGTGCTACAGAGAGCTCCCCAGTCTCGCTCAAGAGCGTGGGGACTGTTCCCAGCTCCCTGGTTCCCGCGGCGCTGCCCGCTGCGCCCTGCTGGGGGTGGGAGAGCTGGGGTCCGGCCCTGTCACTGGGCGTGAGACGCCGCCCCTCGCCGCCGCAGCCTCACTTCCGGGGGTCGTGGAGCTGAGCTGTGTCTATGTGAGACGCAGAGCCCTGAAGCTGCGCTTCGAAGTGGACGGGAGAGACCCCGTCTCCCTGCTGGGGCGCCGCTCAGCACATGGCAGCTCACTTGAAAGGAGCTGTGGACGCCTTTGTGTGAAAGTATGGAGACGACTCAGGCACAGCGCCACTGCGGTGGGGGGTGGCCGGATTCGGCTTCAGGGCAGCTGCGCGCGGGCTCCCGCCGCCTTCCGTCCGGAACCCACTCAGCCAGGGTGCAGGTGTCCTGGGGGCCACGCTCCTCCCAGCAGCTCCAGGGCCACCTGGGAGCCTCCCCTGCCGGCCAGACCCTGGACCCCCTGCAGACCCCTTCCCGACCTGCTCCAGATGGTCCCCTTGCCCGGTACAGTTTGAGAAGCACCGCCCTAAGTTCCCGGCGTAATTGGAGCCATTTGTCTGCAGCATTGATAATGTCTCTCATTTCCTGTGTGTAAGCAAAAGCACGCCCCTCTAAGTCCTGCCCTGGCTCAGGAGTATTGACAGTGTGCTGGCTGCGGGGGTCACAGCAGAGGACGGCCGCCGGACCTCACGCTCACTGTTAGAGCCTCCACGAGCCGAGCGGCGGATCTCTGCACTCTGCGCGCGGCGCCAGGAGCGCGGGCTGGGAAGCGGGCGCGGAGACGGACTCGCGCTGGCCTCCCCGGCTTGCTGCTGGGCTGGCAGCCGCTGTTGTCTGCCGCCTGCCTGATTAGCATGCACCAGACGCGTTCCGGGACCGAGAAACCTGGCTTCCCCAGGCCGCTGTCAGCTTCCTGCCCTTCGATCAATGACCCAGAGCTGCCGCTGGGTGCGGGTGGAAATGTGCTCAGGCACTAAAACCGCGGACTGCATGACATCATTCCATATCAGATTACACTGTAATGTCAGAACGCAATCATTAGCATTTAAACATGCATAAAATTTAATTAACCTACTTACCAGTTTGCTTAGAACTTTTGAAGGGCTACCTAGAGTCCTCTCTAAGCGTTTTATTACGGAGTTTTGGGAAGCTCACCAAAGAGAGAACTTCACTGGGATCTCTCTCCCTAAAGCTGATGGGCCGTGACAGATGAGCAGATGACCCGAGTTAATTATTATTGAATTCGTTATTACTGCTTTGTTGTCACCCAGCTCAGCCAGGGTAAAATGATGACAGTAGGTATCTCATTAAAACAGCTGTTTCAATTATGTAGCGGCAAATATTTAAAAAGCGAGCCTTCCAAGTTTAAGGCCGTTAACAAAGTTTGTTTGTGCTGGTGTGCCAAGACGAGCCGGCGGGCAGGGGGAGGAGGCCGGGGAGACTCGGCCCACAAACGAGGCAGCGCCGTCTTCGCGGGCAGGCTCGGGGGGACCCGGAGGGCCGCGGAGCCAGGGACAGGTCACGGCTTCCCCGCCCCCACCCTCCGCCATGGCCCTCTTCCCTGAGGCCACGGTGAATCCGGCTCCTTTTAAAGAGCTGCCCGCACAGATTTCCTTCCTGCAAGGCTGTGGTCACTCTGCTCTTACCTGCTGGGGCCAGGTCACATGCGTGTACCCCTGCCCCACCCAGGAACAGCTCTGGGGGTGACCCGGGGCTCATGTGGCGGTGTCCCCGGGCCGCTGGTAGATTAAGACCTGATCCTTCTCAGCCGATCTGGTTTGCGTCCTGTCAATACCTGGCTGACTTAGAATCGATGGATTCAGCGAGCTGTCGGAAGCGAGCGCGCTCTGCCCCCATCGCACCTCACCTCCCTGTCTCTCCAGGGGCTGCGTCCAGCGCTCGTGCTCAGGGAACCTGGCCAGGCCCTCCCTCTGCGCCCGTGTCCCACAGCCCTCAGGACAGAGGTCGCCTTGGCTTGACAAGCCCTGTCCTCCCACAGGGAGGCGACGCCGGGCTGAGCCCGCCCCAAGGGAAGGGACCTGGGGGACTCCTGGTGCTCCCAGGCCTCAGGGGACAGGGCCAGAGCCACTTCCTGTGCCGGGCTTGGCACGCGGTAGCCAGAGAGAGCCATGTCCGCCAGGCCGGGGGCCGAGGAGAAGGGAGACCGATTCCGAAATACAATCTTTGGAGAAATTGGGACACAATTTGCATGCAGAACCTGCAGGAGAGGGAATGGCCAACCTGTGACCAGGCGGAAAAACAGGAGAAAGCTCCGGGACAGAGCTGCCTCAGAGCCCATTTCTGGGGCCCCTGAAGGGTCACCGAGACCCTGGCCTGGGGGCCTTGCCGCCTGGGGCTACGCTGAGCCAATTTAGAGTATGAAACACGAACGGGTCGACCAGTAGGTCTCTGCGGCGTACCAGACACCACGCGTGGCCCCGTGAGGAAGACGCCTCAGCCGAGAGTACACGCTGTCGTTGAATTGAGAAAGGAGGAACTTTCTTCCGGAATCTTCTAATTAAAGGGGAGGGAGAGCGTTAGTGTACTGCCTAAAGCCAAAATTCCCACAGAGAACTTTACACGAAAATGAGCACACTGGAATTCGCCGTCTGTGAGCCGCGGAGCACGGCCTCCCCCAGGGAGCCGTACCTGAACTCGGGCCACAGACTCGCCCGCCCGCCCTCCCCACCTGCCCGCGTTCCTGAAACTCGCAACAGGAAGGTGAGGATTGTACCCTGAAGTGTGCCAGTGACGAAAGGCTGCCCAGGAGTGCAAGCTGGGGGGCTGCCTGGAGGTGTCGGCATTGAGAACCCCCGTGGGGATCTGGCAGAGCCGGGGAGCGTGGACGCCACCCTGCTGCATGCTGGGGACGCGCCACTCCCCGCGACGGCCTTCCGAGGGGAGAGGCCAGGCCTGTGCATGGGGCAAAGCTCCAGCTTCCTGTCACGGCTGCCCACGCCCCACGCGGCCCTATTGGCGTGGAGTGTGATTAGGGCAGGATGGGAGGCTGCCACCCGACTCGACACCGAGGCCTGGCTGTCTGAGTGTGCTTGCAAGGTCGGGCAGGGAATCCACTCCCGCGGCAGGACTGTGCCCCTTCGTCCAGACCAGCGTGAGCTCCGCCAAGGCCCTGGCGTCAGGGCAGGGGGAGCCCCGGCAGCTCTTGCTCTGCTCCCCGCCTGTCTCCTGGGCCCACACGGCAGCCGCCATGCAGGACAGCCGTGCTGAGGGTCCTGGGACAGGGCTCCTGCCCCGTGGACATTGCTGTACCGGCTACTTAGCTTTGGTGTCCCACAGACAGAGCAGTCGGGAGAGCAGACAGCTTGCGGGGCACAGGGAGGAGAGCCGGCTCCCGCCTCTTCCGGGGACAGCCGGCGTCTTCCTCGTGTTGGTCTGCACGCGCCCCTGGGTTGGGTGGGTCTGACCCGGCAATACGGAGAAGTCGCTGCTGACAGAGGAGGTCCCTGGTTCCCACGTACTCCCGGGAGGAGGCAAGACGGAGCGAGGGAAATTGACTCGGCAGGGCATCAGAGCTACCGCGAGCACCGTCAGCAAACGGCTAAGCTGCCGAGCCATCCTGGGCTGGGCGTACTGCGTCCTCCTGATTCTGCTGTAAAATCTGGGCCATCCAGCAGGGCACTGAGCCCGGGCCAGGTCCGTGACACCTGGTCAGACGCAGGTGCACCCTGGCCTCTGTGAGTTCAGTCCCGCCCTTGTCGCTGTGAGCGGCGAGAGCAGCTGCCCGCCTGGCAGGGGACGGCGCCCCTGCTCGGCGAGCTCCCTGCGCCCTTAGCCCGGCACAGAGGACGGCCCGGGCGGGACACACCATGAACAGAACCTCCCAAAACGCCATCCCCACCCCCTCCACCCTAATTCCCACTGTCACTGTCACCACGGCCCCTCCTCGCCCTCTGCTTCCTTCAGAGCCGTGGCTTCCTCTTCACAGGGCTCTCGCCGGCGGCTCCTCCTCGGTGTGCAGGAGCCCAGGAGAGGCTGGAGCAGGCGGCCGGCCAAGGAGGCCCAGCCCGGCCGTGCTGCGAGGAGGAGACCGGGCGCTACCCAGCAGCGTGCGGCGGCTGGCAGCCGTGTCTTTCTGAGCTGCTGGCGCTCATGGGAAAGCCGAGAGAGCCCTCCCCACGTGGGGCCGCCTGTGGGCAGGGGGCACAGCGCAGCCCCTGCACCGCACAGAGGTGGGACATGCCACCCGCTGCGAGAACACGGCCGCGGCCTCTCGCTCCGTGCTCCTCCACCTCGGCCGTAGGCGTTTTCATGTCTGACCCTGAGCAATGCTGACAACAGCGTCTACAGATTTCCAGTGAGTCCGATTTTAAGGTCCAGTCCCGAGGTGTGAACACTGCCCCTAGTGGGTCGGCAGCGCCTGCGTGTCCCGAGATAAACTGTCGGCACCCAGGTCCTCCCCAGCCGCCGACCTGGAGCCAGAACTCGCGGTCCCATTTGGACTTTCTTAACTGGAAACGGGAAACCAGATTTGGAAATGAGTGCAATGCAGTGGCTTGCCTGGTCACTTCCCAGGGTCGCTTTCCCGGGGAGACCCCGGCAGGCGGGGTGCTCCTCTGCCTCCACGCCTCCCTTTCTGATCTGGCCAAGGTTGCCCGAGTGTTTGCAAAGCTCCTTGTGTGTCCTGGAAGTGGCACCTTGGGGCAGCCCTTCATAGCCGCGAATCGCTTGCACACCACAGACCTAAGGCAGGCGATTGTCCTCTTCCGCCGGCCAGGAGGGCGCCCCACGGTGGCGGAGGCGGCGGCGGCGGCGGGGCCAGGGCCCTGCTCCCCCGCCCGGCCCTTCGCCTGGGCCAGCACGCTGTTTCCCCCAGAACGGGCATCCACCCGCGGTCACACCATCGGCCACAGGACGCTCTGGGGGCCAGGTCAGCTGTGCTGCTACAGTCGCGTCTTTGGAGACGAATCGCTGCGTTCTCCCCTCACTCATCCATCACAAAGCCAGAGCAGAGGTTCAGTGACTCTGATTTTCAAGGTTTCAGAACGAAGCAAAAGGATGAGAAGGAAATCAAAGCTTGAGACATTTCACTCCGAATAGTGCAGGGGGGAAAAATAACTCACTCTCCGGATGCATCCTGCATACAATGAAACAATGATTAACATATGTATTATGCTTCGGTTCTTAGATTATTTTAATGGGAAAATCTTAGGATAGCAAATCACTCTTTCAATTTCACAGAAAATAGCTCGGGCTGCTCAGAGAGCCCGCCAGGATGCTTACCGAAGTCTGTGAAAAATAAAATTGCCCTTCTCGCGATCGGCCGGGTGGCTGGGAGTCTGGAGCAGCGGTCCTGCCGCAGAGGGGTGGGGGTGGCAGTGTCACCAGGGGCGGCGCCTCCACCCGGCCGGAGCTGGGGGTGAGAAACCCACCCAAGCGCCGCCTCCTGAAGTCGGATGTTACCACGCCAGTGTCAGTTCCCAGAGGCCTTGGGGGCTCCTCTGTGGGCACAGCGTGGGAGACTCAGGTCCCTGACCCCGCTTTGTGTGTGTCAGCTGGGGCAGGAGGAGGGTCCAGCGAGGGGCCTGACTCGGCAAGTGCTGCTTCGGAGAGCCCTGAGCAGGCAGCACCCAGGAGCGCCCGCCGACGGACCCCAGAGGGTCCCGGAGACTCCACTGGGGTGCGGGGCGCCTGGGCCTGGTCCTCGAGGGGCCAGCCCCCCTGCCCTGGGTGCACGGCCTCCAGCTCTCCTTGGGGAGGAGCCGGCAACCACACCCAGAGTGCACCGTGTGCCTGCGATGGCCGCCCCTCTGCCCTCTGCCCGCTGCTCGGGCAGCCCATCTGCTCCCCCCGTTCAGGGGGTTGGGGTCTCAGCCCCTCAGAGAGAAAAGACGCAGCGGCTCCCCGCTGCCCTGGATCGCGGGCGGCGTTTGTAAATAACACGCCGAGGTGCAGCCCTCAGCAGGAGCGTGCAGTCCCCAGGGGCCGTGGCTGCATTGTTCCCTTCAAAGAAGGGCACCTTGTCCTGTTGTGCCTCCACCCCCAAACAGCACAACCAGGAGCCAGTCCTCCAAGAGCTTGCCTTTTAGTTTAGTTTTTTTTTTTTTCCAGTTAAAGAAATTTTTTAAAAAATAAAGCCAGCGTCAGGAAAACTACATTCAGTCAAGCTGCCGAGGGCGAAGCGGAGCCCCCGAGCTGGGTCCTGCAGACTCCCGCCCTGTGGGAAAGCTCCGTTTCCTGCCCAGCTGGAGACCCACAGCGTGGGCACCGGGCACCGCTGGGGCCGCCTGGCCTGCCAGGCACCCACCTCCTGCTCAGCCAGCTCCTTAATTATTATGTTAATGCTGCTCCACTTTTCAAAAATCGCATAAAGCACTCCCACAGGAGGAGCGGGAGGAGAGAGGAAAACACAAGGACCTTTGAAGGGAGCCTCAGAGCAGGACATTCGGAGCGCGGTGAGCCTGATCTGTGCTCCCCAGGGCGAGGCAGGACGCCCTCCCTCTGGCCCCGGCTGAGCCACGCCCCTCCCGGGAGCCCCAGAATCCATTAGCAAGCCGGAGGCTGTCCACGAAGGCAGAGCCGGCAGACAGGAACCCAGGCTCCAGAGATGTGCAACTGGGAGTTTGTGACACCGGGGTCCATCCGAGGCATGTGAGGCAGCAGGGCGGGCAGGGGGCAGGGGGCAGGGGGCAGGGGCAGGGGTGAGTGTCACCCTCAGCGGTGAGTGTCACACAGGGCCCTGGGGGACCACAGCCCGCACTGCCCACACAGCAGACAACTGCCTGTGTACAGGGCCGCTGCTCCCCACCTGCCCTCGGCAGGCCCGGCTCAGGGCCCCCGCTGCAGTGTGGCCTACTCACAGCCGCACTGTCGCCTCACTGCCCATGCGCAGACCCGCTTGGCTCTGTCTTCCTGCACGTGTGCTAGTGCCGTGGGAAAATGACCCCACTGAACTCCCTCACGGGTCAGCCTTTGGGTCCAAGCCACGCCCCAAGGCAATTCCACTGCTTACAACCCTCACGCGGGAGCATGAGTTACAGCCCACACGGGCCAGGTTCACACGTGAACATGGGTTACATCCCACACGGGCCAGGCTCACACGTGAACACGGGTTACATCCTACACAGGCCAGGCTCACATGTGAACACGGGTTACATCCCACACGGGCCAGGCTCACATGTGAAGTGAACATGGGTTACAGCCCACACGGGCCAGGTTCACATGTGAACACGGGTTACATCCCACATGGGCCAGGCTCACACGTGAACATGGGTTACATCCCACACGGGCCAGGCTCACACGTGAACATGGGTTATACGCTCTCTGCTTTCTCAGACAAGGAAACTGGCACTGGCCGAGCACAAGGCACTGGGGTCCAGCACTGACAAACGCCTCTTGGTTTCATGTGTGTGCAGCTAAGTCGGGGTGCCGACTTCTGCTTGGGTGTGTGTGGACCATGGAGGGAAGGGCCCCGGGTGGGTCAGGGATGGACAGAGGGCATTAGGGCTCTTGGGTGCTCCTGTTTCCATAAGGAAGACAACGGAAAATTTCCATTTCTGAAACTGTGCCGGGGTCTGTGACAGATACGGCCTGGATAGGGGTGACCCCAGGTTGAAGGGCGAGGCGGGGGCGGTCTCCTGCCCGGGAGGTCCCCGCATTCTCCAGGATAGAGCCGGCTGTCAGCGGCAGGGGCCTGTGTGCCGCCCGCCCTGTCTCGGGGGATGAGCCAGGCCGCCTCTCTGCCTCTCCAGCAGGCCTTGCCCTGGCCTCCTTCTGACTGGCCGCAAGGCTGAGCCTGCTGGCTTCGAGTAGAAAAGCAGTGGTGAGACCCAGCGGCCCGCCAAGGCCCACGCCACAGCTCGCTTTATCACCGTGGGCTCCAACGGAGGTAGCAAGCGCGGAGCGGTCCACCCTGCGGGACACTGCTCTGTGGATCACCCCCGCCCCATCCCTTGTAGTGTGTGGGCCTCCTCCCCCCAGATGGCCTGACCAATGCTCTGACCGGCTTTTCGGCAAGTGCAGGTTTCCGGCGAGCCCCTCCCCCAGGATTGCCCAGGTGAGGTGCGCATGGCGGCACCCCGGAAGGCCACACGGAGGCCGCGCCAGGGCCTCGCCCAGCTGCAGTGAGAATGAGTGGCACCCACAGAAACCCTAGGCATGCACAAATGCTGGTGCAGGGAGAGAATCGGTGTGGGTTTGTCGCGTGTCTTGTAATTACCTTTGTATTCAGCAAGGAGCCCTAGAAGCTAAGGGAGGAAGGAGGTGGTGGTGTTTTGGCCCCAAAAGAGTTGAAAACTACGGTGCCTTGCATTACAGGATCCTATTAATAATTAAACTATCTGTCACTTACCAACAACATACATTCCAAATTAAATTTAAGCAAAAGGGAAAAAAGGATCATTTGGGACTGAATTAGTGGGCTTCAGAGAGAAATAAATAATAATCAAACATCTGTGTTCTAAATAGTACGTGCTTTATCAGACAAACAACTGTTACCGTCTCATCGTATAAAATTGCTTGGGGAAAACACGGGCGCTGGCACACACCGGCTCGGGCAGGAAGGGGGAGGTGAGGCAAAGTTCATGGTGAGCTGGGGAGAGACGCAGAGCCGCCGTGCTGTCACCGCAGTGTCTCTGCGAGTGTCTATGCAGGCGGGCGCTGTGGCTCAGTCCGCCCCTGGGTGGGCAGGCCAGGGCCTCCCAGAAGATGCGAGGGTGCGGTGGGAGGACAGGCCAGGAACAGGATGTGGCGGCCGCTCCGCAGGCACTGAGCCGCCCAGAAGCGTGGCCCTGCCAAAGGTTGCAGACGGGAATTCACAGGTTTTGGGCAGCAGAGGATGCAGAATGAATAAACAGAGGGGTACAGAGGACCCCAGCTCTGCCGGTGGTGTGGGGGTGGGGGGCGAGGCCTCAATGTGCGATACACAGGGGTCACAGGCCGATGGTCAGCCTTGGCATTGGCGCGTGAACCTGGTGCTGTAGCTCAGGGAACCGGAGCATCGGCCGCCGCGTCCAGCGCCCTGCTCCCGGGGTGGTCACAGCCCATGGGGTGACGAGCTGCTCCCACCTGTGTCCCCGGCCTGTGCCGGTGAGGCACCGCAGCTCCCCCCGGGCCCGGGCTCTCATCCGCGGCGGCTCCTGAGCCAGCCACCGCCTCGGCGCAGCCTGGACACCTCGGGAGCCGGCGGCTGCGTGCGTGTCTTCTCCTTAGGTAACCGTGTTAAAATATCCTATTCCAGCTGTAGCACTTGTTCTGCAAGAGCCCCGGTTTTGTCTGACACAATATGGAACAACATTTGTCATCCGTTATCAGGGGTGATGTATCTGTTAGCCTGCAGAGTAACATCTGCTGTGTGCTCATCCCCAGCGCGCAGGCCAAGGCGCGGCGGCGGCGGCTGCGGAATTCCGGCGTCGGAAGGGGCTGTCCAGTGTGACGGGGAGGCGGGCTGGCAGGCGGCGGAGCAGCTTCCATTATCTGCCTCCTCGTCCATATTTATTTCTGTCAAATATTTCTGAGGATCCATACGTTATCTCTCCTGTTATGCGTTGTTGTTCGGCGGTGACAAGCCATTGGCATCCACAAGAGAAATTTATGTTACATATTAAATATGGACATCTGAATGATTATCAAATCCATAGAAGCCAAGCCTGGCCAATCACCCCTAAATAATGGATGAGGAGTAGATGTGACTCAATTTGTTCAGCGGGAAACCTCGGCGACCCCGGCCCTGCGCTCCGTCACCACAGCCCCGTCATTATCTGCTTCTCTTCATCTCGGCTGGCAGCGCTCAATATGCCGGGCGCCCGGGGAGGGCAGCAGCCCGGCCACGAGCGAGGAGAGGGCGGCACCGTCTCCCCTCCCAGGCCGGGCTTTCTGGTAGCCCCTGCCCGGGCGTGCCCCCGTGCCCGGGACCCCTGAGCTCCCAGGGCCTGGCCACCGTCGGAGGGTGAGGGGAAGTACACACGGGATTGCTTGCTCCGTCTGGGTGTCAGCAAAGGAAGGGAGCACACGTGTGTACGCACACCGGCACACAGCTTTCGGGCGTTTGGTTTTCCATTAGCTTTCCGATGTACTCGTGCGTGTGTGCGCGTGCCCGCGTGTCCGTCTGTGTCTGTGCACCAGAAAGTTAAGCAGAGCAGAATGCAATGGACCAAATGCACCTGACATACTTGCAGTTCAGACGTGCGGTCAGCTGCAGTCCTGTGTTTCGCCTGGCTTCCTCACATGGCTCTTGATTTCAGTTCACTTTGGCCTGGGACCCTGGAAGCCTCCAGTTTTGCTCTCTTCTGCCCTGGCCTCCATCGTACCTCCTCAGCAAGCGCCCACGCCTGGCCCAGAGCTTCCAGCACGGTCATGAATAAATGCAGGCCCATGCTTGCATACATACGTGCACACACATGTGCATACACACACGTGCACACACACAGAGGATTGGCCCAACTCTGTAGCGTGCAGAGTGCAGAGGGAGGGACTTGGAGACGTGACAAGGAAGCGTGAGCATCCATCAGGTAAGGGTGGGGTGGACAGGGTGGGTGCCGTGGCCAGGTACAGATCCTGGTGGAGATGGAAGGGTTGATGGTGAATGAATGTTGCTGGAATGTTCTTAGCAGCCAGGTATGAGGCTCCGACTCCCCTGGGAACCCAGCTCCTGGGTGGTGTCCTCGCTGCTCTGTGCACAGCATGAATGTGCCTGTGTCCGGGAAGAACTCAGGAGAACTGGGACTGGGGCACCCAGGGGGCGGCTGGGCTTTGCTGAGCCCAGGGACGGGCGAGACGCAGGCCTGGTGCCCGCTGTGTCTGAGGGCCTCACCTTGGTGGCCTGCAGCTCCTGGCCGTGATCACCTCCCAGGACTGGCGCCCGCTGTCCACACTGGCTCTCCCTGGACTCAGAGGCAGCCCCTGGGGGAAACCTTTCCTACCCGCACCCTTCCTTCACCTGCAGACAAACCAACCAACCGCGCAGGGCACAGAGGGAAGCTGCCTCTTCCTTGGAGTGGTGACAACAGGAAGCCGTGCCACCTGCCCTGACCAGGTCGTGGCTGGGGCAGGGCAGCCAGATGGGGGACCCAGCAGGCCCTTGGGTCTGCCTTGCCCAAATGCCGGATCTGCATTTACCGTGCACATCCCTGCAGCACACAGGTCCAGGCCGCGAGGGGCCCTCGGCAGGCTCAGGTTTCTGTTCCTGTAGCAGCCCCTCCAGGGCCCGGCAGGCAGCCACGTGACGGTTCCAAGGCACACATGCCGGCCCGTGCCGCAAGGTGGTCCCATCCTTTGGTGAATAAACCCAGTCTACAGCCGACATCCACATTGTTGAATTTTTATGTGCTCAAGAGGAATCCGGGATTTGCAAAGTCTCAGCACATATTGCCAAAATATTTGATTTATTAATTTATAAGAAATGAGAGTGACTTTAGATGGAATCGAGACACACCTGCACCTCAGGGAGAGGTCTGGTTTTACCAGGTCCCCTGACTGATGTTTCTAAGTTTAAAACCCCTCACCTCTGAAAGTGCAATTGCATGAAACGAGTTGGACCGTGTTTGCTAAGGGTCTTCAGCTCCATAGGAAAAGATCCTCGCAGAGGGCGCTTCAATGAGAAGTTTCCCATTAAATCAGAAAATGGGTTCTCTTGCTCGCTCGCCCTCGTTCTTGCACTCTCTCCTCTGGCTCTCGGCAGCGTGGTCAGCCTCCAGCCCCGGGCCGCGCAGACGTGAGAGCCCTGCGCACACTACCAACAGACACTGCAAGGGAAGACTTGTTAAGGTTAAGGAGTAACGTGCTTCAGGAATGCCAGGAAAAATCTTCATTTTTCAGAGGAATGAATACATGAAGGGAAGAAATACAGCCCGAGGAGGGTAAAACACAACTGGTGGCTCTGGAATTGCTGAACGGGGACAGTTTCTAAACCACAGAAGGCGACAGACACAAGGCGGGGAGTGTGGGAAACCATGCAGACTTTGGAAAGCTGTGAGCAGTGGGCGATTCAGCACAGGGGAAGTTCGCGTGGAACCTGGCCCAGACACGGAGCCGGCGGTGTGGGGAGGTGAGTGCCCATGGGGAGGAGGTGTCCCAGGGTGCTCAGCTCCGCAGAGTCCCGTTTGTGGACACAGGAGAAGTGGGATTCCCTCCTCTTCACATGGAGGGGCAGAGCCCTGTGCCCAGGGAACCCGTACAAAAAGCAGGTCCAACGTGGACACAGCCCGACTCCCACACGCAAACGCCAGCGCTCGGGAAGCAGTCGCTCTGTTTGGAGACATCCAAGGGCTAAGCCTCTGGTAGGCGCTCCCCGGGGCTCCCAGAGCAGCCCGGCATCTCGAGTGTGCCGCCTGGTTTGAGCTGACCATGGTGGCTGCGGTAAGGCACCGGGCGCCTGTGACTCGTGAGCAGAACAGAGAAGCAGAGGAAGCCGGGCAGAGCAGAGCTCAGAAGAAACGTCCCATTGCGTCCCAGGTTCAAATCCATTCTGACGCTGCCAACCCTTCCATCCAAGAATTCAAGGCGGCCGCAGAGCTGTTTCTCCTCCAGGTACTGGCACGGTCAGCGCCAGAATGCAGAGGGAACAGCTGCTGTCCCTGGAGGAAAAGGAGGCGGGCAGTAGTCCCCAAGGCTGGACGCCCCTTTCACCGGCTCCTCCTGGAGGAGCAGGTAGGCGGAGGCTCCTCCGTGACACTGCTGGCACGGGGGGCCCCAGCTCTTCCTGCACCTGTCGGAGCCTCTGTCCCCGGCCCGGGGGACCACCCACGCCGTCCCGGCTGTTACTCTGAGGGAAATGGCGTGTGCGGGAGCGACTTGCAGGGCATTTCGCGTCTGAGAAAAGCCTCGTGGGGAGCTGCGTCCCGCTGGGCACGGGCTTCGGCACCACACTTGGAGGCCGTGCTTAGAGGCTGTTATGGATCCAATTTTTGTAATGAACATTTAATTAATATTAATGTTACGCTAACAAAATACATTGATTAAATAACTCCTGTAATTCATTAAATATCTGGCTAGGAAGTAGCCAAGTGCACACGCTGTGCACTTCTCCTTGGAAGCTTCGGAAGGAGACTGCGATGCTGAATTCCTGAGACGCGATTCGGTGACGACGGCAGGATGGCTGGGTTCCGTCAGGGCTTTGGGTGCTGGTAAAACACCCGGTGTGGCTCACCCACAGCCATCTGCGTTCCTCCCCTCATGCCTTCCTCTCTAGATGCTGCAGAACGTGCACCAGACGCTGGTGTTAACTAACGCTCGCGCACCGGTCACTGAGGCAGCCGGGCACTGCGGTGACGGTGACGGAGCCCGGCTTGTGTGCAGCAGCGTCCTGCCGACCCTGCCGCAAGTGCATCCCGGGAGGTGCAGCCGGCAGGACTCGGCTATGCTCCACGCGGGCCGTCGGGAGCCGTCCGTTCGTGCCCACCGCCCGCGCCACCCCTGGCACTCCCGGTTCCCACTCAAGAACTCCCTGACTTCACCCACCCCACTCTCGGGGGCCCTCACAGGAACCTCAGTATTTGGCAAATTATTTGCCTTTGTTGCATGCATTTTTGTTTATAAAATACTAATTACCTCTTTTATTGTTTGAAGAGATTAAAAGTTAATAGGAGAAACTAAATAAACAGAATGCCATTCTGCACAAACTATATAAGCTGGTAATTAATTTCTGGCCTCCTCTGAGCTAATTAACTCATATAAAGAAATGAAGTTAATGAACCATAATTCTAGTCATACAAGTGTAGATACAAGCAGTTTGACTTAATGAATTAATAAGATATTTCCTTTCTTGGAGGTTTTTCAATTGTCTTCCTCATCTGAAGGCCCCGTTAATGCTCCGTTCCTGTTAAAATGCCTAATAAATGGCAGGGGGACCTGGAGACGGTGTTGGTGGCACGGCACCTGTCATGGGGGAGGGTCTTCGTCCCTGACCCCAGCCGTCTGAGGGCTCCCCGGTGCGGCCTGGCCACGCGGAGCCCGCGTGTCCCCTCTCCGTCTTGCTCCTGCGACACGCTGGAGCCGACCCACGTGCAGGCCGCAGCTGCCCGCCAGTGCCACGCCAGTCCCTGCGCCCACCCCAAAGCTCTGAGAGGGGCTGGAGGTGAGTCTGGAGCAGGGAGTCTCGGGCTCCCGCGGGCTCTCACGGGGCAGGAGCCCTCTCCCGTGGTATCCGGAGGCGGCACGCGCCTGCCTTCCATGTCTTGAGCCTTTTTCCAGGAGCCAGGCCGAGATGTGTTCCCTGTGCAAGTCCACATTGAGGCGATGCTGCCTCAGACCCCCGCTGTTCACAGCGTTGCTTCCTGGGACTCAGCACACTACCGGGGGCTGGGCACGCACACGCTGTACCCAGACGCCTTGCACAGGGTCCAGGGCCCTGGCTCCCCCCACAAAACAGGCGCAGGTGTTGCCAGGGCAGTGGCCCGTCTGGAAGGACCGAGAAAACAGTGACAGTAGCGGAAGCGATAATAACAGAAACGACAAGGACAGCAGTGGCAGCCCTCACTGGGGAGGTCCAGTGTGAGAGAGCCGCAGGCCAGTGTCCCCTCTTTGCTGGCTGAGCGCAGGGCCCAGTGCTGTGCCCCCACGCCTGCAGGTGCTGGTCCGAGAAGCGGGGCATGCTGTGCAGCTGACAGGAGACCCGCACGGCCGCACCCAGCAACAGCATGTGTGGCCCCTCAGGGTCGTCCACCTCTCCGGAGGCTGTCCCTCGAGCTCGGCGTGCCCTGCCCTGGATGGACCTGCACAAGGAGGAGGTGCTGGGGCCATTCAGGAAGGGACGGCAGCCAGCACCCAGCCATCAGCAGGTGCAGAGACTCCAGCTACCTCAGTCAGTCCCCCGGGGTCAGGGAGGGCTGGCCTCACACTGGCCCCCTCCAGGCCTCGTCACTCTGACCTTCACGCACGACACGCCCGGGTCGGCTCCTGGTCTCACCTCCGTGCACCCCCACACTCAGCCCGGTCAGGGGGTGCATCAGTGGCCCGTGCTGCAGCAGGGCTGGGACTCTCCGGCTGCTGGACAGAACCCTTCTCCGTCACAACTGCTCTGCACCCACCAAGGGCCGCAGGGGCCATTGGCCGGGGAGTGGCTCCCCCAGGTCTAGCCAGCGGCTCCAGGTCTGACCCTGCTCCTGGGTGCGTCTTCTCCGACTGCTCCCCTCAGCTCCTGAGCTGTGCGTTCCTTCTCCCCCGCTTGCTCAGGAAGACGACTTCCAAGCCAAAATTCTGGGTCAAAAATGATTCCCCAGTGACTCAGAACGGTTTCTCTTTGGTGTGAATGATGTTCGCAGGGGCTCCCTGCACCCGGGGACAGTGACTGGACAAGGTCCAGCACCAGCCCTCTGTTTACATTCGGCATGCAAGGGCTCTGTCAGCCCGTGATCCACCTGCCAATGTCACCTTCCTTGTGATTCAGGCCTGGGTCACACCATGGCCATCTCCCTCTGCCGCCCGCACTGGCCGGCGGTTCAGGTGCCTGAACCTGTCACTGTTTAGCAGCTGGACTGACACTGAACAAACACAAGGGCATCACTGTCCCCGAGCCCTTGGAGCCCAGGAGGACCTGTGTGTGCAGGGAACAGGACACAGGGACCTGTGTGTGCAGGGAACAGGGACCTGTGTGTCAGGACCTGTGTGTGCAGGATGCAGGGAGCTGTGTGTGCAGGGAACAGGGACCTGTGTGTGCAGGACTCAGGGACCTGTGTGTCAGGACCTGTGTGTGCAGGACTCAGGGACCTGTGTGTCAGGACCTGTATGTGCAGGACTCAGGGACCTGTGTGTCAGAACCTGTGTGTGCAGGCAGCAGGACCCAGGACGCATGAGCCGGCAGCTCCCGTTCTCCTGCTACATCACATGTCCTGGCTTTGTCTCTCCAGAGATGCCTCACAGGATCCCAAACAGGGGCAGGGCTGGGAAAAAGTGGAAAATGGGGGAGGGGCTCTTTCTGGCCTGTGTCTCCCTTCCACTCTTGGGATTCGGCCGTGCTTAGGAAACACCTGCAGAGGTGGCTGGCACCTGCTCCATCCGAGGGTGGTCAGAGTCCTCGGCCCCCACCAGGAAGCACGGGAGAAAGTGGAGGAGCTGCGCCAGCACCAGAACGCAGCCCAGACTCGGGCGAGCGACACTGCTTCTCCCTGCAGGCTGAGCCTCAGAATCCACTGGGCACAATCATGGCTGGCTGTGGGTGACGTCGCGGTTGGGGCAGGGGGACGACGGAGGCTCGGGGTCTGGGAGCCAGCACTGTGCCAGAGGCCTGGCCAAGGCCCACCTCGGGTCCCACTAGAACGATGCTGTGTTCTGTTGTGATGGGAATGGGGAGGTCAGACAGAGAACAGAATTCTCCTGTCTTTCCAGCACAATGGAAAATGTGGCTGGGCAGGAGCTGGAGTGTGACGAGCACAGTGGGGCCACAGCACATGCCTGGGCCTGGGGTCAGGAGCAGCGCCTGACTCGGCTCTGGCCTTCGTCAGGGCTGGCCCTCACCACCGCCCTATCTGGAGACGCTCCCAGGAGCATCCCTGCCAGGGTTACAGTTCAGAGGGGGAAAACTGCATCTCCGGGGAAGCTGTGTCGGTCATGCTCCCCAGACATGGAGGCCCCGCATGCCGGCGCCTCAGGCACAGGCACGGCCTCCCTGTGCTGCCTTCCACGCCCACAGTCCCAGAGGCTTCTGCTTGCCTGTGTCATGAGACGCATGCACAGACACTTGCGGAAAATAGAGAAGAATCTCTACTGTAAGCCAATGAAAGACTCTCCTAAACATTTCTTACGCAGCTTCCAGTCGGCCCTGAACCCAGCTTGCACGGACCTGCGGCGTCTTGTCGGGGTGTGGGGGATGGAGCCATAGGGTGATGGACTGGGGCTTTTATTTTTCTTGTCCTATCGTTTTAAAGCCTGCTATTAACTAAAGCACCAGTGACCTCCAAAATTGGCCCTCTGCGTCTGAATGGCGACCAGCTGATCAATTTCACCTCCGTCTCCAGGTGCGAGCTAGGCTGACACAGACTCAGAAATGTATTTCATCTTGATTCAGTCAATGTCATTTATCCATCTCCATTATTTACTTGGATGCCAAGAAGACATCTTAGCTCAGCTACGACTCCTGGCCCCCAAGCCCTCGCCGGCTTCTGATTGGCTGCCTGGAAGGCGGCGTTCAGACCTTAGCAGCACCCCCAGTCCAAGTTATGAACGAAAAGCAGGGTGGTCGGCTACAGAAGCCATCTAATTAGCCAGCAAGATTTCTGTAAAATGAGTTTGAAATCAATCGATCAATACCGAAACCACTTAGGAAAATGTGAGTATGCTGCCTGTGATCAAGTGGAAGGGAGAGTGGCGCAGGGCTTGGCGTCCTCGGAGCCAGCAGCGTCTGCGTGCAGCCTGGCCCCCTCGCAGCTCTTATCAGAAGTCGCTTCTTTTTCGCTTGGAAGTCAGAGGATGCGGACGACTGTGTCAAGCACAAGGCAGCCTTCAGCCTCTGCAGCCCTGGCGCCTTCGCCAGTGGTACACCTGCTTGGGCCAGAGTTTCTGCCCGTACTTGGCTGTCCCTGAAACCATTCCTGTTTGCTGACGAGACAGATGTCACGGATGCCCATTCCATCCACTTTTGCCTCATCAAAGCAGACCTTTTTCTGAGAGACCGACAGCAGAAGCTACGAATGGCACACACAGCCTGCGGTGTCCCGGGTCAGTGGCACCGGGCTCTGCCTGGGAAGGGAGAGATGGGTAATCCCGGGCTCTGCTGGCTCCTAGCGTGCAGCTATGATTGGCCTGCTAACCTCTCCTGTGGCATATAATTATAACAGCATCCATGTAGACCTTGGTTCCCTACGAAACTCTGAATACTGAATAAATTTATGCAATTCCAGGGAAAACATTCTACAAGGACAAATCGACAAATGAAAATTGTGTTCTTGAAGAATCTCTATCAGTTTTAATCTACAAGAAACTGTTTAGTTCCTGTTCAGAGCGCCAGCCTTGTGGCTGCAGATTCCGCAGGTGAGGCTGGCTCTGTCTGGGGCTCCGCTGGAGCCGTCCTGCCTGGGGCTCACAGCTGCCGCGCTGTCTGGGCATCGGGCGAGAGTACGGACACCTGCTGGGGTCTCCCCAGGCCCAGCATCAGCACGGCTTCCACAGTCCGACAGCCCTCGCTGGTGCCCCGGGACTCTGGGGAATCCGCTCCTGCTCAGCCAGGCATTCCTTCGTCCGTGTGCCAGTCACGCGCCCACACCTGTGTGCATCCCACACGGCTCATGTCACTGTCTGCTTGTTCTCCCTGGGATGAGTTAGCTCTCCATTCTATTTAGGATGACAATAAGAAGGCATCTGTATTGTATGAGGGATTTTTACGTGAACCTCACACCCTGCACCTTTACATTTTGCAAACCTCTGTTGCCTAATCATTCATTCTGCCAGCATTTCCTGGCCTTCAGGCTCGGCGGTGACCAGGGTGGGAGGGACCAGGCATGGAGCAAGTGAGGCAGAGCAGGTGAAACACTTTGGCCAGTCCTGGGGACACAGCTGGGAAAGGTGAGCCGGAGCCACCTGACCACCAGCAGGGCCATGGCCATGGAGCGTGGGCACCTGGGACTCCGTGGATTCCACGCTCTGTGCGAGCGAGCAGGAGAGGCCCACCACGCAGGGCAGCGACAGGGCCTGCTCTTGGGGCCTTGCTCCCGCGTGTCCCCGCCCTGCGGTCCCTGCCCAGTGCTGTCTCCCTCGCCGCCCCCCACTGCAGGGTCCCTGGGTCAGCACAGGTCTCTGCTTTCACAATCTTGCTGAGGGCTCTGGCCACGCCCTTCCAGGGCAGGTGGCTCTGTCCAGCTTCCCCCTGTGGTCTCTGAGACCACACAGGCTGCTGACGCTTCCCGGGCACCTGGCGTGCAGCGGGTATGTGCATCCTGCCTGCTCTTGCGTTGCCCACGCGTCCAGGCCTTGCCATCCCTACACGTGAAAGTGGGGCTCCATGCCCGCTTCTGAGCCAGAAACATCTGGGAGGGGACAGGTGCCGGGTTGGGCTGCAGGAAGTGCGTCTGGGGGCCGTGACATCGCCTCTGAAAGCAGCACGTCCAGGCAGGTCAGCCACTGTGCCTCGGAGCACAGACGTCACACACATAAGCACACATGTGACACAGCTGCCCACGCGGGACTTCTTGCTGTTGCTTGATGAAGTGGGGGTTGGGGGAGGGAGCAGTTCTCAGTGTTGAGTGTCTCTGTGCCACACAGGGACACGGGGCCCAGGGAGCCCAGCTGGCTCAGTGCCTGCTCCTGTCCCGATGTCGCCGCCCAGACCCAGAGTCCACGCACGTGGTGGCGACCGCAGCAGCACAATAGAAATATGATGGCCTGGCCGGCGACCTTGCTCCATCTCAGTTCCTATCGCTGCCTTCAATCTGTTCTAAAAATAAGGGACTTGTCAGGCCTAACGATAAGGCAGAGTTTTAGGGAAATAGAGAGCCGCACTGACACACACATAATAACGTCAAGATCCAAATCACAGGGCCCTTCTGCCGCTTTCATTATCTTCCTCTGAGGATTACGCGGCCGCCGCCATGGGGCCTCGCCGAGACGCTGCCCACGCTTGCCCGTCTGCATGCAAAGTCACACGTGGACAGGCTCTGCCGACAGCCCACGGGCAGCCTGTGGGGCAGTCTGGGACACTGTGAACAATCTGCTGTATTAATCTGAATATTTGTGTATACACACACACACACGTATGTGTCTCCTTTAGGAAGACAAACTGACTCCAATTAGAGTAACAATGAATCAGATTAGAGGAGAAAGGAATTCCTAAGCAGATAAGAAAGCTTACGTACACTGTGATTAAACCATATGTCTGCGCCCATCGTCTGTTCAGCGCCAGTGACCTCTGCAGATGTGCAGCCCTGCGGCTTCCCAGGCCCCGCCAGGGCCTCCCCCGCAGGGACCTGTGTGTTCCTGAGCTTGCGAGATGGAAACGCCTCCGTTCTCTGGGCACGGGAATTCCTTTCTAAAAGTCACTTGAGGTTTCCTCCTGGGACGCTTTCTCCCATCTTTTCTTACCTGATTACGTCCGTGGACCCTCGATCCGTTCAGCCCTTTGTATGAATCTGTGCCTTTCCTTGGTTGAGTCAGAATTTGGCTATTCAGGAAGGCACCGGCCAAAACCACGAGCAGGCCTCACAGCCATAGGTGCAGACTCCCCTCAAGTTCAGGGCAGTCCCCCGGCTCCCGTGCTTCGGCCCAGGACAGTCAAACGTGAGGAGGCTACTGGGGCAGCGCCCCTGCTGCTGGTGCACTTAGCAGACGCCATTTTCAAAAGATTGTCGCGAAGCTGAATCTCTCAGGATGCATTTAAACCCAATTACTTTCAGCAAAAATCGTCAAATAAATGGAAGTGTACGTGAAGCTTTGCTGGCCTACATGAATAATGGACACTTGGCTTGAATTTTTTTTAACCAGGACAAGAAAGTTTCAGCGTTATAGTGGGTCTAAATACTGACGGAAATCTAACATCCACTAATGTACACACTCCTCTTTAAAAAGATTCCCTTCACTATTTAAACCTACTCCAGCCTACTGCTTGACCTGATTGTACTTTTACCATGAGGAATTATAGTGGGGCCATATGTGCGCCTTAATTATAACTACTATCCCTCACTACTTAGAGTTGCTGCATTGAAAAATACAGAAAACAGAATCTGCTGTACTGGGCATGGCTGTGTCTCTCTGTGGCTCTACAGGGATTTCCGACACATCGCACGCATGTGCACACACATGGATGCACACACTCACATGCCCTAAACATGGGACTGCGCCAGACCTGCTCTCCTCTGGGATGGCTGAAGTGCCTCCCGCCTGCCCTCTGCGTCCCGGGAAGTCACAAACGTCTCAAGCTGAATTATCGGAGCGGGCGCTGCGCTGAATGCTGCTGAACTCAGTCGCTCAGTATGCACGGCGTTCTCTCGTTCCTGGCTGGCACCAATTTGTTGTTTACTGATTTGTGCTAATTCAAACAGTTTATAATATGTCAGAATTTTTCCAGGGGTTATGGAAGGGATGCTTTGGGGAGGTTTGCACAGTCACTGATAATTAGTACGTGAGCCGCCCTTGGGTTGTTTGCTGTTTGTTTCTGCAAAGAGGAAACAGAAAACCAAACCAAACAAAGCAAAAACACCTGGGCATGTTTTTGAAAACCTCGCTATGTATACAAAAGCCACACACATTTATACACACACAAATGCACTCCCATGCATAAGCACACTCACGCACCTGCGTAACACAAAACATGCCTGTGCACACACTACCATGCACACTCACACACAAGTGGGATAATTTGTGCAACTCCAGACCGACAAAGTAAGACCAACAATTTTACATTGCACTGATTTCCAATTAAAGCATCTTTCCCACACGCATGTTAGCAAGTGCCCGGCTTGGCTCTGCGTGTTTCCTGCACCAGACTCTCCTCCCACTCCGAGCGGCCATCTCTCCCACTGGGTCTGGTTATGAAGCGTCACTGTGGGATTTCCTCGGGCTCCATCATATTAATTCACTAAATTAATAAGCACGCAGGCTCTGCCCGCAAGCCTGGTGGATGTGATAATTAACCGAGCGACGAGATGCTCCTGCTAAGCCAGACTGGGGAGGGGAGACGTGGGAAAGCGAAGGAAGAGACGCTCTGTGGCTCTCGGAGCGACAGCCGCCTGCTGTTGCTTTCGGTCTGGAAAGTGAACTTTAACTTAAGGGAGAAAAATAACTTTGATTTTGTGACACGCCCTTTTACTGAGATGTGATGCCTGCAGGTTTGTTATTGCAAGGAAACACTTAGTTCTCCCCCAGGGGGATGGTCACCCGCGTAGTGGAGACACGGGGAGGCTCCTGGCCTCTCACCTGACCATCCTGGTCTGCTGGCCCCGTGTGTGTCCTGTTTGCCATGTGTACACGTCCTGTATTTACCACATGTGTATCCTGTGTTTGCCGTGTGTGTCCTGATTTGTCTGTGTGGTCTGTGCCTGCCATGTGTCCTGCGTTTGCCACATGTGTATCTATGTGTATCCTGCCGTGTGTGTTCTGTATTTGCTGTGTGCATGTTATGTGTTTGCTATGTGTGTGTTGTGTGTGTGTTCTATTCTGGCTGTGTGTTCAATATTTCCTGTGTGTTCTGTTTGTCACATGTTCATGTTGTATGTGCTGGACATGTGTGTGTCCTTTGTTTGCCACACGTGTGTGCTCTGTATTTGCCATATGTGCATGTCCTATGTTGGCACCATGTGTGTCCTATGCTGATTATGTGTGCGTGGTCTTAATTTGTGTGGCCTGTGCTTGCCATGTGCCCTGTTTGCCACATGTGTGTGCTCTGTTTTTGACACGTGTGTGTTGAGTGCATGTTGTGTGTTTCCTATGTGTGTGCTGTGTGTGCATTCTATTCTGGCTGTGTGTGTGTTCAGTGCTTCCTCTGTGAGCATGTTCTGTGTTTGTCGCATGTTCATGTTGTATGTGCTGGACATGTGTGTGCCCTTTGTTTGCCACACGTGTGTGCTCTGTATCTGCCATATGTGCATGTCCTATGCTGGCACCATGTGTGTCCTATGCTGGTCGTGTGTGTGTGTGTGTGTCTCAATTTGTCTGTGTGGTCTGTGCCTGCCATGTGTCCTGTGTTCACCACATGTGTGTGCTCTGTGTTTGCACGTGTGTGTTGCACGCATGCCTGTGCTGGCACCATGCATGTGTCCTGTGTGTCCCGTGTTTGCCACGTGCGCATGTGCTGTGTCTGCTGCGCGTGTGCTGTGTGTTCCGCGCTGCTCACCCTCTCCCCGGGCTCAGCACGAAGGGGCCTCGGCACTGTACGCCGCCGGTGCAGGAACTCAGGGAGAGGCAGGCGCCAACGCCACGCCCCCCCCCCCCCCGCGCTGTCGGCAGCCCCTCCCCCCGCGCTGTCGGCAGCCCCTCCCCCGCGCCGACGCCACGCCCCTCCCCCGCGCCGACGCCACGCCCCTCCCCCGCGCTCTCGGCAGCCCCTCGGCAGCCCCAGCGCCCTCTGACGGGCGCTGACGGACGGACCGGGCTGAAGGCCCGCACGCGGCCCCTCCGGGCCTCGCTGCCCAGCAGACGTTCTGCTTTCATCCCCCGCTGGCCGTCGGTCAGAGCGGCTCGCAAAGACGCTTCTTACCTGGAGTGTGTCCACGGCCGCAGCTCCCCGGGCCTGCCGTTGGGGGTGCGGGATCCCCGCCGCGTGTCCCCCGCGGGCCGGCGGCAGGCCCCGGCGCCGCGCACAGCGCCTCGGCCGCTGCGGGCCGGGAGAACTGGGTCAGCGCCCCGAGGAACCCGGGCAGGGAGGCCTGCGCGGGCGCACGAGGCGGGCCCTGGCGCTGACGGCTGAGGCGCATGCGCAGACACACGAAGCGGGCCCGGCTGCTGTGAGGGCTGAGGCACCTGCGCAGATGTACGAGGCGGTTCCATGGCGCCAAGGGCTCAGACATTGTCCCTGGACGCACAAGGCGGGCCCATGGTGCCCAGGGCCGAAGCGCCATCAGCGGAAGCACAAGGCGGGCCCGGCTGCTGTGAGGGCTGAGGCGCATGCGCAGACGCACGAGGCGGCCCGGCTGCTCTGAGGGCTGAGGCGCATGCGCGGGCGCACGAGGCGGGCCCGGGCTCCGAGGGCTGAGGCGCATG
The DNA here is from genome assembly GCF_964237555.1 of Oryctolagus cuniculus. NCBI lineage: Eukaryota > Metazoa > Chordata > Mammalia > Lagomorpha > Leporidae > Oryctolagus > Oryctolagus cuniculus. The sequence continues at coordinate 1,411,254 of NC_091441.1, read as the reverse complement.
CGCGGGCGCACGAGGCGGGCCGGGCTCCGAGGGCTGAGGCGTCGTCCAGGGCGGAGCACGGGATCAGCCGCACAGCTGCAGCGCCATTCCGGGCGTCCTCACCCCCGCGTGTCCCGGGCGCAGAGCGGGTGCCGCCGACTGAGGGAGGCGCGGGTGCGGGGCGCGGAGCGAGCGGGGGCGGCCGGCCCGCCGTCTCCTGTCAGAGCGGGTAACGAGCGTCACCGTGGAAGCTGCCCGCTCGCTTCTGCCTTTGCGAGCCATCGCTGCTTCACTAATAATCGGGATTTATTGCCGGGCCCATCTGCTGTCTCCGGGAGGTCAGAGGTGAGCCACCGGCACGGCTGATGTCACCATCAAGGTGTCTGGGCGCAAATGGACCCTGACAAGTGCGCCTTTAAAGGAATATTGCAGCGGGAGCACCCTGGGCATGAAAGTCACGCTGCTAAGGAAAATAAACCTGCACCACTAAAGAGACGTCAAGTTTTAACCCGCGACTCCGAGTGACTGCCAGTGTCACCGTGCACAGCGCCAGAGGCCCGGCCTCCCTCGAATAGCTGCTCGGCCCCCAGCACCACTCCCAGAACATACGTGTGCACGGCAGGAGGGACGGCGGCTGGCGGCCGGGTTTTGGGACCCCTCCTTGGTTGTGGCTGCCTGGGTGTCCACCCTGTAGGACAACGGCTGTGAGGCACGGGTCCCCGCATGAGGAAATGTGGGGAAACACTGCTTGACCTCTGCACTTACACGACAGCTCCTACAGCACTGGGTTAGCGTGGGCAGCGGGAGCGTGCAGATACCGCTTCCTCCGGCCCTGAGGCTCCACGTGCATCCGTAAGCTGCCAGTTTCCAACACAGCAGCATTTTTCAGGTCTTCTGGATTCCCTGAGGTCCTCATGCATTGATGTTTGCACCAAACCCGGCTCCTTTTTTGAAGACTTTGATTTGGGCCAGCACTGTGGCATAGTAGGTTAAGCCTTGGCCATGACGTGACATCCCATATGCGCCGCCAGTTCTAGTTCCAGCTGCTCCACTTCTGATCCAGCATCCTTGCTGATGGCCTGGGAAAGCAGTGGAAGATGGCCCAAGTGCTGGGGTCCCTGCATCCGCTGGGAGACCCAGAAGAAGCTCCTGGCTCCTGGCTTCAGATCAGCCCCGCTCTGGCCATGTGGCCATCTGGGGAGTGAACAGCACATGGAAGACCTCTCTTCTCTCTCTGTGTCTCCCTCTTAAGATTTACTTATTTATTTGAGAGGTAGAGTTACAGAAAGAGAGAATAAGAGACAGAGAGAGAAAGATCGTCCAGCAACTGGTTCACTCCCTAGAGAGTCCCAGTGGCCACAACTGGGCCGGACCAAAGCAAGAAGTAAAGAGCTTCTTCTAGGTCTCCCACGGGGTGCAGGGACCCAGGCATTTAGGCCGTCTTCCAGTGCTTTCCCAGGCCGTTAGCAGGAAGCTGGATCTGAAGTGGAGCAGCTGGCATATGAACTGGCACCCATAAGGAATGCTGGTGTCGCAGGCAGCAGCTTTTACCCACTGTGCCACAACACGGGCCCCCCAAACGCCATTCTTCACAGAGTCCTTGTTTCACAATGTCACTGAACACTGGCTTGTCTTTTTCTTGCCCTGTGTGACTTCCTGTTCTCTTGCTTCGCCCTGGACTCATACCAAGAAATATTTATCACGCGATTGATGGAATTTATTTCTGAGAGATGAAGGAGGTTGTTTTGCACTCCCCTTCTTCAGTGGCCGCACCCTGGACTTCTCCTCTGTCCCCGGCTCTGACCCCAGAAACACGCACAGCATTCGGGAACCTGCCAGGGGCTTCAGGCCCCAACCTCCTGGGTGTAATCACTACCCCCCAAAGCCTGCAGGGTGTGAAGAGCCCAGATAAAAGACGGGTGCCAGTGTCCCCAACCTTGCATTTCCTCATGGGAGGGCAAGGAGGAAAGAAGATAAACCATTATACCTTACTGAATTATTTTCAGTAATCTCATTCATAGAAGTTAAAGTCATGTTAAATAAGCCATATTTGAAAAAAAGGCAAATGTGAAGTAAAGGTAAATTGTTGTGAGTTTAGTGTTAACTTGGAAATATCATGAGATGTTGCAATGAAATTAGCGCATGTATCTACAAGCACTGTGGAGGAAGGCATTGACACGTCCAGTTGAGTACAGTGGAGGATGCACAGCATGGTGTTTGGTGTAAGTACGCCTTGTGAAAGATCACACACGAAGGCAGCTAACATCTTCGTTATCTCTGTGCGTGGCGAGGACACGTGGACTCTTCTCTCCGCAAACTTCAAGCTCACAGCGCAATGTTGCCCGTTGCTGACACAAGATCACCAGACCCAAGTCCCCAGAACTTGCCCCTCTCATAACTGAATATCCGTTCCCTTCAACACGATCACCTCCTGTCCCCAGCCCTGTTCCCTCCTTTTTGATGTAGGACCAAGGCCTTTCTTTGCAAAGTATCTGAATTCATTCGCTCCTAACTTGAGCATCAGTGCCCCCTCTCTTGCTTCCCCCTCTACTGAAAGCCGCTGGCTCAGCAGGAAGGTCTTCCCACCTCCAGAGCCCACAGGCCGCGGGCCTCAGGCCAGGCAGTGTGTGGAAAGCACGCATTCATCCCTGTGTATTGGCCGAAAGGTGTCTGTTGGGGCTCCACCCCTCCAATCCTGATTTATTTGTGCGGTGACGTCATCCTCAGGCACTTGACAAAGTGACTTCATGACAGCGGCAGGTCATTATGTGAATGCCACATGTCATTACACAGCCGTCAGAGCTGGCCACACCATCGCTCAGCACCTTCGTTATGGCAAATGCACACGCATCAAATTTTAACCTTTAACATTTTATTGTGGCTGCTAATATGTCCATAATCCAGCTACATGTGGAAGATGAGAAGAGCTTATGAAGGAACAAGCCCATAAATATCTGTGGGAAATGCAGCAAGTTACTTAAGATTTCTGGCGGCTTTTTCTTCTTTCCAGGTCTCATTATTCTGTCTCAAAGTTATCTTCCTGCTGGGGTCATTGTGTTGCTTATAGTATGGTTCTTCTGAACAAGTTCTCGTAACTGTGGTTTATCTGAACACATCTCTTGTTTCACCTTCATGTTTGGAATCAGTTTCCTTGGGTTGGCTTGTGTCTGCACCCATTGTCATTCAGGATTTGGGAGGTGGTGGGTGCTGGATGAGCCTCCCTGTCAGCATCAGTCAGACCGGATGCACTTCTGTTATCAGCTGTTGCACGGCAGTGCAGCGGAGAAAGCAGGGACGTCACAGAGCGAACCAGGAGCAAAGCAGCTTTGATGGGATGGGACTTCTGGCTGCAGCCTGGTGAGCCAGAGGCAAACACTGCCAGGTGCGTCCCCTGAAACGAGAAGGGAATCAGAAATCAGCATGGATGAAGGTGCCGGAATACACAGGGAGGACACAGAACACAGGGGCCTCTCGGTGTCACTGTAGGGGTTCCCACAAACCCCTGACTGAGAGGCTGGTGCTGCATATGCACAACTGGGGCTGGACAGAGCAGCCCCCCTGGATTGGACAGAGCGGCAGACCTTGACCTCTGGTTTGGCCAGAGTGGAGGCAGCTCATTAACACCTGTAACATCCAGGAGTACCCCAGGAGAGGTCAAGACTTAAGGATCACAATTCTTAGAGAAAGGCTTAGTTCTTTTCTACCCTAAATAGTTTGATGCCTCACAAAAGACCATTCTGAAAAACTAGAGGGGTTTGGGAAACCTCGGGCTTGTTACAGGTCTGCCCTGATCAACTATAAGACTGAACCTCCATGGGTTCATGAGGTTCAGGGGTACTTAAGCAAAAACAATGCAGAGAAATCAAACAGAATCTGGAGTCTAAAGTGTACACACAATGTCCATCATCAAGTAAAAATGTACTAGTTATGAAAAGACCCAAAAAACGTGACCTGCACGCAAGGACAAAAACAAACAGGCAAACAAAAACAGGCCATAGGAAGTGACCCCCCGATGCTGGGCATCTATGCTGTTCTCTTGTATTTAATGACAGCCTCACTTTTTTCTATGAAAAAATCACCCATCTGTGTCATGTGTCCTTCAAGATAAGAGGGTCTCTGCTCTGTTTACCTTCATGATTACCTTTCTGACTTGGCATTTTAGCCATTTGCCTACTATGTTCCCATGTGTGGTCCTATTTTGTTGATACTGTGCGTGATTCGTTGAGTTCCTTGAATCTGTGAGTTAATGGCTTCAGCCAACTTACTGAAACTCAGCCATTGTCTCTTCCAGTAGCCTGTGTCTCCATGTGGAGTATGAGAATGCTGTGCTGTCCCACCATGCCTCGTGTGTGTTTCTAATACCACTGTCTCTCCATCTGGAGCTCCGGGACGTGCATGCTATGGTTTTCCCATCATGCCCTGTGTGTGTCTTAGACTCTTCTGTTCTTTCCATCCTTTTTAAAACTAAGGTCTGTGCTTCATTCTGTAAGTTTTCTATCCCCTTATATTTAAGTACAGGCCACCGTTTTCTGCTATTTCATCTTAGAAACTCAATGGATCCATATTCTCTGCACTGTACATTTTTATTATTTGATTCTTTTATCAAAGTCCATTTTTCTGTATTTCTGTTGAAATTCTCCCTTTCCATCCATCTTCGTCTATCATTTTGTCTGTGCCAGTGACCTCCTTATTTTCAAGCACTTTGCTACTGAATGTTCTTGTCTTGTTTTGTTTGTATCAATTGCATTTTCTGAATCTCCACAGAAATCATTATTTTCATTGCACATTAAATACTGTGTATGGAATGTCCACAGTAGCTGGACCTGGTGTTATCTCCTCCAAGGAGGATCTCCCCGCAGTCAGGCAGATGAGATGAAGATCTGTTCACTTGCATCCACTGAGAAGTGGGCAGAGTTGGGGATGGACTGTAATTTCACTAAAGCTGTGGCTCTGTTGCTTCCAAGCCAGAGCTCTTCCAGGCTATTGATGGAGATGCTGGGGTTGAGAAGTTCATGGCTCCCCTTGGAAGTCGGAGCTCAGCTGTTTAGTCTTCTGGTTTGTGAAATTTTTCAGTCTGAGAGTTATCTAGAGAGGATATGGCTGTGCTTCCCTCAGCAGATCCTGGTCTCCTGGGCACCATCCATTCACAAAGTGCCCCACCCTGCCCAGCTTCCTGTGTCACCCCAGAGCCCAGTGATGGCCTTGTCGATGGCGGGGCTGGATGTGTAACAGGGGTGTCCCAAGCTCCAGTTCCCTGCATGAGCTGCTGCAGCCAATGTTTCACTGCTTCTCCCTGCCCTCATTGTGTTCATCAGCCAAGGCCCAGGCCAAAGATCGGCTTGTGACCAGAACCAGCAAGTCCACCAGCGAGCTGGGGTTCGCCAGGGTCTCCATGAATGCAGTGTGGGCCCTGTGTTCCCAGCAGACTCAGCAGGTGCTGCTGGCTCCGGCCCCAGAGGCAGGCACAGCTGCTGCTCTTGTCCTGCAGTCTTCACCTGCCCCGGGTCACTGCTCGGCATTTTGGCAACTACCAAAAGCCACATTTCAGTGAAATTCTGTTACATTTATGTGTTGACAGAGTTATTTTGGGGGCAGAGTAATGGTTAAGCCATCACTTGTGACTCCATGGTGCCATACTGGAGTGCCAGTTTGAGTCCTGCATACTCTGATTCCAATCCAGCTCCCTGCTGATGTGCCTGGGAAAACAGCTAAAGAAGGCCCAAGTGTTTGGGTCCCTGCCACCCGTGTGGGAGACCAGAATGGAGTCCCTGGCTTCAGTCTGGTCCGAATCTAACCATTGTGAACATCTGGGGAGAGAAGCAGTGGATGGAAGATCTCTCTCTGTCTCTCTCTTTCTGTCTCTCCGCCTTTCAAATAAATAAACAAATCTTTTCAAAATGATTCTGATGTGAAACAAACATTCAAACACAAGAAATTGCTACTTCAAAGGCAGTATTTTCTTCTACTTGCATGGAGCAGCTATTTTTCCTAGTGATTCCCTGTCTTGTTTGTTAATACTTCCTTCCTTTGTGAGTTGGGTTTGGAGGAGTAGTTCTCACGTGTAAGAAACAGGGAGGCTCAGATCTTAACCCTCAGTGAACACCTTTCGGTTGCCCACTGTCACTCCCCCATTCACGGAGGAACGACACTAAACCCTGCGCTGTTCTTTTGTCTGCTCAGCCCTTCCCGGGTTTGCTGCTGGTTCTTCCCGGGTTGGCTACCGTCCCTCCACCTCCGTGGAGGGGCGGGCCCCCCTGCCACTTTCCCCACTTCCGCGGGGGAGCGGCACACCACCGGCCGGCTCTCTCGGGGGCTGCTCAGGTGTTCCTTCAGATAGATGTTCCTGGTGCATGTTGTCCCTCTCCTCCTTTATAGTCCTCTTCCACCAATCCCAACTCTGCTACCCACACACCGAGTACGCTGCTCTCCTCCAATCAGGAGCAGGATCAGCTCCTGCAGGTCATCACTCAAGTTGGCGAGAGGCAGCTGCATAGAAGTTGTTTACTCCCTTCTCAGCGCCATATTGTGGGAGAGCAGATGCATAGAATAAGTCTTAATTCCAGTAATATAGTCTAGTCCCAGTTGCTCCCCACAGCCCACATTCCCGGCTTGTACAGTCGGAGCCTTGGTGTGGCCTCGGCACCCCTTCCCGGCCTCGCACACTCTCGTGTGCAGGGCCCCACCCACATTGCCTGGCGGCAACGGAACCCATCATGGTCTGAATCTCTCCTGGCAGTCCACGCCATTTCCCCCTCCATGCTACGGTACATGAAATGTTGCTGATTGCACCCCTGTCCTCCTATCCAGGAAACTCTCGTGTGGTCTCCAAGGTCAAGTTCAAATGTCTCTCTCCCACAAACACCACGGCGTGGGTTGCTCTTTCCTCTGCCCTTCTGTTGCCATTTTTCTGTCGTCCCTCGAGCAGGTTCAGGTGGTTATGTGGTTCAGGCACACACAAAGCTGAGATGGCCCCGGTGTCCTTGAACTTACATTCAAGGGTTGAAAACAGACAGAGGACAAGTCAGTGAGCACACACGGATGCACACGCACCTTCACGTGTGGTAGGTCATTTGCAGGGAAATCGAGTAGCCTGAACTGGTGGGCCTGGAGGCTGTTTAGACAGGGCGACCACAAACAGATTCCTTGCGGGGGTGAAGTTAGAGCAGAGAACTGAGTGACATGAACAAATGGTTCATCCTGAAGCCCCGTAGACAACATTCCAGACAGAGGCCATGGGAGCAGAAATGTCCCAAGGCAGGACTGGGCTTGCAGCAGAGGGAAGTGCAGGAGGCCTGTGTGGCCGAGAGCCGATGCCCAGGGGGGCTTCCTGGCGAGGCGGGGCTTCCTGCCCACCTTCCCCTTTGCGATCTTGGCACTTACCTAGAACCTGGTTTACATTCCGAGCCCTCCGCCGCGGCTGCACAGCGTTGTCCTCGCTGGCTCCCACGGACGGTCCTCCCTTGCAGTCGCTCAGCGAGCACGCACAGAGAAGCGAAGACTCCATGTCCAGCCCGCACCCCAGCAGAGGCTGGACGAGGCAGGGCTGCCTTCCTGTTTGGATCCCACCAGAAATGAGCCCTTCCCCTCTGCGTGCTTTCCATGCCATGTGGTCACGGTTCAGGCTTTCTGCCGCTCCCCAGGCATGGCGCTAACAGGCTGTGTGCCGGGCCTAAGCACAGGGAAGCCGGGCCTTGTGTCAGCAAAGCTTCACTCTAACGCCTGCTGTGCTGCCTGGCTCGTGAGCTCTGTGTCACCAAATCAATGCCATCTAGTAGGCGAGGCATCCTCGGCAGGAACACACGTTGACCAAGGACGTCTACCGTGAGTCAAAGGCTCGGGACCAGGGGCTTGCCGGCACTAACCCCGGTCTCCTCAGGAGCTGTGGTTCAGCTGTCGCCACACCCCTGCTCCTGGGACCTTGGGGGACGGCACAGCTGTGGATGGGGACGGGGCGGGGTGGGTGTGTGACCGTGCACGTCTGCTCCGAGGCCTGCTGCCTTCTCAGCCTGGGCGAAGAGCCCTGTGCATCTTGGTGTCTGTAGAGCCCAGCCATTGGGGGAGGAGACCAAGCCCCACAAAGACGTCTTCCCGGGACCTCCGTGGCCCATGAGTCGGGCTGTGACAGCCCAGGTTAAATTCAAGCCACAGTTCCATGTTGACCCAGTGGTGGCTCGGCGGGAAGGAAGGGTCCCTCAGACAGCCGGGTACACGACGTGAGCAGCTCAGGACCCGAGTAACAGTATCTGTACACGGGGAACGCACCTCTAAGAGGTCGTAGGAAATGAAACTGCAGGTACGAATTTATTTCAGTGGAAAACAACTGAAATCCACATTTGTTGTAAGGTGAATTTTCTGTGTGTATTATGAAAGGAAACTTTTTTGCACCAAATTTTTGCCTCAAAATAAGTCCTACTTTTTATTTTATTTTTCCACAAAACTTCATGTGTATCTATGCACACACACAAGGGCACTTCATGTTCACGTGTGGTTGTGCGTATGTGTTTGTGTGTGTGACAGAGAGGGAGAGAGAGAGAGAGAGAGAGAGAGAGAGAGAGAGAGAGAGGATGAGAGTACTTTCTGAGAGAGAACAGTTGTAATGGAAAGCATGCTGTCATGCCTGACATAAATGCCAGCAAACTAAATACGATTCGATTTTTGTTCAAACATGCAGTGTGCGAAGCACCCCTCTCACACACAGAGCTCCCACGGGGAGGGGGCAGTGGAGGGCACAGGCGAGCAGCAGCCACAGGAGAAGAATCCCACGTGGCCCCCGTGACGTGGCCGTGGCCGGCAGGTGGTGGGATTCACTGAGAGCACTCATCCATTGTTTCACCTTCACGGCTGCGCGTCCATCTCACATGAGAGCATGTTTTGATTTTAAAATATTGCTTTTGTCCCTCTTCCTTATTACCGAATTCTCTCCTCACAAGATGGTCACGTATCAGTTTCTGGGTCAGGACTAACGCAGCTGGGATTTGCATGAAGGCTCCTCATCAAGGGTGTGGAGCGTGTGCATTAGCAACAAGGATGGATGGACGCATTTCAAAACTTCTTGGCCCAAAATAAACTTGTCTCGATTCCACTTGTCTGTGAACTGTCCGAGGCACCCGCGGATGCGCGTGCTGGTCTCTGCAGCGATGTTAGGGGCTTCTCCACGGGCCCCCCACAGGGTTTTCCCCTCCTGTCCCTGTCACCTTGGGTGCAGGGTGGTTTGGAGTTCTAAGCCCCAGAGAGAGTGAGCAGGAGGGCGGAGCCTGCGGAGGGAAACTATCTGTTGTTTGTTAAGATTTATCTATCTACTGTTTTGAACGTCAGTGACATATAGAGATGGAGAGACAGAGAGAGAGAGATTTTTCCACCTGCAGGTTCACTTCCTAGAGGGCCACAGTGGCCAGGGCTGGACCAGGCTGAAGCCAGGAACTTCTTACGGGTCTCCCACATAGGTACAGGGGCCCAAACACTGGGGCCATCTTCACTGCTTTCCATGGCCTTTAGCTGGGAGCTGGGTCAGAAGTGGAGTAGCCAGGACACAAACTAGCTCCTGTATGGGACGCCTGCGTCACAGGCAATGGCTTTACCTGCTACACACCACAGTGCCAGCCCCAGGAGGGAGACTCTTGAGCTACAAAATGAATTATTAGAAATGATTTGGCACTATTGAATATTTTAAAGATTCTTAATAGGCTTTTGACTGATATGATGGAAAGTGGAAAGAATTGACAAATCTGTAAAAACCAGATAAATGACAACTTGCAGTAATTATTGGCTCCAGGGAAAAATGAAGCTGGCACGAGGAGGGAGACCCCATCACAGCACACAACAGCTGGCCATCCAGGAGCGAGCCCAGCTCAGCAGGAGGCCACCTGGCCTGGCCGTGGCCTTAGGGCACCCTGCTGTGTCTGTGCCAGCCTGAAGGGGCCTGGCCCTGGTCAGCTTTGGGGCTTCAGCTGTGCCTCCCACTTGATGAAAACAGAAGTTTTCCTTCTTTGCCCTGTGGGGAAAATTTAACACGGCACAGACTGGCCTGTTCCTAAGGCACGAGAAAACCATGCCCTGAGACCCAGAGTTCTTACGGGTAAGCTTTGGTTTAAAATTGAGGCATAGCTGGAGACACACAGGAAGTGGTAAAGATGACCGTGAGAGCTCCCATCCCCCCTCCTCCCGTCCCCTCCCCTCCCCCCATGTCTCCGGGGATTGACATCTGTCCCAGCCGTACCTGAGTCCCGAAGAGCCAGCCAACCAAGGCTGAGCCGCGTTGGCTGAAGTCTGTGCCTTGTTCCACATTCCTTCATTCTTACCCGATGTCCTCTTCTGCCCAGGGCTCCTCAGGAGACGTCACACGGGTCTTCAGGTCTCCCTCAGGAGACGTCACGCGGGTCTTCAGGTCTCCCTCAGGAGACGTCACGCGGGTCTTCAGGTCTCCCTCAGGAGACGTCACGCGGGTCTTCAGGTCTCCCTCAGGAGACGTCACGCGGGTCTTCAGGTCTCCCTCAGGAGACGTCACGCGGGTCTTCAGGTCTCCCTCAGGAGACGTCACGCGGGTCTTCACATCTCCCTCAGGAGACGTCACGCGGGTCTTCAGGTCTCCCTCAGGAGACGTCACAGGGGTCTTAATGTCTCCCTCAGGAGACGTCATGGGGGTCTTCAGGTCTCCCTCAGGAGACGTCACGCGGGTCTTCAGGTCTCCCTCAGGAGACGTCACACGGGTCTTAATGTCTCCCTCAGGAGACGTCATGGGGGTCTTCAGGTCTCCCTCAGGAGACGTCACGCGGGTCTTCACGTCTCCCCAGGCTGCTCTCCCGCCAGCGGTGACCTGGGCGCGGAGGCACAGGCGTCTGCTCTGGGCCGATGCTTTTCTCTGGATTCAGCAAGGACCGTGGTTTCAGGGAGAGCAGCTGCAGAGAACGTGGGGCCCACGTCCTGCCACAGGCACACAGGTCACCGAGACCCCCTGCTGCTGGCATCCTGGCCGCGGGGCTGAGGTCGCCTGTCCCCAGCTTCCTCCAGAAAGAAGCTGCCGTGGGGCTGTGTCCCGGCTCCCCGAGGCCAGTGTACCCACAGAAGTTATCTGGGATCCTCCTCCTTGGGAGATTTGCTGGTATTATTTATATTCAACTTATTAGTGTCTGATAGACAGTGTGTCTTTATTCGAGACCAGAAGCCCAACCCCACGCCAGCTGGTTTAGTTGGCTGCTCAAGCTGTGCCGTCTGCCCTTCTGCCTGGTCAGGCGCCCTTCGCCATGGCCTCCTCGTTCTGCCTGTGTCGTCAGCTTTACTTTTCCATCGCTTACGGAACTTCCTTAGGCCCACCTTGTGTGTCTCTGGCCCACTTCTAAAATCAGCCATTTTCCCAGAGTCCCCGGGACCCATTACTGGAGAGTGATGTAGGAGCCGCCAATCAGGCAGTGCTTGATGCGATGCCGTGTCTGGGCAACTCTTACAGGCAGAGCAAGGAGACACAAGTGTGTGAGGTAACCACACACCCACACACACACATTTCTAAATGTGTCCACCCACATCAATCGCAAGCTAAGCCCGAGTCCACGCTAGCTCCAGCTCCAAACCACGGGGCCGTCCTAGCCCCTTCCCTTGCTGACCGTGGCTCCCACTCGGGCACTGGAGATCTGTCTCCCACCGTCTGCTCTCTGCACACAGTCCAGGCATGTGCTGGCTTTAGAACTGGCAGCTCACACACCTTGGGAACGAGCTGTACCCGAGTGCGGTGCTGGGCACGGTTCTGCCCTCGGCCTGGAGTCCCAGGCTGTGCCCACGCAGAGCCACCAGCGTCGGCACCGTCTCCACGCGTGTCTAACACGCTTGCCTCTGTGGTCCACAGCTGCACTCCCTTTCAGAGAATCCCCCCTGTGCATATGCTGGTGCGCACTGGGTGCTTCCCCGTGCTCTGTGATCACAAACAGGTGGGGCCCCGAACCCAGCCGCCCAGTCCAAGCAGAGTGCTTCTGCCACCCCGGGGAGGGCCCATGCAGCAAGGGTCTGTCGTTCCACCCGGGGCCCCAGAAGCCACTGCTCTTATCACCGTTTGAGGTTGGCCGTTTACGCCGTGATTAGCCTGGCTCATTCGCTGGGTGCCACATGTGTGAGATGCAGCCACAGACTTCCCCGGCTAGAAAGTGCACTCCTCTTCATTCCTTGTCCTGCGCACAGAGGGGAACCACCGCCGATGCAGAGCTGGGCTCCCGAGGGGGCAGCTGCCATGCCTTCGGGCCTGTGCCCGTCGGCACCTGTATCACCCCGTGCAGCAGGCCGGGTTCTGTGGCAAGAACTGAAAACTGCTCCGCGGATGACTTTGCCACTCACCCACACAGGTCAGGACTGCTGGGGCTCCGTGTCCTCACCGGCCCTAGAATCGGCATTTAGGGAAACGTGGTGGGACCTCTGTGTTGCGACTCTGACGTCCCCGATGGCGGATGACGACACATGTGTCCTCTTAGGCTTGTCTTGCAGACCCTGCTTACACTTAATTTTCTTCCAAGCTCTTCAGACACCTCCCCGTCTGTATGTGGGATTTCGTTTGCTTACTGTTGAGTCTGAGGTGTTGTTTTCCAAAGTTGCGGGTGAGAATCCATCGCCAGGTCTGGCAGGTACTTTTTCTGATTCCTCCGGGTTCTCTGTGGGTTCTCTCACTGCTTTCACAAGCAGGAGCTTTGATTTACCCCAGCTGGTCAGCTTTCTCCGCGTGGCGCTCCTGCTGCCGCTCTCGCTAGACACTCACCACCAAAGTCGTGTAGGTTTTCTCCATGCGTCTTGGGGCAGAGGTGTAGGTTTGCATTTTACCCTTGAGCTGTGCTCCACATGGGGCTAATTTCTGGGTCAGGCCCCGTGTTCTGCATGTGGGTGCCCCACTGGCCCAGCACGCTTCGCCCAAAGCCCATCCTCACAGTGGGGCTGCTTTCACGCCTTTGTCGGAAGCCAGTCCTTGGCATATGACGCTGGGCGTGCTCTCCCTTCCTTCCTCTGGGCAGCTTCGTAGCAAGCCTTGATGTTGTAGCACAGTCCTCCAGCTCTTCAATTTTTCGTTTTTATAAATTTTAGAATCATTTTGTCTGTATTGACAAATTGCTTACTGGAATTTTTATTTTGATCCCACTGAATCTGTAGGTCAAGCTGGGGATGATTGACAGCTTTACGTTGTTGAGTCAATTGATGAACACACTCTGTAGATAGAGATTGGTTTGTTAATTCAGTATCTTGTAGTTGTCCTCATAAATATTCACTGCATATTTCACTTTTACTCTTAAGTATTTCTCTTTCTCTTGGTGCTGTGGGAATGATATTGGATTTTTGGTAATTTCAAATTCTAATTGTACATTGCTCGAATATAGGAAAACAACCAACTCCACACACTGACAACCTGTGATGGTTGCCTCTTTGTTCCAGAAGTTAATTTTTTTGTTTCTTTTTTCTTCTGTTTTTGTTTTTGTGGATTCTTTGGGGGTTTCTATGTAGACAGTCATACAGTCTATGAACAAAAGTAGTTTTGTTTCTTTTCTTCCAAGCTATATGTATTTTGCTTCTATTTCTCCCCGATTCTAGGATGGAATTTCAACACAACCCCAAGCAGAAATGGTGAGAAAGCTTGGCCTTCGTTGGTTCCAGTCTGCGACCACGTAGTGAGTCAGCTGTAGGTTTCTTAGGTACACACATGTTACTAACAGTACCTAGAACACCTTCCAGCCTGGCTCTGTGAGAGCTGATGTCTTGTCTTCACTGATTTTCTGTGTTGGATTCTAGTTGTGGATTTGTATTATCATCTGTTCTGGTTTTTATTTGCCTTCTACCACTGACGTGTGCCTAACTGCTCTTCTCTAATTTCCTGAAGGTGGATGTCCATGTTAGCAATTTTAGATCTTTATTCTCTTCTAAGTTTATTTAATGCTATGCATATTTTAGATAACATGATCCTACCCTTAAACAACGTATACTCCTTCCCATGGAGAGCAGGTGTTTAAATCAGCATCCATCACTCCTCCACTGAGTTTCTTATTAAATGGCTTAATTTATTCACTTACCCTTATACTGTAATCACCCAATACATTGTTACTTATTGCTTTAAATGAACAGTTAAATTTAGATCAATTAAGAACAGGAAAAATGAAATACTTCATTTTGTCTTTGTTTTTATTTTTCCAACACTCTTCCTACACCATTCTCCTTGTAAATTATAGTCGAGGATTTCTAATGAACATAAAATTCTGCATTGTGTGTATGTCTTTCAGTGCTTTAGATGGTCAGTCAACTGTCTCCTTTCTTACATAATATTTAAAAGAAATTGGCGGCCGGTGCCGTGGCTCAATAGGCTAATCCTCCACCTTGCGGCACCGGCACACCAGGTTCTAGTCCTGGTCAGGGCGCTGGATTCTGTCCCGGTTGCCCCTCTTCCAGGCCAGCTCTCTGCTGTGGCCCGGGAGTGCAGTGGAGGATGGCCCAAGTGCTTGGGCCCTGCACCCCATGGGAGACCAGGAGAAGCACCTGGCTCCTGCCATCGGATCAGTGTGATGCACCAGCTGCAGCGCGCCGGCCGTGGCAGCCACTGGAGGGTGAACCAACGGCAAAGGAAGACCTTTCTCTCTCTGTCTCTCTCTCTCACTGTCCACTCTGCCTGTCAAAAAAAAAAAAAAAAAAAGAAAGAAAGAAAGAAAGAAATTGGCTGTAATTCTCATTTCTCCTCCTTCCCGGGTTTGTTGTCTGTTTCCAGTTTTCTGTGGTTGTAAAACGATGCACCTTTGTCCTCTTGGACTCCTGTGGGCGACCTGAATCCGTGGTTTTGTGCCTTCCATGGAGTTTGCAAAGTCCCCAGCTGCTGTTACTGAGACGTTAGCTCGGCTCGCCTCCTCTGCCTCCTGTGTTCCGGTGTGCATTCGCGTCCCCTGACGCAGCCCACAGTGCCTGCTCGTGTTTCCTTTGCATTTCACTTTGAGGATTCTCTGTGGATTGGTCGCCAGGGTCACTGATGCTTTCCCTGGCCGTGCGCGGTCCTCTGATGCTTTCTTACAGGATTGTCTCCCAGCTCTTCCTTTTGATTGTTTATTAAGAGAGTCATCGTCGAGAACTTTTGTGGAACTAGCATGCTCTGCAGTACGACTTCAAATTGTGTGAGTCGCGTGCAGGTGCCTACGATTTCACTTACACTCACTCTTGCCACTCACTTCACTTGTCCTCAGCACGAACCCAAAACATTTTCCTTCTTCTAATTTGTAATAAGCAGGGTGCACTAGGGGCCATTTTTCACAAGTGCACATTCGAGAATTTTGAATTCAACAGTATCCTAATGTTACAGCTGCTTGAGAGTATCTGGTGTGAAATAACTGTCACTTTATTAAAAGTTTTTTTTTATTTGAAAGGCAGTTGGGGGGGGGAGGGGTCTTCCACCTACTTCCCAAATGGCTGCAACAGCTGGAGCTGGACGGTCTGAAGCCAGGAGCCCGGAGCTCCATCCAGTTCTCCCCGTGGGGGGCAGGCAGCCAAGCACCTGGGCCGTCTCCTGCTGCTCTCTCGGGAGTCTTAGCAGGGACTGGATCAGACGCAGAGCAACCAGGACTCAAGCTGGAGCTGATACAGGACACAGGCGTACAGGCAGTGGATTGCCGCTGTGCCACGCCACCAGCCCCTCTTGGCGTACTCTAGGCAGGTAACTGGGCGTGGTAATAAATGCACAATGCTGTGGGGCTGGATGGTGCTGGGTTTGGCCCCAGGCTCCCCCGCCCAGCATCGCAGGCCGTGGGGGCACTCGCGGTGATCCCACAACGCCCGCCTCTGAGGCCCTGTGGGCAGTCTCGTGACTTGGAGGAAACAAGGTCCCAGGAGCAGGGGCCGCGCGGGCTGAGTGTGCAGAGGAGCGGGCCAGTGTGGTTGGTTGCTCTCTGCTGCAGCTCTGGACTCGCGAGGGTACTCACACGCGGGATGGCCTCCGCTCGGCCTCTTCGTTCCTCCTGCCCGTCGGTCATCCTAAAGGTCGCTTTCCCGCCCAGAGCTCAGTATCTGTACTGGGAGTAGGACAGACTCGACGCCCACGCCCCGGCGTCTTCTTGGGCCTCCTGGAAAGCTCTGGGTGTCGAGGACGTGCCGCGTCTTCCTCAGGATAGTTCTGGAATAATGACTAACACGACGGTGTCCGCGCAAGCTCACCGCTGAGGTCCGCCCCTCCATGCAGTTACCTTTTGTGCACGGGCGGAAGCAAGATGGAAGGCCGCCAGCTACCCGCTACGCACAGAGGACCACCGTGCGGAGGACCAGCATTCCTGATGGCACCGGCCCGTCCTTGTGCCGGCAGAGGGTCCTGCAGGCAGGGCTCCCCGTGACCCCTGGCCCCGGGCCGGCTCCCCGCTCACACCCCTCCCCTGGCCTGCCGCCTGCCCGCCCAGAAGGGGCCTCCTGAGGTGGTGAGGGCCAGCCCAGGTGCAGGCACTGGCGCAGTGCCCAGTGCTCACCTCCTCCCCACCAAGGGATTCTGTGGGGCCACACTCGTCCCGGCACTCGCAGTGCCCCCCCGAACTCCCTCCCAGCACCGTGTGTGGCTCTCCCTGCCGGATCCCCCCCACCGGCGCTGCCTGTTCCGACCCCCGGCCCCCCCAGCCTGTGCCGCCGCTGCTGGCCCGGGCCTCTTCCTCAAGGTGCCCGGTGGCTGTGGGGAGGGCAGCAGCTGCGGGCAGGGTCCCACACGGACTGAAAGGGAAGGCAGGGCCACGGAGCCCTTAAAAACAAGCACTTCACCTCCCACAGGCTTCCAATCACACGAGCTCTTCTTTCTCTCCCTTCCTGGTCACCAGGAGCACCTTTGGTAGCCCACCCTTCAGACAGAATCCTACCCCCACAGTCTCATTCCTGCCCCATTCCTGCCCCACCTCCATCCCTGTCCCCACTCCATCCCTGTCCCCACCCCCATCCCTGTTCCCCCCATTCCTGTCCCCACTACCCCATTCCTGCCCCACCCCCATCCCTGTCCCCACTCCATCCCTGTCCCCACTCCCCCATCCCTGACCCCCTCAGCCCTGTCCCCACCGCCACCCCCATCCCTGTCCCCACTCCCCCATCCCTGTCTCCCCCAGCCCTGTCCCCACCTCCATCCCTGCCCCCACCCCCACATCGCTGTCCCCAATCCCCCATCCCTGTCCCCACCCACCATCCCTGACCCCACCCTTCATCCCTATGCCCACCTCCATCCCTGCCCTCACCTCCATCCATCCCTGTCCCCACCTCCATCCCTGTCCCCACCCCATTCCTGTCCCCACCCCCTTCCCTATCCCCACTCCCCCATCTCTGCCCCCACCCCTCATCCCTGACCCCACTCCCCCATCCCTGCCCCCACCCACCATCCCTGTCCCCACCCCATCCCTGCCCCCACCCCCATCCCTATCCCCACCCCATCCCTGTCCCCACCCCCATTCTTGCCCCCACCTCCATCCCTGACCCCACCCCATCCCTGTCCCCACCCCCATCCCTGTCCCCACCCCCATTCTTGCCCCCACCTCCATCCCTGACCCCACCCCTCATCCCTATCCCCACCCCATCCCTGTCCCACTCCCCCATCCCTGACCCCACTCCCATCCCTGTCCCCACCCCTCATCCCTGACCCCACCCCCATCCCTGTCCCCACCCCTCATCCCTATCCCCACCCCATCCCTGACCCCACCCCCATCCCTGTCCCCACCCCTCATCCCTGACCCCACCCCCATCCCTGGCCCTCCATCGCCCCCCTTCTTGTCTCCCCCACTATCAGGTTTGCCTGAACTAATGATGGCCTGGGACACCTTTAGAAAGAAGGTAACTACTGATTACACTGGTTATTTGCTTTTAATGCGTCAATAAAAAGGTAATTACATTTCATTTGTTTTTAGAGTTATAATTGAATTGAAGCAAAAGCTCACTTGCTGGAACCGAAACTCACAGACTAAACCAAAAACATGAAATCATGAAGCTGATGTCTTACACAGAATCACCTTTGCCGGTTATTTTTCGAACCCAGCAGTAATTCTGCTCAGAAAATCATGCCGCTCAGAGTTCTGGAAGATTCCTGAGCTTGTGGTCCGCGTGGGGCTCCTGTCCCGCGGGCTGGGATGGGGCCACAGGCGCCAGCGGGGACGGCCCCGCCTTCCCAGGGCCAGAGTGGCCGGCGGGGAGCGCAGTGTGCGGATTGGCGGCCTCGGCTGTCCCGCCGGCTTCCTGCACCAGTCCTTGGCGCGCTGGCGGGCTGGTGGGCGGCGGCTGAGTTTGCTCTTTTATAAACTGCAGAAGAGTTACACGGAGAGAGGAGGAGAGGCAGAGAGAGAGAGAGGGAGAGAGAGAGGGAGAGAGAGAGCTTCTATCCACTGGCTCACTCCCCAAATGGCCGCAAATGCCAAAGCTGCGCCAATTCAAAGCCAGGGGCCAGGAGCTTCTTCCAGGTCTCCCACATGGGTGCAGGAGCCCAAGCACTTGGGCCATCTTCTGCCGCTTTCCCAGGCCACAGCAGGGAGCTGGATGGGAAGTGGAGCAGCCGGGACTTGAACCGTCGCACGTATGGGATGCTGCCCCATGGCTCCAGCCCCACAGAACATATTTTCTGAACCTCCCTTTGCACAGCATAAACGACGTGCGTCAGGGACGGGGCGCCTGGTCCCGGGGCGGCCTGGACAGTGCTCACCCGGACGGGAGCGATCTCCGTGACTGGCATCCAGCCCTTCGCTGGTGCTCTGTGTTCTTTTCCTTAGCCACACAACCCGGAGTGTGTATCATCTGCCTCTCACATTCTTATTTGTTTTTTACACATATGGGTTTATTGTGTTCACAGTAATAAGCTGTTTTTAAAAACTGAAAACATTTTCCTAATTACTGAAAGAGAGAAATAAATACAGTACCAAGGAAATGTCATTTAAAATATTACATCTGTGTTCTATTTTTAACCCTTCATTACTTCTAATTCAGCCCTCTAATCACAACTTACACTGCAAATTGATTGTTGAACCAGATTTATCAGAAACCGTCTTTTATATAAAATCATCCAAAAGATAATTCCGGGGAACAAGCTGTAGCGCAGATGCGCGGGTGACACGGACATTGTTCTTGTTAAAGGCGCTGCCAGCCCACGAGCGCTGCGCTCCGCAGTCAGTGTTCGCGGCACGTTTCCCTGTGCTCGGGCGACGTGGCAGCTTCCAAGGGCACAAGACGACGTTTGCACTTGCAAGGCTGCTCGCCCTCCATGCTCCATCCAATATGTGAGGATGAGCGGGAGTCCAAGCCCTGCGTACGCAGGGCTGTATTTTATGGCCGGGGTCATTCCTGCGTGGTTCAGCGGGAGAGTTATACATCACCCCGCCTGAGAAGGGGGTCAGCCCCGTGTGGGAGGCGCCAGAGGAATCTGCACACTCAGCATGCTCTCTGCGCAGAGCCAGGCAGCGGGCCAGCGGCTTGGCAGCATCGTCAGGGCGAGAGCCTTGGAAAGAATCTCTTGAAAATCTTTGGATTCTCAGACCTGGAAAACGCGTGTACGGCAGACGTGCACACGGCTACGCACCGTTTCATGTGTGTGCATTGGAATTCCATTGAGTCCCTTTCCCGTCACTGGGTTTTCCTTATTCCATGGTCTGACCATCCCTGTCATCTGCTCGGAGACTTTAAGTCGTGTGTTTAATGTGATCACGGATATGATAAGTTTACATCCACCTGCCTGCAGAGTGTGTTATGTTTGTCTACTTTCCACATCTCTATTGGCTTGTTTGCCTCATCTCTCTTTACAGTCAACCCTGGAGGATTTTAGCACATTTCAGACACACTACACCCTACACACAGTAATGGTCAGTCACCTCACACACGTACAAAGAACGTGCAACAGGTGCCTCACTTTCTCTGTTGGCCTTTGTGCTGATATTGTCATGATTTCACGTCCAAATACGTTTAATCATCTTAGCTTTAAGTGCAGCTTTGTCTCTTGAAAGAGTTTTAGAAATGCAGTGGGCAGGCCGGCGCCGCGGCTCACTACGCTAATCCTCCACCTTGCGGCGCCGGCACACCAGGTTCTAGTCCCGGTCGGGGCGCTGGATTCTGTCCCGGTTGCCCCTCTTCCAGGCCAGCTCTCTGCTGTGGCCCGGGAGTGCAGTGGAGGATGGCCCAAGTGCTTGGGCCCTGCACCCCATGGAGACCAGGATAAGCACCTGGCTCCTGGCTTTGGATCAGCGCGGTGCGCTGGCTGCAGCGGCCATTTGGGGGTGAACCAACAGAAGGAAGACCTTTCTCTCTGTCTCTCTCATTGTCTAACTCTGCCTGTCAAAAAAAAATGCAGTGGGCAGGGGTTGCGTTTTGCACTCACCCTGGAAGGTGCCCCACGAGACCTTGGGTAGACCCAGGAACATTTTCTTTCTGTTTGGAGGAATTTCCAAGGACACCTCATTGGGCCGGTTCACTAACGATGAATCATTTCTGTCTTTCTACTTTTAAAAAGTGTTTCATCTTCCTGTTTGAAAGAGGTTTTAACATCACTGGGGAGTGCAGAACTAAAGCAGCACACAGTGGCACGTTTGTTGCTCTCGCAGGAGCCAGGGCAGCCCCGGGAGGAAGGACGGCCTTCCACGGCGGTGCTGGGCGCTGGGGCACCGGCCTGCCCCGCACACCACCCGCAGCAGAACCACACGGCGAGTTGCCAGCGCCCACTGCGACAGCCTTGGGGAAACACAGGTGAGGATCACAGTCACCGGGTGTCTAAGCAGCCTTCCTGAAAACAACAAAAACGAAGCATAAAAGAAAAAAGTGATACATTGGTGTTTTCAAAACTTTAAAGATGTTTCACATCAGATGTTCCTATTGCGGTAACAAAAACCCAACACACAGCCTGAGAAATATATCTGTACACCAGGACAAGACAAGAAACCTAATTAAGACAATTTCTTAATTTATTATTTTTACTCAAATTTAATTTTTACTCAAAAAATAATGTTATTATTTTTACTCAAAAGGCAGAGAGAGCTCTGCCATCCTCTCGTTCACTCTCCAGATGTCCTCGATGGCCAGGACTGGGCCTGAGGCAGAGGCAGGCCTCCCAGCTGGGCACAGGGACTCAGAGACGCGAGCCGCACCTGCTGCTTCCAGGGGATCAGGTTAGCGGGAAGCTGGAGTGAGGAGTCGGAGCCGGGACTCAAATCCAGGCTGGACACCTGCTCACCTGCCCTGCCACACAGAACCTGGGGAGATTTTACCAGAAAGACACCTCGACAGCAACAATGAAGAAATGACGCCAGCAGCCTCACTGCCTATGGGAGAAGTGCACCTAGAAGTGCCGGACTTAAAGCTGGGGTCAACTGAAGTCGGCAGGCGTCTGGAGCAACCGGAAGTCCCCGCAGCGTGGGGGAGGGGGCATGGCCACTTCACCCCACAGCCCTTCAGTGAGCAAATGGGTGGGCTGCCTGCACGGCATCTGTGCAACAGAGCTGCTTCTAAAATTGGTGGATTTACGTATTTTAAGTACAGAGCGAGAGGGTGGAGGCGGTAGAGAGAGCACTCCCATCTGCTGGTTCACCTTCCAAATCGCCACAGCGGCCAAAGCCAGAAGCCACAGATTCATCCTGCCCTACCACGCAGGTGGTAGGGGCCCGAGCAGGGAGCTGGATCGGAAGTGGAGCAGCCGGACTCAGTATGGGATGCTGGCATCCCAAGGGCTGGCTTGACCTGCTGTGCCGCCACACGTGCTCGCCCAGGGGAACATCGCCGGCGCCAGACAGAGAGAAGGGAGCCATCAGGCCCTGGAACTCACGGAGCCATCGGGGGACGCCGCGTACTCTGTGATTTCCACTCCACGACACTGCGGCAAAGGCAAAGCGAGGGAGACGGCAGAATCCTCGTGGATGCAGGGCCGGGGGGCGGCGTGGGAACAGGTGGGACCCGCCCGTGCGTGGCAGTAGAACGGGGCCCCCCAGGACATCAGCGTGGGGTCGCAAATGCACCACAGCTGGGCTTCCGGGAACTGGGCTGCGCCGGCTCCTCCGCGATGGCCAGGCCGGCACAGCAACCCACGCGGGGAGCCACGCTGCCGGGGCGGCACAGGGGGTTCTCGGCATTTCCCGCTCACGTTCTCTGTGCACCTGAAAATTCGCTGACAAATAAAGGCTATTTGTGGACAAGAAGTTTGGCAGTTTCATAACAAGTGAAGCCCGAACATCAGCCGTTCTGCTCTCGGGGAACCAGCACCCGGGGTGTCCTTGTCCTCACCACGTGGCAGCACAGGGGCCTGCACACCTGACCCTGCACCCTGACCCCGTCCACTTAGCCTGGAACAGCGCAGGCGGACGGGCGGGCCGCGCGCGTGCGCACAGCGTCCGATGAAGCCTCTGGAAGAGCCGTCTGGTCCCGCCTCGGAGCTTCAGCCCCGGACAACACAGCTCCACACAGGGCAGCGCCTGCCTCGGTGCGGCCTCACGCACTGGGCGTCAGCTCCTGTCTCGCCCCGTCCAGTCCTGCCACGTGGGCATCGCGCGCTCGCAGTCGGAGGTCGGTCCACGCGGGAGCGCGAGGGCAGTGGGCAGGCGTGGCAGAGGCGAGTGCCCCGGCCCAGCGGGCTGCTCCCGCGGCTCTGCTGGCGCCTCCGTGGCCAGGCCCCGCACGCAAGGCCGCGCTCTGGGCTGGATGGGCGCTGCATGGCCAGGCCAGCCCTGCGCTGGGTCGCAGGAGCGCTCTGGGGGCGCCCCTCGAGTTTTCCTGGTATGGAAACCTGGCTTCTGTGTCCTCTTTTAACGAACTGCACGCACACCTGCTGGCGTTTCGCGCACACCGACCGCCTCGGGAGCTGTGGTCCAGCTGGGGCTTCAGTGCCCACCCCGCAGCCCCGCGACCCCCGAGGAGCAGCGGGACGAGCGAGGAACACGCAGGCAGAGCTGGTGCTGTGTCCGGCTGACTCCGCGGCCCGGCGGTGGCCAGATCGGGCTGGCTCACCAACACAGACCCTCGTTTCAGCTCGCCAGGATCTAAGGAAGCAGCTGAGCCTGCCCCCCCTCCTCGCACGTGCCAGCTCGCTGACCACCCCGGCTACTCTTGCGCTCCACACAGAAGCTGCCACGGGTGGGCCGAGGCCCCCGCAGAGCTGAGCGGCTCCTCGCTGAGTTCCGGATAAACCCGTCCAGGTTGTCACCAACAGCACTGGAGACGGCGCTCAGGGGGACAAACTGGAGCTTCCCTTCTAAGCCAACCAAAGACAGACGCCCGTGGGCTTGGCGTTTGCAGGGTGAGGCTCGGGGACGCAGCCCAGGGAGGACCCCGCCACCAGGCGTCCCCTCCTGCCCTCCCTCCCCCATCCTCCCGCCCCTGTCTCTCCAGATACGGGTTTCGCTGAACGATAAGAAGAAAGGGAAATGGAACTTAATTCATTTGTTATTGGAAGCAAAAGAGCAGAGTAATTGAATTAAAACCTTCGCCTCACTTAAGGCTTGTAAACCGCAGTTTCATTCAGCTCCTTTTTATTTACAATGAATATCAACCCATAATTGAAGTTCAAGAAGAAGTTAGGGAAATATAAATGAAAATGCTTTTTAAATAAAGCAGTGTGGGCCAGGCCATGCGCCTGCGTCCTGGGTCTCCGTGAGGGCTCCCGGAACGGGCTTTCCTCCTCCTTGGGTCTGGGGGCACCCTGCACCCCCACTCCTAGGCCTGGTTTCCTTGTGAGGGAGTCCAGGCAGAGGCCAGGCTGCAGCCCACCCTCAGGTGCAGGTACAAGAAACCGCCTGGCCTGGGCCGACAGAGCCCCGAATGGCAGCAGTGGACGAGGAAGGCGCAGCCCCAGGAGCCCGGGGAAGCGGAGGCAGCCTGGACTCTGGCAGGAGCTGGCCCTGTCCCCTGTCATCCTGTCTGAGACACTGCAGGAGATGTCATTTCTAAAATCAAGAGGGAACGGAGACAGTGGAACAGAGGGAATTATCAACAAAGTCATAAATTCTAAACGGAGTCTCTGGGGTCCAAAGGGACCACACAGGTGCACCTGCTCCTTAGGAACCGAAGCGGAAGCAGGGCACATGGAGACACATCCCAAAATGTGGGCTCCAAGGGTCCTGAAACCGTCAGGCAGGCAGACCAGCTGCGGGGAGGGCACCCGAGTTCCCCAAGGCAGCCCTGGAGCCCAAAAGGGTGGGGGGGCAACTCTTGAGATCCTCGGGGAAAACCATGCAGAGCTCGGGAGCTTTGCTCAGACCAGGTGCGAGCACGGCAGGAAGACGTGGTGAAGGCGGCACAGGACTCGAGACACCTCCGCCCAGGTCGCCTTGCTTTGGAGCAAACACGTGGAGATGGTGTCTGGGGTCAGACGTGCAGGGAGATGGCAGACTGTGGCACACGGGGGTGACTTTGTGCCCAGCCAGGGGCAGCCAGGGCAGGTGCAACGCAGAAGTGACCTGGGAGAACAAATGCCAATGGCACGGCTGTTGCCTCACTTGGACCAAATTGAGAACTGAATCGATCGGAGACGGGAGACGCGCGAGTGGTAAGGACGATTATCAATTCTGAGCACCAGAGAGCCGGGTCCTGAGAAGTGACCGCACTGTTCAGTAACACACATGAACTGTGCTGTGTTTACGCGACATGATTCCACAGAGTGTACCTGGCAGGTAAGGAGAAGGGAACGGGCCTGTGTGTTTGCGGGAAGTTAAGAGCCTGGGTTTTCTTCCCTGGAGGGCTGTCTGTGGCCATGTCTAACAGTTATGTCATTTAGACATGCGAGAGTAATGGCCAGGTGGAAGACAACCAGTGCCGGTGATACAGCACAGAGCAACCAAAGACAATACAGGAGACCGTGGTCGGGCCCGTCCCACGAAACCACAGAAACGCTGACTGCTGTCCCACTGTCGGCGGAGCGTGTGGCCAGGAAGTGAGAGCTGGCCATGCAGTCCAGCAGGGAAGCTTTAGCTCAAGGCTGTGAGGACAGAAACGCCTGCCAGCAGGACAGACCGACAGGGAACCAACCGCACTCCAGGACGAGCTCTACAGAGCTGGCATCGCGGCGTGGAGGGCCAAGCCGCCGCCTGCAGCCGGACATCGCACACGGGAGCTGTTTCGAGCCCCCGCTGCTCCACTTCTGATCCAGCTCCCTGCTAATGTGCCTGGAATGCAACGGAAGACCGGCATGTAGCTCCTGGCTCCAGTCTGGCCCCAACCTAGCCATTGGGACCATTTGGGGAGTGCACCAGTGGATGGAAGACCTCTCTCTCTCTCTTTCTCTCTCTCTCAACTCTGCTTTCTAAAAGGACTCTGGGAATACACACCAGCAGCACAAAGTGTGAGCTTCAGCACACCACACAGCGGGGCAGGGCAGAGCCCACAGCCAGGGTGCAGCACGGAGGCGTGGGAGGTGACAGGAGGCATGGCCCGGGCTCACTTCTCATGGCAGGGCAGTCGAGATGTGATTGTGCGGGTGTGCTTCATGGTTCCAGAGCCATTTTCTAGAAGACTTTGAGAAAATAACAGGCTGTTGCAATAATGAAACATTTATTGGAGCTTCCATTTTATCCTTTGCTTTATGGAAGGATACGTCACTCAAATCCAAATGTAATAACATTTTTAAAGAGTTAGTATACATTTTTCCACCTAAAACAAGTCCACAGAAATATATTTGGAAATTTATTCAAATGTATTAATATTTATAAAGGCTTTTTCTGATTATGATTTCATGCATTTTATACTTATAAGCTTTATGTATGCACGATTTCTACAAAAAGAGTGCTTTTAAGAAAAGAAGAGATCATTAGACATCAAAATACAAATGCAAAACAGCAGTTCACTGTGGATGGTGCAGACCAGATAATTGTTATTCTTTCTTATTATGAGTATTCTGTGTGTTCTTGAATTACATTTTTCAAAAATTTTAATGCAAACATTATCAAAAAAAAAAAAAAAAAAAGCCAGCTGAACACCGAGGCCCCGAGCCCCAGGGTCTGGAATTCTGTCACCTGCACTGGCAATGTCACTTGCACCAACGTCGCAGTGAGGACAGAGGAGCTGCGAGCCCGCCCCTCTCCCCCGACTCAGTAGGACTGCACAGGCAGAGCATTCTAGAGGCTGAGGCCAACCCTGGCCATGGAAGCAGGTCGGAGGGAGCCATTGTTAGATCCCCCCTCTTGCCTACGTCGGGTCCAAGCACAGATGTTTCAGCCTTGGGCTCCCACTCGTCACTGGTGCGCTTCACAGAGTTCGCTGGGCACCACACCAAAGCCTCATGCACCCACCAAGGCCGCGATTCTTCCGACAACTGGGCAGCAGAGCCACCTCCGCGGGGCCCCCCCCAGCTCCCAGCGCTGGACAGCTCCTTGGGGGACGCCTGCCTACTCAAACACTGGGCACCACCATTTGGCAGTCCCTGTGGCGGGTTTGGCGCTACCTGTCAGTTACCAGCATCGCCAACTCCACTTCTGCGCTGAGCTGTTTGCTTTCTGGACTTGGCTCGGCAGTCGGGTCCCGGTCCCAGAGTTTGCTGAGCTCAATTTGCTACTCTTGCCTTCAGGGAGCTCAGCGCTCTGGCAGGCTCAGGCTGCCGGGGCTCTTCGCCAGATGCCCAGGAAACTGCCCCCTGGTGGTTCCACCGCCCTCTGCAGAACAGACCCCGGTGGGACCCGGAGCTGGAGAGGGGAACGAGGCTCCGATGTACTGGTGTGCGCGCTGTGGACTGCACCAGCCTCGTAAGGTACACGCAACCCCCCAAAGGGCCTTTGTGGAGAGCTGATGTGCAGGCCAGGAAGGGGCTGGGCCCCAGCGTCCCGCACTGAATGGGCTGCTGGTGTTGGGTGCCCCCAGGCCTGCGATGCATCACAGAGCTGGCCACCGCGAAGCCCTCTGAACAGGTTTGTTAGGTTTGCCCGCAATGCGAGGACTTGGTCTGCTCCTGCCTCGGACTCTTGCCTGGTGCCAGACTCAGAGTCTACCTTCAGTGGCCATTTGTCGGGCAGCAAACGCAAATGGCCACTTGGAGAACATGGCAAGGGCCCGCCGGGCCTCTGCAGAGGGCGGGCTGTCAAATGCCCGGCCTTGGACGTGGCTTCTGGAAAGGGGAAAGGCGAGGGAGAGAGGGCGGCCGCCTGGCCCGGCCCGGAGTGGTCCTCCCCTCTCACGTCCGGCGTCTGAATCTCTGGGAGACGCTCAGCGGTGCTGGGGCCGCTCGCGGGCAGAAGGTCCTGTGCTTTGGGAAAGGCTACGCGGAAAATCCTGCTTCCCCTGGGCTCACGTGGGCGCACATCGGCCCGGCCTGGAAGGCCTGGAAGAGTGTCTGGGTGTGGGGTCTGGATCCCGCCCCAGGCATGGTTCTCGGGCTGTGGCAGCCCTGCCGCACCAGGTCCGCAGCTGCAGCCCAGTCCTCTGGTCGTGGGGCTGGGACTCGCCCTGTGTGGCCACCAGCGGCCCCGCGGTAGACGCTGTGGGAAGGAATGATCTGAACACCAGGCGCACTCTGCAGCCTCGGAGCCAGGGTGACTGGTGTCCCCTCGGCCACTCCCTCTCTGCTCAGGGGGGCGGAAGGGACACCTGGGCACCCACCAGGGACTCCGATCCTGGACAGAGAACTGCACAGTCCTCGTTCTGTTAGCTTTCTGTGGCCGCCAAGGCAAACAAAAAGTGTACCCTAAATCCTGCACAGTTAAGCTACAACCACTGTCTAGGCAGGGCCATGGTCCCTGTGCCGGCTCCCAGGGGGATCCTCCTGCCTCTTTCAGCTGCCAGGGCTCCAGGCGTTGCGTGCCACGCCGGCGTCACCCACTCCTGCCTTCTCCGCACGGCGCTGTCCCCTCCTGGGTGCCTCTCTGCGTCTTCTTCTCTCAAGAGGAGGACTGGAGCCACTGCCAGAGGACCCTTCCCAAGCCAGCATCACCTTGTCTCCTTCTGCAGCTTCGAGACCCTCTTTCTTCAGGTCTTATCCGAGGCTCCGCCCCTGGGGGCCACCAGTCAACCAGCGCGCTCATCTGCATGCGGTGCCAGCCACGGCACCTGCCCCAGGGAGGCTGAGAGGCTCCGCGAGGGAGTGGTGGTGCACAGACAGCAGCCACGTATCCACAGCCGAGAGTGTGCCGTCTGATGATGGCAACTGACATGAAACACCCGAAAAACACTGCCGACTGAACAGTTGCTTTGCCGGCTAGCTTCCTTTAAGATCTCCAGGCTAACAGCCATTTTGGATTAAGCTCGGTATTATCATCTGCACCATTTGAGAAGTGTGTGGACA
Source organism: Oryctolagus cuniculus (assembly GCF_964237555.1). Classification (NCBI taxonomy): domain Eukaryota; kingdom Metazoa; phylum Chordata; class Mammalia; order Lagomorpha; family Leporidae; genus Oryctolagus; species Oryctolagus cuniculus. The sequence continues at coordinate 1,383,104 of NC_091441.1, read as the reverse complement.
CCCAGGCATCTGGGGCCGGGCTGTGGACCAGCTGCACCCTCGCCTTCGCCCAGTCTCCATGAGTCATCTGCATAGAGACCCCCATGTCACAGGCAAGGCAGACGGGGAAGGAGACCGGTGCACTGGGAATCAGGCCCGGCCTGTGCTCTCCACTCCATCAGTGTCTTCATAAACTTTTATAAAAGTTGCAATTAAGCGCAAGGCCCTGGTGGCCCCGCAGGCTCACAGGGGGCCTGGGCGCGGGGTTCCGGGGGAGGCGTCCATCCCACAGCTGCACACCACGACGGAGGCAACCAAGCGGCGGTGAGAAATGCACTTTCTGACAGGGCGTCGGCGGCGTCATCAGCAGCCGATGACAGCAAATCCATAGCTGGGTAGAAGCCTGACGGGGTGGAAAACAAGGACTCGGCGCAGCTGTCCACAGAGCCCAGGGCTCAGAGCAGAACCCGCACGCGCCCGGGAACAGTCAGGGCTCCTTGGGGCCCACGTCAGCGCCCACTTTCAGGCACCGATGGCCCCGTGGGCCCCGGGCACAGCCCCTGTGCACCTGCCGGCTGTGTACCCCCCCCACACACACACACACTCTGGCTCCTGAGCGCCCTCGCTCCGGCCCTGGGCACGCTCTGGCCGCGTCGCGCGGCCTCAGGAAGCGCCCTGGAGCGCAGGCGCCGCGGTGCCCCGCGCAGGCCGCCTGCGGTGGGCGCACGCAGTGGCTCCGAGGACCCGAGTGGCGAGGGTGCCATTTGCAGCACAGCGTGCGGCGCGCGAGCCGTCAAGTGTAAAATGAGGCCGCGCGAGCGCAGCGTGGGGCGCGTTCGCCGCCGCCAGAGACGGGGCCTCAGCACGGCGCGCGCTTTCCACGGGGAGGATAATGTCTGCGCAAATTGTTTTTGGTACATTAAGTACCTTTCACAGCCAAAATTACAAACAGGCGAGGAGGGCGGAGCGGGGAGCAGCCCGAGACGGCGCCGCGCGCCCGCGCGCAGGAGCTGCGCCCGCGTCTCCCTCCGCGAGCCCGCGCAGAGCGGTCTTATGGAAATGGTTCCCCCGGCTGACAGAGCCAGTGTACGATGATAAATGACAACGTGTCAGGCGCTCGTCAGCCAGCGCTGGGGGAAATGTCACCACAGCCACTCGGCACCAGCCGCGAGCGCGTGACCCCGCCGACGGGACCCCCAGCTCCCAGCCAGCGCAGCTGCGGAGGCAGCCGAGGAGGGCTCCGCGCCCCCACGCCAGCTCCGCGCGCCCACGCCAGCCCCGCGCGCCCACGCCAGCCCCGCGCCGGCGGACACACGCCTCGACGCGCCCGCAGGCCGGCGAGGTGCAGGCACGACCGCCCCGGACGCGCCTCCAGGAGCGATGGGGTGGCGCGTGTGAAGGGCCGGCGCACAGCCCAGGTCTCAGACCCCAGCAGAACGCAGGTGCAGGGGCCAGAGCGACAGCTTCCTCCGCGGCACGTGCGCCGGCCGCCGGGCTCCGGGCGTCTCCCGGTCACCCGGGGTGTCACCACGCGCGCTCTGACGGCAGGACCACGCAGCGTCCCAGCGAGTGGGATTTCCGTGGCTGGAATCCCATGCACTGCCCGCCTCACACACACATCACACACGTCACACACACCACACACCTCACATATACCACACGCATCACACACAACACATCACACTCATTACAACACACACTACACACATCACACGCATCACACATATCACAGATCAGACACCACACACATCACACACAACACATCATAGCACACACAACACACACATCACACACGTCACACACGTCACACACACCACACACCTCACATATACCACATGCATCACACGCATCACACACAACACATCACACTCATTACAACACACTACACACATCACACACATCACACATATCACAGATCAGACACTGCACACATCACACACAACACATCACGGCACACACAACACACACATCACACTCATCAATACACACATCATACTCATCACATGCATCACACACAACACATACATCACAACACACACATCACACGCATCACACATATCACAGATCAGACACCGCACACATCACACACAACACACACAACACACACAACACACACATCACACTCATCACACATATCACACATCAGACACCGCACACATCACACCACACGCATCACAGCACACACAACACACACATCACACTCATCAATACACACATCATACTCATCACATGCATCACACACAACACACACAACACATACATCACAACACACACATCACTCATCACACATATCACACATCATACACCACACACATGTATCACACACATTATACCCATCACACACACTGCATGCATTACACATGTCACACACATAACCCACATCACACTCATTACACGTTACACACATTACATGCATCACACACATCACACACATCACACATCACACGCATCACACACATCACATGCATCGCACACAAACCAAGCCAGTGCCCTGCCATGAGATTCAAGCCCAGCTGCTCAGGCCTGGTGGCACAGGCTTCCTAGGAAACATTCCAGACCCAACGCTGGGTCCACGAGGAAGAGCGGCGGGCGCCTGCGGTGTGATGGCAGAGGCGGGGTCAGCCGCGCAGCAGCAGGGGGCTCTGCGGCCGTGGGCAGGGTGCCGAGGGGCCGTGAGGCTGGAAGTCCCGTGGTAGGGGAGGGACCGTGGATGGCAGAGGTGGGGTCAGTCTCGCAGCAGCAGGGGGTCTGCAGCCATGGGCAGGGTGCCGAGCGGCCGTGAGGCTGGAAGTCCTGTGGTAGGGGAGGGACCGTGGATGGCAGAGGCGGGGTCTCGCAGCAGCAGGGGGGTCTGCGGCCGTGGGCAGGGTGCCGAGGGGCCGTGAGGCTGGAAGTCCCGCTGTGGGGAAGCGACTCGAAGCCTGGTGTCTGCTCCATCGCAGAGGGAAGCGTGAGGGCCCAGTTCCCCATCAGTGACGTGAAAGTCGGATGAATCGTCCCTGAGGCCCTTCCAGCCTGGGAACTGGGGTGGGCCTGGCATCTGGCACTGAATCCCCACCTCCAAAGAGGTCTGGACTTTGCATCCCAGAACTCCCCGGGGTCTCGATGGCTGGGGCTGTCTTCATGAAGCCGGAGCAGGTCAGGCCGCACGGGCTCCTGTCCCACAGCCTGCGCCTGGGCTGCCACACCCTCAGTGCAGAGCTCAGGGCAAGAACCAGGCCACACGCATGGGGACCTGCGCACCTCCACTGGTGGCTGAGTCCCGGAGCAGCAGGGGCACAGCCACGACGGGCGGGGCACAGGCAGCACAGGGCCATGCAGCCCTGTGTCCCAAGCGTGTAGTACAGTGTCCGATGTGACCCAGCTGACACCTGTGCCCCTCCGTGCACACCTGTCCCGCGCCAAGCTGAAGTGCGATCCGAGCCTGGGTGGCAGAGGCCCACCCAGCGGGGACAGACCCAGCCTCGGACCCCTCGGAAATGTCACGTATGCCTGGGGACAGGGGAGACAGGAAACCAACTACTAGTGCCATTGTGTGTTTGCAGAAGGTCTCTCTTACACACCAAAGCCTTCACACCAGACACTCAAATCTGAAACAACAGAAGTGAAACTTCATGAGATAAAGGTCAAGGCGGAGCGTGAAAAGGCCTGGGCCGCACGGCGCTCCCGGCGCCCAGCTCCGCGCCCCTGTCTCGCTGGTCCGGCTGCTGTTCTCACGGACAGGCTAACACCCCCGAGACGGAGGCTTCCTGTCCTTGATCCCTGAATACGTACCTCAACATGAAATCACGGTGAGCATTCAGCCTAGTGGTTAAGACCCTGTGTAAGATGGCCACATCCGGTGCCGGAGGGCCTGGGTTCCACCCCAGCTCCTGCTCCCGGCCCCCACGTCCTGCTGATGCGCACCCTGGCAGGCGGCAGTGCCGGCTCAACAGCTGGGTCCCTGCCACCGCGTGGGAGACCCGGGTGCAGCTCCCGGTTCCCAGCTTCACCCCAGCCCAGCCCCGGCTGCTGCGGGCGTTTGGAAAGGAAACCCCTGGATGGGAGCTCTGTCCAGCTCTGTGTCTCCTCCCTCTGCCTCTCGATGAATGAATAATAAAAACGAATGAATAAGCAGAGGGGCACGAAGGCGTTCATTCCACGTGGACCCTAATGGGAAATGCTTCTCCTTGGAAATTAACCTTAACCAGCGTCGGGAACTTGTGCCTACAGTGCCAGGGTGACCTGGGAAGCACCCTGGTGACACAGCACAAGCAGTGGGTGGACAGGCAGTCGCGTTTGCCCAAACAACGGCTCCGCTAAATCCACGTCTGTATCAGTAGTTTACCCTGCTCAGTAGAGGAGCCGCGCTGTGCGGCCCGCAAGCACACCGTCTCCCGTGCCTCCAGAGGGGCCGGCTTCCAGACACCCAGGGCTGGCCCGTTCGCTGCACAGCGCAGCTCCACATTCTAGAGCGGCAGGATGCAGAGAAGTTTCCTAAGAAGAGGGAAAATCAGAGAGGCTCCCCGCGTTTCTGAGAACAGCGCGCCTTTGCAGCTACAGAACGATCTGTAACCGGCTCTAACGAGAGCGCAGGTAGCTCAGCGCGGAGGAGGGGCGAGAGGAGCCCAGCCAGGAGCTCAGGGGTCGCCACGGCTGCCTGAGGTCGCAGTGATGCGAACGTGCGGGTACAGAGTGCCGACGGGCGCAGACCTGTGCGAGGCTCTGGGCAAGCGCAAACCTTTCAAGACAAGAATTTAAATTCCATCAGTAATTACAGAAATGATAACACAAGTCCGTGGATCTCAGGGCAAGAAATCACGCAAAACACATCAGCGTCTGAGCGGCTGGACCCACACTTGCCAGTTTTACATTTCGTAAGGTGTCGGCGCTGTGTCATTTCTGTCAGCTTTGCAAATGTAAAAACGCTTGCTTTGTCCACGCACGATCGTTATTTTTAGAGCTGTAGGGCATCCACCGCACAAGCATTTCAGATGCTGTAACTTTAAGAATACACAGAAACAGCACGTGCCAGTGACCCGAAACCCTGCAAGTGCCCCCCAGTGCTGTAGCCCACTCTCCCGCGGAGCCGCGTCTCCGGGCGTTTCATCCGCTCGGACGTCGGGGGCCTCCGCTTGGGCGCTGACCGCCTCTCCGTGCTGCACTGCCGTGAGAGCTCGCCAGGTCCTCGGGTCACCACACATCTGGTTGTGCTCCACGAGAGCCACTCATCCGGCCCCATCCAGATGCCGGCCGGGGATGCGCAGCTGTGCGATCCTGCACACGCGGCAGCTCCCTCCTCGAGACCCCGTCCCAGGCCCGCTCTGGGGCCAGGTGCTAGGAAGCTGACTGCTCCCTAGGGGAGGGTGGGAGGCGGTCCACAGCTGCGGCCAGGCCAGGCCAGGCACACGCCAGGGGGAGCAGCCCCTTGGGACTGCGCGTGGTGGGTGGAGCCGCAGTGCTGTAGTGGGTTACGAAGCACACCCAGGTGGCCAGGAAAGTGGGCCACAGGTCCGAAGGCCCAGACCCCACATGGGAGGCTCCGGGCCAGCCATGCGACTGGAACGCTGGTGTCAGGTCAGCACCACCAAAACTCGCTGTCAGCTGCCCAGAGCTGCACTTACAACTGAAATCCACACACACACACACACACACACACACACACACGTCTCTCCGCACAGGTGTGTGGGAAGCCCTGTCCCCTCTGGAACTCCAGGCGAGCTCTGCCCAGGCTCTCAGGAGTCCTGGCTGCTCACCAGCCACAAATGAGCCAAGAAATCGCCGGGCAGGACGTTTCAGTGTTGTGACACAAGACATGAGCTCCAGAAGCTGCAAATCAGTGAGAGCTGTGCATAAGCAACAGAGAGGCTGGGCTCTGGCCAGGAGGAGGGCGAGGCAGGTGGCCTTGCCACCACCTTGTCGTCGTCTGCGAATCCGTGGGATGCAGAGCTCAGAGGCACTTTGGCACCACTCCCAGCTGACTCCAGCAAGCTCCGGTTTGGTCTCCCGGCTGCACTGCCCCCCCCACCTCCTGCACAGGTTCTACAGCCACATGCGGACATGCATGGTGCAACCACGGCTCCACCCAAGGACTGAGCTGCCTGGTGTGTGAGGCACCGTGTGCTGTGCCAACGTGGCCGCCTCTGCACACAGGCAGGTGCACGTAGCTCCATTGGTGCCTGTCCGTGCCCGCACTTCTGCCAGCACACAGTCAGCCTGCACATAGCTCCATCTGCGCCCGCACTTCTGCCAGCACACAGTCAGCCTACACATAGCTCCATCTGTGCCCGCACTTCCCCCAGCACACAGTCAGCCTGCACAAAGCTCTGTCTGTGCCTGCCCTTCCCCCAGGCACACAGTCAGCCTGCACATAGCTCCATCTGTGCCCACACTTCCCCCAGCACAGTCAGCCTGCACATAGCTCCGTATTCATGCCCGTCTGTGCCACACTTCCCCAGGGCACACAGTCAGCCCGCACATAGCTCTGTCTGTGCCTGCCCTTACCCCAGGGCACACAGTCAGCCCGCACAAAGCTCTGTGCCTGCACTTCCCTGGGGCACACAGTCAGCCTGCACAAAGCTCTGTCTGTGCCTGCCCTTACCCCAGGCACACAGTCAGCCCGCACATATCTCCGTCTGTGCCTGCACTTCCCCCTAGGGCACACAGTCAGCCTGCACAAAGCTCCATCTGTGCCTGCACTTCCCTGCGGCACACAGTCAGCCCGCACAAAGCTCTGTCTGTGCCTGCACTTTCCCCAGGGCACACAGTCAGCCCGCACATAGCTCTGTATGCGCCCACACTTCCCTGGGGCACACAGTCAGCCTGCACAAAGCTCCATCTGTGCCCGTAGATGCCTGCACTTGCCCTGGGCGCACAGTCAGCCTGCCAGTACCCACAGCTCCAGGCAGCTCAGGGACTCAGGTCCTTCTGACCTGCACCGCCCAGGGCCCCTGCCACATACCAGGTGATCCTGGCTCAGCATGAGTGGCTTGAGTGCTGCCCACACGGTCTCCTGGGACTGAAGACAAACAGGCGTGCAGCTGAGATGCCTGCGTCCCACGCCCGAGTGCTGGGCTTCGCCCTGACCCCGACTTCGGCTCTTGTGGACTCTGGCAGACGGGGACGATGGCTTGAGTGGCTGGGTCCCGGATGGCCACGGGGGAGAGCTGGTTGCGTCCCCGGCTCCTGGCTGCGGCGCTGGCGCACTCCTGGCTGTTGTGGGCAGTTGAGATCCAGGGAGTAGGGGCTGTCGCCCTCTCTGTCACCTCTCAGAATAAATATGCAAATAAATAAATAAATATAATTTTTAAAAGATAACACACAAGGGTACTTTACATTTTTATGGAAAATGGAATTAAAAGATGAGTTTATTTTGGTTGGTGTTAAAAAATTTTGAAATCAACACATACAGGAGTCCTTGAAAATTCATGAAATTCTGCGTTATGAGGAAACTGCGTGGATTTCAAAAAGAAATGTGTTCCCACTGCCTTGTTAAAGCAGCCTTACGTGCTGCTCAGCAGGTAGAGACGGCTGAACCTGGGGCCGAGCTGATCCTGTTTAGCACACATAAGAATGGGGAAGTCTCTCCAGTCGGTGACAAGGGATTGGCGTGGACGCGCGTCCAGTGCCCGCTCGGACGGGGTCTTGTAGCGCTGGCCAGGGCCGCTGCTGGCTCCGCTGTGCGGCTCCTCTAGGCTGCGTCCCGCGGCTTCGCTGTGCTTGTGGGCGTGGGCTCTGCTGCCAGCGCTGAGCAGGGCACCCCAGGCGGGCACTGCCCAGCTCCGACTCCCCTTGCCGTGTGCGCCGGTGCTCACCGTGTCTCCGTGGACCTGGGCTCAGCGCCTGTAAATGGGGCTGACCTCGCCCAGCTCGCAGGCGGGCTGAGGGCCAGGCTTCTCCGACCTGGGGGACGTGGCGGTGGCTGAATCCTGCTGGGTCGGCCATCTGACAGCAGGATTCCCGCCCAGGGTCTCAGCCCGTGCTGCAAATGCCTAAGCTCGCGGATTCCAAGCCCCTTTAATGTTACTTTAATGAAGCGGAGGGGTTTTATTATGATTTTTTTAAGCAGCTAATTTAATTCTCACCGGCACCGAGGCCCTGCTGCTAAGCAAGCTGAGTGTGCAGGCCGGGGGCACGGAGGCTGGAGTGGAGGCCGCGCGCTTTCTGGGGAAGGTGGAGCCGCTCCCGTCGGCGCGTCCTGAGCCACCGCATTGATTTTTGTTAATCCTCTCTCGTCCTGCCCTGCACTCAGTGACTTAGTGATGGTCGTCCGAGTCTCTGGCGTTCCTCCGGGTTCTGCAGGCGTCATTAATGGACTCAACTCACGCCAATCAATGGGCGGCTCCCCTCCCAGGAACCTTGCCAGTCCCGGCAGCTGCAGAGGACGCCGGCCTGGGGGTGGCTGCGAGCAAAAGCTGAGTGCTCGCGGCCTGCTCGCTTCTGCCGCTCAGTTCCAGCCTCGTCGCGTCCTCTGTGTGAACGCACAGTGTGCAGCAAAATCAAAGTGCGTTGAGCGCAGTTTTGAGTTGTGAGCTCTGCAGCGTTTTTACTCCTTCTGCTTCAAGGAGCCGTTCTCCGGTGGCTGACTCCTGCCGCTGATCCGTCCCTCAGAGCCGAGCCGCGCTGACGCCCACGGCCCATAGCAGGTGCCTGTCCTGCCCTCCACACCCCACAAGCTCCCCGGGCGGGGAGCAGAACCCGGCGCCCAAGAGAGCCGCAGAGTGCCGAGGGCTCCACGGCCTAGAGGCAGAGGGCGCTTGCCTGAGCGCCCCTTAATGTTCCGTTTCCTTTTTAAAAAATAATTGTTGTGATTAGACTCCTACAAGGGAGGCACCATCAAGGCTGTGTGTACTATAATGACAAAACTAAATAATTACGCTGCCTTTCTTTATTGTTTGCTTTTTGAAAATTCAGTTTTACCATCGTCCGCTTGTCTGGAAGTCGTGGATTTAATGGTTTCCTCATTAATAAATAAGCGACAAGAAAGGTAATAATGCCACCGCTCTCAACAGAATGTGAAATGGGCGCGCCGCATCCGGAGCCCAGGACTCTCCCGACAGCCTGGGAGCCGCAGGGGGCGGGCGGGCAAGGCCAATGAGGACTCGCTGGCCCCCACCGGGCAGGTCTCCAAAACAGTAACTCCTTCCTGGCGGCATCGGCGGAGGACCCTGCACGCCCCCGCGCCTTCGCTCCTCACCGGCGACAGCCATTGCAGCTCCCAGCAGCGTCTCCCATCTGGAAGCAGAACAGGCTCCCTCACGTCTGCCGGCCCCAGCTCCCACGCCACACTGGCAGCCGGTCCCTGGGGCCCATGGCCACGGCCGCCACAGCCACGTCTGGGCTGGGTCAGGGTCAGCGAGGGCCCACGGGCAGGGTCTCCTGCCTGGCACCAGGATGCTGAAGTAGCAGCATTTGACACATTTAAAACTTGCTGTTTGTGCAATCACTAAAAACTGCACCATTAGCTGGATTTTCACATTGCATGGGTGCAGATCATTAAGTGTTATTACAGTATTAATTATTAGAAATGTCCTGTGCTGCCCAAATTAAGCCGGGAGACTCAACGACCTGCGCGTTCCCAATACCACGGATAATTTAACCAGGGATCTGCCGCGCCGGGTAAGGTGTCTGCACGCCGCCCGCATTCCGTCACATTCAGCACCACGCGAGGTTCTCAGAGGAAAATGCAGAACTCGGGCCTTCCTGTTTTCCTAGGCGACCTTGCCACGGGGACTTTCAGCAGAGAGCGAGATGCGGCAGGAGGTGGGGCTGAGGCTCCGTAATCTGAGGCCTGGATACCGAGAGCAGGCTCCGGCGGCTGTGGGACTTCACGTGATTCCATGTCTAATAATCTGCATTGAGAGGATAAAAAGCACAGGACGAGGGCAGCAGTGTGTACAGCCAATCCATGCAAACCTGCGTGAGTATTTTTAAAACCAGCCTTGATGAAACACAGCTGAGGCACTTCCCAGACCTAGGAAGCTGGGCCTCATCCCCACGGGCCATGGCCTTGCACCATGACAAGGGCAGTGCCCCTGCTCACCAAGAGGCACAGAGCCGGGAACGGGCCCAGCCCTGACCGGGCGGTGTCCTGGGGACCACCCGGCTGGCTGGTGCTCAGCCGATCCCGTGTTTCAGGCAGACTGGGACCCTCCCACCCACACATCTTCTTAGCTGAAAAAGAAGCTCAAGAAAAACACGTGTTTCTGACAATAAGGAGCGGGTATTTCATAAGCCCTTGATCGTCAGTGTTCACAAATAACCCGGTAGCTTACTGCAAGCATTTGACGTTGTTAGCGCTCACATCCCTTAGCATTTTTGGGGCTGGAATTTTCACAGTGGGAAAAAGTTTCCCCAACACCCCTTGCGTCAAGGAGCCCGGCTTGGGGCAGGCGCCGGGGCCCACCCCGGGCCAGTGCCGCCGCCTCCCGTCCTCGCTGCCTCACTGCCTTTCTCACCCCTGAAGTGTCCCGAGTTTCAGACGGGAAAATGGGCACAAAGTCCCAGGGCTCCTCCAGCCTCGCATGCAAAGGTGCCCCTCCCCCGACAGCCGGGGCAGCGGCGGGAAGACAAGACCTCAGCCAACTGTTTCAGCAGCCAGCAAGTAGAGGTGACCCAACAGAACACTTAACTGCCTGCAGCGAGGCTTGGATTGCATTTGGACGTTTTGGTGATTTGCATATTTGAACACAATTAAAAAGTTATTTTCTCAGATCTACGGTAAAATACATGCAGGTTGTCGGCAACATTAATTATGCTAAATATTGGTCACCTTAAATATCCAAAATGAACTATGATAGAGCTAAAAACGGCATCTAATCTAAAAAAATGGCTGTGAGGAATATGTAGTAATATGGGAAATGATTATGCAACATTAATTGAAAAAAGGATTCAACTTCATGTGTAAGCACAGTGCTAGATTACCACTGTGCACACACGTTGCTTATTTAAGACATGAAACAGCCCAGATCTCAAACACTGCTGACAACAGGACGCACTCACCTCGCGCATCTCTGCTGACGGCAGCTGGCACGGATGGGACAGATGGGTGTGTGTCCACCAGGCAGCCTGGGTGTGTGGAAGGCAGGACTGCCCGGCTGCAGGGCCCTCCCTGTGATGTCCACACAGGACAAGGTCACCCACTGACGCCCCCTCAGAACACAGCTGCGCCACCAGGCAATGCCTGACTATGTTCGTACACGTGTGCGTGTATGTATGTTTATTTAGGCACGTATTTGTATAAAGCAATGCTTGCACAGACATATGCACATACATGCACACATGTGCACAAAGCAGAAGTGATACACACGTGTGTATGTCTGTGCTGCCACTTGGAGACGGAGGCAATGACAGGAGGCAGGTGCTGGGATGGTCTTTGTCGCGTAGCCATTAGGGGCCACTTCGGAAAGACAGCATCAAACCAGAGCAGGGCCCCTCCCTCCTGCTGCTGGGCTCTGCCGCGCCAGATGGGCCGTGCGGATGCCTGAGAAGCGAAAATGACTTGGAGCAAAGAAAGGCAGGAAGGTGAATGAAAAAAGGGGCTACAGGACAGAAAGCGAGGGCGCAGAGACTCAGACGGGCGATACCCAGCCTGCCTCCCAGGGGCCTGGGGCCCACAGATTCTGCCCTCCGTGGCACCAGGCTGCTGCAGACCCTGCCTACCAGCGAGAACCAGGCAGCCTGGCCCGGCTTCAGTGCGCCGAGGCCTTGTGCCGTTCCCATGCCCACTGTCCACTCACTGTCGGTGGAACCCCACTGGTGCGAGGGCTTCAAGGGCCCCAGGTATCCTCATCTCATCCAATTCTGTCTCCATTAGTTGGAAAGAAAGTAAACAAATTCTCTATAATGAAAAAAAAAATGATAAGGGGACTAGCTACTCTCTCAATCCCTTCACCCCACCCGGTGTCTGCATTGTGGTCTCCTATCAAATCCAGAACACTGCAGGAAGATGAGGTCGCCATTTTCAGTTGGAAACCCGCAGACAACAGAAGCAAAGCCCACTGCGCGCAGGGACCAGCCTGGGCGTCCCCGTACCCAAGCACGCAGCTCAGCAAGGTGCTACGGGCTTCAGAGGCAAACACGATTAAGCCCAGTCTGTTTTCTTCTGTGATTTCCAAAAATGGAGAAGGAATTCAATGTGAAAACTTGTTAAAGCCACGTTAAGATTACAAACTCGAGCACACAAAAGGCACTAGATGCGAATGCCAACGATCTAATGGTCTCACTAACAGAAACACCGCACGTGCCGCTCTCCTGGACTGCACGTGCACGCGGTCTACGGGAAATTTCCGCCGTGGGGGGGCACGGCGACGGCCGATGCCCCGAGAGCAGGTGTCCAGCGGCTACTGTCCGATGCAGGGTGGACCCCGCAGCAATGAAGGAACTTGGGGCACGCGTTCCGGGGGCTTCAGGTGCACGGCGGCTCCAGGCCCCAGGGTCAGCGCCGTGATGGCCGCCCCAGGGCCCAGGCGCCCGCTCTTGCCCACGCAACTACCTGCTGAGCCGTCTACACTGGCTTCACAGTCCAGCTTTCTCTAGTTCCCAAGTCCATTTTCATTTCCACGGCCCACTGCCCTTTTCTTAGCTATTTTTATCGCAAATTCTGCTTTGTTGGCCGCTTGGGTGTCTCGGAAGGCCAGCGATGAAATTACGAGAAATCTGCCATATGGTGACGCGCACAGAACTCCCGTGGCTCCTCCCCGTCTCCGGCACCGCGAAGGGCTCCGGGCGGCCCCGCGCCCGCCGTGAGCGGCTCTCCCGAGGGCCAGTGCGGCCGCTGACCGCTGCAGACGCGCACACGCTGGCGAGGCCCGCGGTAGCCTCTGACCGCCGCCGCCAGGGAGCCGAAGCCTCTGACCGCCCTCAGCACACAGCGACGGCAGCTGCCATCGTCTTCCCCACAGACCCAGCCGCTCTGTTTCCGGTGAGGCGGAAATGGCGCCCTTTCCTTCTCGCCCCGCCCCCTACCCAGCAGCCCTCGGGTTTCTAGTCTCCGCCCACGTCTTCCCTCTCCTCCCTCTACCCAGCAGCCTTCAGGGCTTCTCAGCTCCACCCACGTCCTTCCTCTCTGCTCTATACCCGGCAGCCCTCGGGGTTTCTCGTCTCCCACCCCTACCCGGCAGCCCTCGGGGTTTCTCGTCTCCGCCCCCTACCCGGCAGCCCTCGGGGTTTCTCGTCTCCCACCCCTACCCGGCAGCCCTCGGGGTTTCTCGTCTCCCACACCCACCCGGCAGCCCTCGGGGTTTCTCGTCTCCCACCCCCACCCGGCAGCCCTCGGGGTTTCTCGTCTCCCACCCCTACCCGGCAGCCCTCGGGGTTTCTCGTCTCCCACCCCTACCCGGCAGCCCTCGGGGTTTCTAGTCTCCCACCCCTACCCGGCAGCCCTCGGGGTTTCTAGTCTCTGCCATCTCTTACCTCTCTGACCCCCACCCGGCAGCCCCCGGGGGCTCTGGGCTCCGCCCACGTCTTCCCTCTTCCTCTGCCCTCTACCCGGCAGCCCTCGGGGCGTCGCCTCCTGCTCAGTCTTCCGTATCGCTCCGCCCCCTACCCAGCATCCCCTGGAGCTCCTCCCCCCCGCTCGCGTCCTCCCTGTCTGCCCTCTACCCAGCCGCCCTCGGGGTCTCTCGTCTCCGACACGGAGGCAGCTCCGGTGCGGTTTCTTCTGTGCGCTGCGTCCCGGCAGGGCCCTCACAGCTGTGTGTTGTGTCCGCGGGCCTCCGGGGTCGCTGTCGGAACCCGCGGGCGGCGCCGTTGGTGCCGCGTGGGCCCGGCCCTGCCGTGACCTTGGTGAGCCGCATCCTTCAGCCCGCATCCCTGGAAAATGGCCGCCGTGGGATCGCGCGCTTGACTGCTCGCCAGCCGAGAGCCGAGGCGCTCAGATGAGTCTCCAGGGCCGAGCTGACGGCAGACAGCAGAGAGCGAGCTGCTGTGCTGTGCCCGCGGAGCCCCCAGGCGGCTGCCCCACCTTCAGCCTCGGCCCGGCCCTGGGTGCGGTGCTGGTGGGGGTCTGGGGCGCGAGAGCGAGGGTTGCAGGCTGCGCAGGAAGAGCAGAGCCGGAGCCGGGCGTCTTGCACAGCCTGGCCCAGGGCAGCTTCTGGGAGGGTGTGCAGCGCCCAGGACAGCCCGGCCCAGGCACGCAGACCTCCAGTCTCTTACCAGCTGCCGCCACGTCCAAACCACGCAGCCTCGTTCTGCCACAGCAGAGGTCACCAGCGCCATTTTCTTGCTCTCCGCCCCCTCCCTTCATTCACGGAAACAGGATGAGGTTTGTGGAGAAGCTGCCTTGTTGGGGGGGGGGGGCAGCAGGTGACGTTGGCCTCGCCCCGTCACCGCCAGGGTCCAGTGCCACCTCTGCTGAGGCGAAGCCCCTGGGCAGCTGACGGGTGTGTGTTGTTAGGTTTTCAGGACAAGCAGCACCTGGCCACTGCGGTGCCCTTCAGTGCAGGTTCTGAGCACCTGGCTCCTGCTTGGACTTCTCCCTTTCCCTGACTTCCCTCTGTTATGGCCTAACAACCCCTCCCCAGGCCCCCAAGCTCAGGGGGGGCTCCAGTGCCTCTCTGATGGCCTTCGGAAGAGGACCTTTCAGGGGAGGTGGAGTGGTGAGGGATGCACTCCAAGAACTGGCTTTGGGGCACCTGCAGAATGTGAGTGACCCAGGCACCACAGTGGGTACACCAGGCCCCACCCCATGCATGGCCATGGACCCCAGACCCACGTGCCCCCCCCAGGGCCTGGGGTGCAGGCAGTGATGAAAACGTTCAGGCACATTGCTTATTAAGAGGTACCGAGGTCCACATAGAAGAAAACTTAAACATGTGCTTGGAGTGAGGTATGGCTCCATGAACCTATTCGACACAATCAGAAGACACCCCGAGGCTAGGATTGTGGGGACACACCCTTGTGTCTGAGCACACGCAGGTCACCATGGCCGTGTGGAAAGCCAGCAGAGCTCACCATGACACCCAGCTCCCAGGGACCATGTCACTTGGCAGATGCACTTGAATACCAGATCTCACCTGTGACCTGGACAGGTCCTTGGTCTTTCTGGGCCATGTCTTCCTCTGCGTCACCAGGTCCCTGGAGGCTGATGTGAATAGAGGGGGATCCACACTGTGGGGCCCACCCCGTATCCTGGTCTCTCCACACACCAGTCAGCCCCATTACTGACACCAGTGTCAGGGTGGGCCCTTCTCTGGGGGTGTATGAATTCCAGATGAGCAGTCAGTGCAATGTATTGCTACAGAATCCATTCCAAGACAACTGAGCTTCCTGTCACAGGTGTTCAATATTGTCAATTTCCTAAAAAAACATGAGGTAGTTAAAAAAAAGTTGAGTGTGTACTGAAGTGAGCATGTTCGGGGACTCCAATAGGATGGCTTGGAGAAGCAGAGAGGACAGAGGACTCCCCAGTGCACACCTGCTGACTGCTGTGGGAAATACTGGGCACAGCCTCCAGGTGGAATCTTCTCCCGCAGGAGCACACCTCAGGCACTGATGCCGGGCCCCAAGACGTGGCAGAGCCACTGAGCCTCACATGGTTGTCACAGCTACGGAACGTGTGTTTTACCAAGAGACTGAGACAACACTCATGGCACATATGTGTGTGTGATGTGCTGTTGTGCATGTGGTATCTGCACAAGTGTGTGTGGCAGCTCTCACAGTCCTTGCAAGTGAGCACAGGCATGACCATGTTTGTGTCCGTGGGCACCTGTGGGAAAGGGCAGTGAGAACTGGTACCTCAGAAGCTGGACTTGGCTGACTGGTTCTCCAAGACTGCCTGTGCCAGGGTCCCCAGGGTCTCCGAGGTAGAGGTGAGAGGCAGGCAGGAGAGTGAAGAAGCAGCAGGTTGGGCTCCCCGTGAAGAGACCAGGCATCCGCTGCAGAGAGGTGTGGACCCGCCTGAGAAGTGGAAGCCACGGCTGACTGCAGATTGGAGGGCTGCATTTCATGGCGTCTCTGTGTGCCTGGACTCTGGGAGGCCGAGGTACCCACTGGTGGCAGCTGTGGATCCAGACACAACCCTTCAGTCACTGAAACTGCAGAGTCCCAGGCCAGGAGCCCACTGCACCAAACCCAGGCCAGCCACAGGACGGCAGCCTGGCCAGGAGGGGGAGGTGAAATTACACACTGGTTTTACTGTTGTTTCATTTCACAAGACTGTGCAAGTCCAGGCGACATTTTGTCAGTGAAAAACAATAAAGAATATGAAAAGCCCTTCTTTCCAGAACCCTGGACATTACAAAACAACAGACAGCTATTATGGGATAGATCAAAACTGACACATGAAACTTCGGCTGTTGATTGGACCATAGCTCACGCAGACAGGGTGGCTCGTCCGCCTCTGCCAGCCGGTGCAGAGCCACTCACCGCAGGGGCCACGCCATGCATTCTGTGAGCCCAATTGAACTGATGGTATTCGGATGATGGGAAACAACTGGTGACACTGCAGAACTGGGCATCAGGTGTCCAGGGCCCTCATGTACACATAGCTGCCAGAGGACATTGATCTTGCTCACGCACGCTGTGTAAAACCAGCACTGCTCTGGGTAGCCATTGTTAACCCATTTGCTATTCAGTGTCTCCAACCTTAGAAGAAAAGGTCTGATACGTTCACTGTAAGTCATCCAGAGGGAGATTTCGCTAAGAAGGAAGGGAATGATTCCTGCATCTTGCCGGCCCTGTTTGCTTTCAGCCGGGACAATGTGAATTCTGAGTGTTAATGTCACACCGTATTGCACCAGAGAGCTGCATCTATGTGGAAACTGGAGCCAAGTCAAACCACGAGGAAATAAAGAGGAGCCTCACTTTCCCCAGGCTGCTTAAGCAGGAGAAAAACAAATGCATGAAAAGCCGAACAGGGGTCAGAGCTTAAGGTACAGATGTGCAAAGACGCCCCATTACGCACCGCCGACACCCCTGGAATTCCCAGCGGCACACCTAAATAATATCAGCTCGGGTCTTCGGTCGTGTTATATGGCTGCACATCTGTTTCCTGGGTTTCTGAGAGACTGTATTTAAAACATAAAGGTTTGGTATTAAGGGGAATAATTAACATGTTTCTTGGCACCTGGCCCGCAGGGACAGACCGCTCCTCCCCACCCCCCAGGAAAATGACAAACCCGCTTAATATCTTGTGTTACCAGCAGTCATTCCCAGAGCAGCTCAGGGTGGTTGGAATGAGGCCCCAGTCGCCAACGCTGGCGATGCGACAGACGCACATGGAGAGAGGCCAGAAGCAGGGTTTGTGGGCACAGACACATCCCGTAACAGCACCCAAGGGTGCCAAAGGTCACCTCATAGCCTGCTCTTGAGCGTAAGACTTGGCATTCTAAAAACCTGCATGCTATTGCATTCATGAGGAATTGAAGTTTTCAGGTAATTCTGAAAGATGAAGGCCTCCATGTCGAAGTGCACATGGAGATGAAATTCAGACACCCCAGGAAAGAAGCCAGACCATGGCCCCGATGCTCACCCCACTTTCCTGGCCTCTGTGCCCTGTCCTTGGCCTTACTGGGAAAGTTCCTGGCTTTATCGGGTCTCCCGTTAGACTTGGTTGCTTTCAGTTACACAGAGACTCTCATTGCCACAGGACTGGAACGTCCCAGGACAGAGAAGGAAGACAGGGAAAGAGCTGCGGCCTTTTCCTTTCCATCCTCTCTCTCCTCCCTGCCGAGATGGTTTAAACTGGCAGGTGACAGGCAGCCTGGCCCTCTGATGTCACCCTCCATCCCGACGTGCGGTGCAGCTCGTCTGGCTTCGTTGTGAGGTTTACAAAGCATTTTCATTTTGTTTCAAATTTAGGGGAAAGTCAAGGAGATATTCAAGGGGTGATTGCTCATCCAACATGAAACAGATTCCCTCATTTCCGGAGAACACCACATGACAATAAAATCCACTCCGGAAGCAGCCTTAACCCCCAGCAGAGCAAGCCGGGAGCCGCTCCTCCCCGCCTCACGCCCCTGCCGGGGCTTGTCATTTTTAACCCGTGTGCGTGCGGGGCCCGTCTCCCCTTTCTTCCTCCGCAGTGAGCGCCGTTCTGATGGTGTTTAGGGATTTCTATTGCAATTAGCGGCCCTGCTCTCCGTGTGCCAAGGTGGGAAAGTGACAGGGAGCTTAAACTCCTCCAGGAGCGGGGCCGGCCGGCAGAAAGTGATTGAATGATCTCATTTCAGGCTTTTTGTTAGACAACAGGCAGCGCTCTATGAAGATTGATACAGAAGTGCTGGGCTCGGCTGGCTGCATCGTCAAATGGATTGATATTATACTGCAGCGGTGGATGAAGACAAAGTAACCGTGATCATACTCAATACAGGGCCTTGTCAGGGGCGGAAAATCACCCCGTGTCCCTGATTATGGGAGCGTTTCATGACTGTCACGCGAATTTAGTAGTGCAGTGTCACGGGCAGGCTGCTGGGCCAAAAACTCTTCATTTGTAAGAAAACTAAAGGGTGCTGCAAACCCAGCCCGGGGAGCCCCATCTGAAGGCAGCTCCTGCACAGCAGAGACCCAGGCACAGGGCAGGAAGCCAGGCTCCCAAGCTCCAGAAAGTACGAGACTGAGAAGCCTGGCATCTGGATGCGCAGCGCGGGTCCACCAGGTCTCGGCAAGGATTTCGCTGCCGGCTGGGCTCCCTGCACTCAGCTTCAGGGCTGGGAACGAAGGAATGCCGTGCGTTCTGAAAAGTGCCTGCGACTCCTTGACCATTTACCATGTCTGTCTCGTTGACTCCTCTTCAGATGCGCCACGACAGAAGAGGACCATGGCAGCATCGTTGCTGGCCCATGTCAGGGAAGCTGGGCTCCGAGAGAAGTGGAGGCCTTGGCCAGCACTCGTCACTTTCCGTGCCGGCTGGGTGCAGGAGGGCGTTCCCACAGCACCCTGCCCCAACACACAGGGTCATCCTGCGATTGTTTTCCTGCCTCTCCTTTGGAAGTGCAGATTTTCCAGGAGAGGAGGCACGGGCTGAACCTCGTCACATCCGCTGTAGAGCGTCCGATGGGACGGACTCCTGTCAGTGGCAGTGCACACAGTGTCTGCGTTCTGTACATGTTGTAAAACCCACAGGCCAGAGGCACAGTGGTGTCTGCTCTGCTCTGCGTTCAGATGAGCCTAGGGTCCCTGGAGCACAGGCCCTCTGGGGACCAGGGCTTCTCGGTGTGACAGGCTGGACGCGTGGGCAGCAGCAGACGAGGCAGGCACCGCAGGAGATGCAGCCAGAGAGGGACAGCCTGGCGCTCTGATGCTCCTCCGTGTAGGGGAGCCACTGAGGTGTCTCAAGTGGGCAGTTCTCATCTGAGTTGTGCTGTCTGCTGTGCAGGGGCTAGACGTGAGCACAAGTCCTCAGCAAGCAGGGTGCGCCAGAGGGTGCAGGGCTGGGCGAGGCGAGGTGGGCTCAAACCAGCTTTACAAGTGGAGTCCGCAAGACTTGCCCATGGATTTGGATGGGAAAGGAGAGAAAGGGGAAGGCCAAGGGTTGAGTCCTGGACTGACAGGTGAGTGAGGGTGAGGGTGCCGTTGGCTACCGCAGGCACTGTTAGGGCCGGAAGAGAGAGTGTGGTGAGCTAAGGTCAGAAACCAGGAGTCCTGTTGTGGTCGGACTCCATTTGAGACAGCAGTGAGGGTTCCAGGTGAACGAGAGGTAGAGACCAAGCTAGCTGTGTCTGAAAGCCGTTCCTGGAGAGCAGCCTTAAAACCAGGAGGACAGGCAGAGGGACAGGAGAAGGCAGCCCAGACGGAGCAGGAAGAAAACCCCATTCAGAGGTTGGGTCGCAGTGGGATCTGCCCACGTAGAACAGTTCCTGCAGGTGGGGAAGGTGTCCATGCTGGGATCCTGGAGACCCCCGGGTATCTGAGGCTACACAGGTGGGGGAAGCACCTGTGAGGGCTTTGTGGTGCAGCAGCTGTACAAGTGGCCCAGGGAAGGCAGAGTGCGGAAATGCAGGCACCCGGCTTGCAAATGTCAGCATTGTTGATTGCCTTAGATCTGTCTTCTCAACTGCGCCATAGATGTGAAGAGGAGGGACTGTGTCACACGGGCTTAACCTAAATACCCACAGATTTGTCTTTGTATGAGAAAAACTCAGTAAATGTTTGGTTTATGAAAGAAAGATGAATGAAATCTGTTTCAGTTTGTGCTGATGTAAGACACCTTCAAGCTTAATGGCTTAAAACCATCTTACTCATTAATGTGTTCATGATTTTGTGACTTGGCAAGGCTCAGAGTGCAGCTGGTCACTGCCCCCTGGGACATCAGCTGGGGCTGCTGCTTTGGCACCGGAGGACCCAATTGCAAGATGGTGTGTGCAAGCCCGTGGCCTGGGTCCTGCATGTTCAGACCTTCTTGCTGTGGTTTGTGCCAGTAAGGGGAGAGGGACTGCCCGTCATGTCACGGTGCCCCTGTGCTGTCCCCTTCAGTTCTCTCTGCGTAAGCCTGTGCCTGTTGCCAGTGTTTGTTGATGCAGAGCTGCACTCACTGACCTATGCTGACTGCCAGGTGCTCTGTAGTGGACCCGGACTGCAGGCCCCGGGGTCACACGAGGGCTCCCGCAGCACAGGGTGCCACCCGCATTCCGCTCTCCTGTGTCGTCCACAAGCACAAAGCCCACAGAAGTGATGAAGACACAGGACTCTGCATATTAAAATGGCGAATCGCTTTTCTCATTATCGTGTTTCACAGCTAAAAGGACCCAGATCCTATCAGAAGTCCTCTGTATAAACAAATTCTATTTTCTGTCATTTTAAAAACTCAGCAAAAATAAAGTAGCGACCCGCCACCATACATCACTTTGCTCAGCATCAAACCACCCCCGAAGGCTGCATGTCAACGTGCCAGAGCCGAGGGGTGCCCAGACTGTGGGCAGCATCGCATCTGCGTGGGTCTGAGTGTCTCAGGAAGAGAGAAGACGAGAGAGGGGAGCCTGGGTAGGAAGACCTCACCTCCATGTGGGCAGACCTCAGGGAGCCCACCAAGGGGCTGCAGAGGAGGAGCCTGGGGCTGTCTTCCAGAAGGATGTCCACCATCTGCCTGCTGAGGCCCAGGCTTCCAGACTCGCTGGCCTGTCTGCTGGCTTTCCTGGGTCCACAGCCCAGGATGGAAGAGCTTAAGGTGTCGGCCCCCATAATCGCCTGAGCCAATTCCTGTTTTAAAAAATCTACAGGTACATATGAGGGGGTTCAAAATAATCATGGAGGCGCTGGTGCTGTGGCATAGCAGATAAAGCCACCATCTATGGCTCTGCCATCCCATATGGGTGCCAGTTCAAATCCCAGCTGCTCCACTTCTGATCCAGCTCCCTGCTAATGCATCTAGGAAAGCAGTAGAAGATGGTCCAAGTCCTTGGGCCTCTGCATCCCCACCTGGAAGAACTCCGTGCTCCTGGCTTTGGAACAGCCCAGCTCCAGCAGTGCGGCCATCTGGGGGGTGAACCAGTAGCTGGAAAACCTCCTTCTCTCTCTGCCTCTCTATAACTCTGCCTTTCAAATAAATAAATATTTAAAAAGTAATAAACTTGGAAATACAGGATTAAAAGAAAATGGGAGTTTCCTCTGAGCTTTGTGAAGCCCCTCCTATATCTGAGAACCCGACTGACACAGCTCTGCTTCCTGTAACACAGGCGCCCCAGGGGAGCAGCGGTGTGACATCCGTTTTCCCACCCCCTCCTGCTTAGCGCCGCAACAGGGCCCTGCGGGGTGGTGCCATGTTGTCCACATTGTCATGGCGGAGCTTGAGAGACACCCACCCTGTGAGCCACGCTGAAGCCTTGAGGTGGTCACCAACCCCTGGGAGGTAGCAGGCTATGGAAGGGAAGGCTGGCCTCGGGGCACGCCAGCTGTCTCAAGACCTGGGTCCCCCACTCTGGGCACCTGAACAAACGTGTACTGTTCTCATTGGCATTATTCCCATTCCACTCTTGCACATGCTGGGGAGTTTGGGGGGTGCTGGCGTCCATCAGGTTTTCCGGCTCTTCTCTCGTTTCTGAACTGTAAGGTGGTTTTACCATCCTGACCCTGGAAATGGGGGGCCCGGGGACCTGATGGGGCCGACGAAATGTAGGCGGCAGCAGCTACAGGTAGAAGTCAGCGCAGGGCTCAGGGTGCAAAGCGGCTGTTGTCCCGCCCCACCCCTTTTCCTGGAGCTTTCTCACAGAACCTGCAGCGGGAATGGTACACTCCTGCTGGGATCCCAAGGTGGGAGACAACGCTACCCATGCCCATGAAGGGCGTAACTCTGGACGGTCACTGGGAGGCCAGTGACGCCTGCTAGAAATCGCCGGGGCAGAGACACTCCCATCTCGGGCACTGTCCACACCAATGTCTGTAGCTATTCAAAGCTGAGTGGCCATCAGCACACGAGGAGCCAGACGATTCCCCAAACAATAGCCTTAGGAAGCCTCGGGAAAATCACTGTGAGGCTGGCCGTGCTGCCAGGCAAGCAAGGACTCCACCAACCAGAGGGTTGGCTGTGCTTCACGGCCGCTGCGCTGAGTGCTTCCGAGTTCAGCACGGACATCGTCTGCTGGTGTCAGGGTGCGGGAGGGGGGGGAAGGGGACTTTAAGACTCACAAAAGTGCCCAGCGAGCAGAATCAGAGCTCCCTTAGCCTCCAGAGTTGGCCTCTTACGTGTGTGCGGAGCACTGGGCAGTGAGGAGGCACACATCGAGGAGGGAGGCCTCCGAAGAGGCCACCATTGCCTTGCCTGGAACAAATCCACTGGGTCAGGCGCTGTGACACAGCACGTGGAGCTGCTGCCTGCAATGCAGGCATCCCATACGGGCGCCAGTTCCAATCCTGGCTGCTCCACTTCTGACCCCACGCCCTGCTAATGTGCCCGGGAAAGCAGCAGAAGATGGCCCAAGTGATTCCCCTGCCTGTTGGATTAGCAGGAAGAATCAAGGGCCAAGGGAAGTGACTGTCTCTTATCAAGTGGGTGTCGTCCTCTAGGAAAGGGGAGGTTTTCCCACTCCCTGTGGGCTGATGCCTGTCCCACCGCTGCCTTCAAGCACCTGGGACACAGCTTCACTGCCGCTTTGGGCGCCGGCTCGGCTGCTTGTACCCCTCTGCCGGCTGATTTGCCTCTCAGAGCCCAGATCCAGAGGAAGTAGGTAGGCTCCAGCCTTTGGTCAAGTCGATGCTGCTCGGTCCGGGGTGGCAGCTGAGCGCTGTGATCTAGACTCCGAGTGGCGTGGGTGGCTGTGTGCCCCAGAGCAGCACTCTTCCGAGCTTGGCACCCAGAGGGGAGGAATAACCGGAAGTGATGCCAAAGCAGACAGCAGAGCGCCGCGGATCTGAGTGGGCTGAGGAGGAAGGGCTGTGAGGTGTGCTCAGCCACTTGCAGTTTCTTGGAAAGTCTGACGGAGGCCGGGTCTCAGCACGGGGGAGAATTCAGCATCTCAGTCAGCTCGGCTCATCTCTCCCCTCCCAGGATCGCACGTGCGATGAGAAAGCTAGTGTAGCCGGAAGGACAGATGCAGAAATCAATAGGTGAGCGCACGAGGCAGACACACGATTGCATCTGCTGCAACACCCGGGCGCTGCGGGCCGGAGCCTGTCCCCAAAAAGATGTGTTGGTCTTAACCCAGCTCCTGCGAGCATGACCTCCTTTGGAAATAGGTCTTTGGTGATATAATCAAGTCAAGATGAAGTCACACTGAATTAGGGTGACCCGAAGCCGAATGACAGGTGTCCTTGTAAGAAGAAGAAATCTGGACACAGGTGCATGAAGGGAGACACCACGTGGCCATGGAGGCAGAGATGGGAGCATTGCAGCCACAGCCAAGGGCGCTGGCAGCCCCCAGCAGCTGGGGGAGGCCACAGGGCCCTGCTTACACGGCGACTTGAGGCTGCGGCTTCAGGGACAGCGCCGAGGCACCTGTGGTGAGAGCCCTGCACTGGTTGACGCGTCCCAGCAGCCCCGGAAGGGACGCCGCTGAGCGCTGTCTCTCTGTGAGGAGCTCGGCTGGCTCCTCCCATTCTTCCCACAAACCCAGGCTGCCCGCTGCACGCAGGTGCCGTGGAGGGCAGGGTCCTGCTCATTCCAATGCGCGTCTCACATCTGTTTTCTGGAGGAGCTTTGCTGATGCTGAGAATGAACAAAGACTCTCATCTGCCCTTCTTCCAGTGACCGGCGTGAAACCTTCTGCATCCTACGCGAGAGGCAGGTCAACGGCACGTCCCGCCAGGTCGCCCGCAGCTCACTCAGCTCCCACCCCTGGAGCCACCACCCAGTGAGGCCCCCAGGAAGTGCACGGTCTGACTGCTCCCGCTCCCAGCAGGAAGCAGGTGGGCAGCAGCCTTGTGGCAGGGCCCGGGCCTCAGCGGGCAGTGTGCCCGGGCTGCTGTCCATCTCGCCGCCCGGATGGCGGTGCAGAGCTGGCCAACGCTGCCCTCTCCCCAGCAGGATCCATGGTGGCATGTGTAGAAGCAGCCCGGGACCTGGCAAGAGCCACTGACAGGGCCTTCAAATAAAAATGAACAAAAAGGGGGAGGGGGCTGTTTCTGAAATAATGGAGCTGTCTGAGAAACACATACATCATGAGCCGCTTTGTGGAAGTATTTATTTCTCTCCGTCTGGGAAGGGACTTTATCATGCCTGCTGCATTTCTCCACACCGAAATGGAAACCTCAAAATCTATACAGAGAAAAATCCATGGCTGAAATAAGGCAGACACTCCGAGAGGGGAGAGAGAGAGGACACACACACGCACACATACACACGCTTCCAAAAGCTCAAGGAAAATGCATATTATGAAAGAAAGAAGCTATGCTTAGGATTCAAATTCTTTGCACCAAGGGAACATTATATTTTAATTGCATCTTCCCACAAATTATTTGAAGTGCAATGAGAGGAGATCCATGTTAGAATACACATCCTTAGGGGGACACATATACACACATGTCAAACTCAGGCGTGAGTGTGTGCACACACATACACATGTAACAGCATAGCTATCCATACTTACAGGTGATATGCACATTATAGAAAACTTTAAAAAGATGTATAAAAATCAAATATAAAATTATATATAAATATGTATGTTTTAGAGGAGCTGTGTGCACATTTTAGGAGCCATGCATGTTTCTTAGAAGAGATGCACAGCCACCAGAGGAAACATTCGGTACCTGTTGTCTCACTGTGTTTCTCCTGTGTGTGTCCCCCTGCATGTGTCCATGTGAACTGTGACTGACCGCAGGTGCACATGTCCATGCAGAGCTGTAGTCATGAACTGACACAGGTCCCATCTGGAGCCTGATTCTCATGCCACAAGAGCTCTCTGAGTGGACTCGTCCCCCTAGCAGCCACATCCTTTGGTGGCTCCACAGCGGAGGAGCTAAGGATGGTGTGGTGGCGGCTGAGGCCTGTTCCCAGGGAACCTAAGACCTGCTGGGCCAAGCACCAAAGAGGCCACTTCCCCCTCTGCCAAGCAGGAGGGTTCCCGCTCACAGCGCTCCTGTGAGGATGGGGTGCGTCAGTGCTCAGGCACACGGGGCAGGGGCGAGCAGGGGAGCCCAGGCGCATCCGCACCAGGGAGGGAGGCAGGCCTGGGAGCCCGTGTCAGCGCTCCTGTCTCTGCACTGAACACCGGGCTCAGCCTCAGTTTCCTATCATTGTAGTCACAGGACTTTGCAGTAAAGTATACAATGTCCAGACAGTAGTGTGGGTACCCTCGGTGTACCAGTCTCTGAGGGAATCAGTGTACACGTGTCTGAGAAAGTCTTCAGTGTACACGTCTCTGAGGGAGCCCACAGTGTACACATCTCTGAGGGGGCCTTCAGTGTACACCTTCTCTGAGGCGGCCCTCAGTGTGCACATCTCTGAGGGAGCCTTCAGTGTACATGTCTCTGAGGTGGCCCTCAGTGTACACATCTCTGAGAAAGCCTTCAGTGTACACATCTCTGAGGGAGCCCACAGTGTACACATCTCTGAGGGAGCCTTCAGTGTACACATCTCTGAGGGAGCCTTCAGTGTACACATCTCTGAGGGAGCCCACAGTGTACACATCTCTGAGGGAGCCTTCAGTGTACACATCTCTGAGGGGGCCTTCAGTGTACACATCTCTGAGGGGGCCTTCAGTGTACACATCTCTGAGGGGGCCTGCAGTGTACATGTCTCTGAGGGGGCCTTCAGTGTGCACCATCCCTGAGGGGGCCCTCAGCATACACTTCCCTGCATGCACACGAGTACACAGTTGTTCTGGTGGGAGAGCAAACTCCTCCCAACCTGGCAAAATCCTGCTGGGCAACTGCAGAGAATTCCCTGGAGTGTCCTCAGGTCCCACCTGGCCGTGTCAGGATTCTAAGCCGCAGCCTCGGAATAAATGGGACAAACCCTGCCGACCTCTGCCCTGGAGGCAACCCTCCGCAGGCCAGCAAGTCCCAAGGGAAGCCATGGCCTCAGAGGGGAACCGGAAGTGTGCAGTGGGGGAGCTGCTCCTGGTCCACCTGTGTGCGTCCTTGTCTCAGAAGGCGCCTCCCAGGACTTGTGGCAGAGACTCGTGGTTAGAAAACTTGGGAACCTCCGTGGTCGGATGGTCCTGAAAGCCCCCGGGGCAGAAGCTTCACCCACGCAGAGAAGCCGGCCCGTCATGGCGTTTCTCAGGGAACACGGAGTCCCCAGGCATAGGCAGGTGGCGCCACACCTCTGTGAGGGCCAGTGCTCATCCAGAGCTGCACGCCCAGCTGACCGCCGGGGGCAAGGGGGCTCGTCAGGCAGCTGACACCCCGCCCCCATCCCCGCTCCTGTGCCTGATACAGACTAAATCATGAAAACATCGGGGTGGCTCCCCCGGAGGAGGCCGAGCGCACGGGGCGGAGGTGCGTGCTTGCTTTTCCTTCCATGCGATTCCTTGTCTCCCACTTCCCACTCCGTCCTAGCAAACCGCAGCAGGTAGGACCCTGCTGCCCCCGGACACGGCGCATTCAGAGCGTCAGACCCCTCCCGTGGCTTCCCGTGGCTTCACGTCGCTTCCGCCACTGAAAGGCATCCGCGCGTTGGTTCAGTCCGGAAGTCGCTCGTGAGCGACTCCTGCACCCTCGGGGTCACTGAGGCACAAGGAAACCGCGAAAGACCCTTGCATTCACTGAGGCCGCTTCCGGTGCATTCTCCCTCGCCCCCACACCCCCTCCGCACACATCCACACACAATATTTTTTTAAAAAATCAGCAGTCATTAGCCCATGAATTCAATAAGGAAATGTAAAACTGACAGCTCTTATTATCACCCAAGGCAAAGCGAGGCAGCCTCCATTTGTAGATCTGCTTAACTTAACATATCAAATATTAGTGTCAAATGGAAATAGGGGCGGATGATTCTAGCGAGTTGTTATTACATGACATTCCAAGTCATACGCTGCGTTCTGCTCCACTCAAAGAAAGATAAAAATGAAAAATGAAGTTAATGAAAAGTTATTGCCTCACTGAAGACTGCAGAATCAGGCACTTTACATGAAAATAAAGTCTTTTTAGAACACTAGAGCTCGCAGAAAATAATAATTGGTGAGTGAATCGCCCCTGCTGGAATCCTCTGCCTCTCCTGTCCACGAATGGCGCTGCCGCTGCATCAGGTGCTATCTTTATCGTCACCCAGGAGCTATAAATGAGGACTTCCCCAGGGCTCTCGGGCGGCCATCGAGGAAGGTGGGTGCTGCCAGAACGTAGACTCCAATTTTCGTTGTCACATTGCTGTCAGAGCAGGGGTGTGTGCCGTGCCCAGCCGCTTGTCCTCGACCCCGTGCACCCTGGCTGCAGGCGGCTGGGCTCGGTGTTCAGTACACACACACGCACACACGTGTGCACACACACACGCGCACGCACACACACACCTGCTCATGCACACACATGCACACACACGCACACGCGGCTCCGATGCACCATACCAGGAGGCACAGAGCAGGCGTCCTGTGCATCCTACATGGGATTTGGGTTTTCTGGCCGTGACTGGTGGTTCGCGGGTTTCCTGGCGGTCACACAGGGGTCTGCTTAAAGATGGCTGAGGTTTGTCCCTCAAAGGCTTGTGGCCAAAGGCGTGGTCCCGGGAGGCAGTATGGGGACTTTAAGAGCCCAGGCCCAGTGGCAGGTCACTGGGTCCTCGGAGTGCTGTTCTCACGAGGGACAGGGCAGCTCTTGGGGGGCAGGTGCAGGATCGTCCTAAGGCTGACCCGGGCCCCCCGGGCCCTCTGCGGCTTCCCACCTTAAGATGTGCCGTCTTCCTCACGCATGAGCTCCCACCTCTGTGGCACCAACCAGTGCCAGCACCTGGAACTGCAGACGGTGGGCTGAAAACACCCCCATCCTTTGTCAAGGACCGGACTCAGGCGTGGCACCTTGGGGTGACAAACAGGACAACGTCACTGAAGCCCACGTCCCCCTCTGCCAGTGGCCCTGTGCCTCATGATACAAGGTGCTCATGCACAGCCCGGCTGTCTTTCTAGAATCTTCCGTCTTGGGGGTTCCATGATCTCTTCGTTGGTCTTGATACTGGTGCCCAGCTCCTGGAAGCCAAGTCCTGCCTATGTCAAGCCCTCAATCTCTGGAGACGACGTCCCTGACTCTCAGCGGCGACGCAGCCCCGCCAGTCTTCTGTGTGGGCGCCCCCTTTCTGTGACTCACGCCACTCAGAATCGCGGTCTCGGCCTGGGCCAGTCTCGGCACCCTGCCCAGGGCACTGCCCTGTAACACTGGGGTTCTGGAATCCAGGTGTGCATGCGGCTCAGGAGTGCCCGCCCTCGCTACCCTGGGACAGACCAAGCCCCTGCCTGTGCTGCTGGACTCACCCCAGGTCTCACGGCAGCCGGCCCGGCCCCACCTCAAGCGGCCTCGTTGACGCCCTT
This sequence comes from Oryctolagus cuniculus, assembly GCF_964237555.1. Taxonomy (NCBI): domain Eukaryota; kingdom Metazoa; phylum Chordata; class Mammalia; order Lagomorpha; family Leporidae; genus Oryctolagus; species Oryctolagus cuniculus. Next base: position 1,354,323 of record NC_091441.1, on the reverse strand, counting down.
CCTGGTCACAATGCCGTCGGGGGCCAGCTGTGCCCTCCCCGTGTGATTCAGACGCCCCCACCACCAGTGGCGCTGCTGTCCCTCAGCTGGTCTGTCCTGGCCTGCCCAGACCCTGCCCCAGAGCCCCAGAGCCCCAGAGCCCCAGAGCACACCCGCAGAACCAGGGACTGTGGTGGGCTCTGCTGCTTCCAGATCACTCACCCACCTCCCGCAGGAGGCCCGGCACCCCCCACCCAGCAGGAGGTGCCTCTCAAGTTCCTTATGAAATTCCACATACGGTGGGTGATGGTTTGCACAAGTGACTGGGTGCAAGGTCAAGAAGCGGCCCGTACGCCCACGAGGGGAGCACCGGCCTGGGGGCCCCGACGCCCGTGGGGCTGGGTACAGGGTGTCATCTCTCTGGTCCTGCAGCAAAGGGCCAGCCAGCCCGCTGTCCGCTCGGCAGCCGGGGTCCCGTCTTCCTCCATTCGGCCACTTCCAACCTGCTGCCGTGGTCCAGTATTTTTCTCTTCATCTTAGTTTTCGTTGGTGTTCCATTTTATTTAAAAGGCATAGAGACACAGAGACAGAGACAGAAGCTGCCCCGTTCTCTGGTTCACTCCCTACATGTCCGCAGCAGCGAGTGGTGCATCAGGCCCAAGCCAGGAGCCGGGAGCTCCATCCAGGTCTCCCAGGGGGTGCAGGGGACACACTGGCTCCCAGAGTTGCATCCGAAGGAAACTGGAACGGAATGTTTTTAAGATTTGTTTTTTATTGTAAAGGCAGAGTTACAGAGAGAGGAACACACACACACACACACACACACACACGGAGAAAGAGAGAGAGTCTTCCATCCACTGGCTCACTCCCCAGATGGCCCGAACAGCCGGGGCTGGGCCAGGCCAAAGCCAGGAGCCCAGGGCATCTTGTAGGTCTCCCAGGGGACAGGGGCAAGAGCACATGGACCATCTTCCGCTGCTTTCCCAGGCACATTAGCAGGAAGCTGGATCGGGAGTGGTACAGCCGGGGCTCAAACCAGGGCCCATAAGGGATGCCGGTGCCGCAGGTGTTAACCTGCTGCGCCACCGCGCCGGCCCCAGGGTGCGGGGACTTTGGCCATTCCTGGGGACGGTCACTGCAGCCCAGGGTCAGTTTGTTCCATATTGTTTCCATATTGGCAGCCTTCGTAATCAATCATCCTAGACCTGTGGATTAATGACAGCCAGTTCCTCCCTTGCGTCCTGCGGGTGGCCAACCTGATCCTCCTGCTCACCCGTCCAGCCAGCACCTTCCTTAGACCAGTGAGGGCGTCTGTGCTTGGCGTCTCACTCTCTGCTTTTCTCTGTAAGACTTTACTTTTTAAAAGCAAGATTTAGTCAGTGGAACATTTTCAAAATGCAGCACTCTTGGGGAAAGGCCGACCTCAAAGTGTTGGGGGCTGGAGGGCTCGATGGCACGGCCGCTCCTCTGCCTGCGCAGACGGCACGATTCTGGCCAAGACTCCAGGGACTCTCGTGCTTGAAGGAAACAATGCAACTGAGCATTGTAAAGATTCAGTGCAGTGAGATGTAAGCGTCTTGGAGGCAGAATTTTGTCTTTGTGAATTCTAGAAAATTCTAGAACAGATCCGTGTGCTAATCAGAATCCCCACTGAGATGACAAAGCTGCTCTGCCGCAGACACCAGGGACCCACGTGAGAGACACCGCGTGGATAGGACAGGACCAGCGTCCACAGCCCAGGGAGATAAAACGAGATTCTGTCCGCAGGAGCCCGCACCGTGCGTGCTGTGTGTTGTTGCCAAACCCCATGCAAGCACGCGTGGGACAGGGTGACCCCAGGCCAGTGCGGCTGCAGGGGCCACTCTGGCTGAGGACACACAGGGCCCCGGCTCCCGGCCAGGGAAACCGCCTGCCAGCATGTGACCAAGAGGGCGTTTCCAAGCTGATCTTACTGTGAGGGAGCCTGTCTCTAAATTAATGTAACTAGTTGAGAGGAAGAGTTGGGTGTCTGCGGACTCCTCGAGACGAGACACTGCCCCCGCCTCGCCGTGCCGGCTCTCCAGGAGCGACACCTTGGACTTAATCAGATGGAGAAATCACGAGAGACGTACATGACCGGGATTTGTGCAATGTGACCGCTGCTCAGTGGACAGCTAGGAGGCGGCTGTTCTCTCCTTGGGTGGTGGGGCGTGGCTGGTTCCTGGTTTGGTTAGTTCTCATCGAGTTACCTAAATGCCCGTCATGTGTGGCTGCTTCTGGAACATAAGGTGACACCGTAACAGGGGCCGTAGTCATGTGCCGTGTTTACCCACAACACTCGGCGGTGTCTTTAAATAGCCAGATACAGGCCGCACCTCCGGGACACCGAGCTGGCCGAGTCTCTGCTCCCACTAAGAACTGGCTGAAAATGGAATCTGCCCGTTGCACCCTGGTCCTGAGAAGCAGACCCTGCACCGTCCTCGGAGACTGAGCCTGGCTCTGGCGGGGCCTGGTGGGCGGCCCTGGAACTGAGAGCGTCCTGGGCAGAGTGGTTTTGGAGATGAACGGCCTTGTTCTCTTTTCCGTGGTTTCCGCAGGAGGTGACTGGCACAGGCCTGGCCTGGCGCGGTGTGCGGCCGAGGACCTCGGTGGTCCCGTGTGCAGCCTGGTGCCAGGCCCTGCTCGCTGTCCAGAAAGCTCAGGTGGCCACAGCTGAGCAGCACGCCTGGCCGTGCCAGATCCTCAGCCATGAGGTCACCCAGGGCGGCTTGTGCAAGCCACCCTGCCCACGTGGCGCCGCCCATCTTGCAGCCCCGCAGCCCCGGATCCCCGTGATGGTAACGAGGTGCCAGAAGCTCCCTCCGACTGGGCGCAGGAAGAGGGCTGGGGAAGCAGCCCAGGGCAGGGGGCGCGGGGAGCTCACCTGCACCGTGATGCATAATTGGCCCTCTCAGGGGACCCACGTCTTTGCAAGAAAAGCAAGAAAATCCTTTCACTGTCGCGAGAAGCTTGGACGAATCCGTCTGCATCTAATTCAGCCTTCAGAATTCCAGTCTGAAAAGACTCAAAGGCGGAAAGAAGGGGGGGGGGACCCTCGAGTTGCTGCAGGCCCCCCTGTGACATCGGGGTGGGCTGGCAGAGCCGCGGCCCTGTGACAGGCGCCATTGTGTCATGGCAGGGAGGCAGGAGGAGCAGGCCCCGGCACTTTGGCCCAGCGCCAAGGCAGCAGTTCACAGCGACTCCCGGGCGAGCGTCCTGTTCTAGGGGTGACGCGGCCACCGCAGGGCCCGTGGGGGGACGCTTGATTTTAAGCCTCCATCAGTGGGTGCTTAACTAGTACTAATTCAGAACAGCGGCTGGGGACTAGCTGTGAGCCGCACTCGTAGCCAGCGATGCCACGTGACTGCCTTCCTTGCCGGAGTGCCGAGGGGGCCTTATTGATGGCTGCGACAAGAAGGGGGCTGCGGCTGCAGAGGCCGGGGCAGCGGGAGGCAGGGGGAGCCGCAAGCTCCTGGGCGCTCACCGCGCGCTTGCAAGCCAGGCTGCAATGGCGCTGACCTAGATACCGACACCGCCATGGGCCCCCTCCCCTTCTCACTTAAGGAGTTGGGAGTCGGTGAGTGCCACCACGCCCGCACCTGTGGGAGCCGGGTCCCACGCGGTGACTCCGTGATGGCGCAGGCTGTCCGGGCCCCAGGACACCCCTCCAGGCCTCACCCGCAAACACAGCGGGACCAGGTCCCAGCCAAGCCACAGCCTCTCCTGACCAGAGCTGTACCTCTGCCCCGGTCCCAGGTGCCAGACGCTGGGACCCTGCCAGTCTGGCTGCACGCGACCCCTCCCTGCGCCGTCCACACAGCCTCCACCCAGGCACTCTCGGGTGAGTTCCAGCCCCCGAGTCTCGTGCTTGGCTCCCTTCTGGCCCTGCTCCCGGGCCCTGCCCAAAGCCGTCCTCATTCCTGAGGATGAGCCCAAATCCCCGGGAGCCTGTGCCCCTGTGGGGTCCACTGCTCCCCCAGCCCCACTGCCCAGCCACGCTGACCGCCTCCTCCTGCCCGCCCCACACCACCGTCCACCCTGCACCGCAGGCACCTCTGCCTGGGACAAGGCTCTGACGTGTAGAGACTCGCCCCCTGCGCCAGGGTGCCCACACCGCTCCCTCTGAGTGTGGTAAACTCCGGGAGCACCAAGCACCTGCTGCGGTGCACTGGGCACGTGGTGAGGGGGCCACGAGGGTCAGGAGTGACACAGGGGGTGGGGAGACAGTGGTGGAGCAAGGCTGTCTGTCAGCAGGAGGTGGCGACAGCAAGGCCAGGAGGAAAGTGCGGGAGGCAGGGCCCGCAGAGGGTGGCGTCTGTCTGTCTGTCTGTCTGTCTCAGAGTCACAGTGCCAGTGTGGCTCCTCTCCCCTTCCCTCTGCCGCCCTCCTGCGGGGTGGACACTGGGCTGCCTCACCTCACCCTTGCCTACCGCTTCCCCCCTCCCCGGGACCCTGGATTTCGCCAGGAGCCGAGCCCAGGGGCGGCCGAGGGTCCAGGCCGGATCGCCTGTCCTTACTCCGCTCCCGGAATCGGTCACCATCTTCCCAGCCAGGCACCTGGTGAGATGTCTGCACCCCCGGCCACACGGAGGAGCCCCTTTTATTGTCCCTGCCTTCCTCCTCCGCCGGTTTCTCAGTCCCCGGCTCTGTTTCCTGTCTTCCTAGTGGTAATTCATGCTACATAAAGCGAGAATGGACTCTGGCCTTCTCCTAACCACTGGACCCATCAGTTGTAATAATGATAGATAATACTGCGCAAATGCTATTTCATAGTGATTCTTAAACTAAACCATGCGTACAAAACTCTAAGAAAGTAAATCGAAGAAGTAATGGAGAGATCATGAATCATACGTTCTGTAAGAACCTACACACGCTACAAATGCTGACCGGCTCTGATGCCCACGGCACACACTCAGGGCCGCCACCTTGCTGCTGTGCAAATCTGTGGTGTTGACGGCAGGTCAGCAGCCCTGAGCAAGAGCCCACCCATCAGTGCCAAGACAGAGGCCAGGCGGGGAGGTCTGTCCATCGGATCCAGGTGATGGCGCAATTCGGACCAGCTAATGAAGCTGCCGACGCTCTCTGTGGTCAGCACTGGAGGCAGAAGCAGGGGGCAGTGGACCTCTCAGGGCTGGGGAGGAGAGGACACAGGAAAAGGAGACTGGAAAGAGCTCAGAGGCAGGGCTTCTGGGAGGCAGAGGGCACTGTGGGCCCTGGGTATCTTAATGTAGACAGAGAAGTGGGAGACACTCAGACACTGAACACGGACACACACAGGGGACACTCAGATACACAACAGGGACACACACAGTAGACACTCAGATACTGAACACAGACACACACAGGGGACACTCAGACACACAACACGGACACACACAGGGGACACTCAGACACACAACAGGGACACACACAGGGGACACTCAGATACTGAACACGGGACACATACAGTGGACACTCAGGCACACAACAGGGACACACACAGGGGACACTCAGACACAACACGGATACACACAGGGGACACCCAGATACTGAACAAACGTGGAGAAGCTGAGAACCCTTAGACATATTCCTACTATGCTGCTTACTACAACACATGTGTTGTAGTATATATATATATATATATATACTACAACAACTGTAGTGTATATATATATATATTTATATTTATTTATTTGGCAGGCAGAGCTACAGATGGAGAGAGGGAGAGACTGAGAAAAGTCTTCCCTCTCTGGTTCACTCCCCAAATGGCTGCCACAGCCAGAGCTGAGCAGATTCAACACCAGGAGCCAGGAGCTTCCTCACGTCTCCCACACAGGTGCAGGGGCCCAAGGACTTGGGCCATCTTCTGCTGCTTCCCCAGGCCACAGCAGAGAGCTGGATCGGAAGTGGAGCAGCCCAGACATGAACCGGCACCCGTATGGGATACAGGCACCACAGACAGAGGCTTAGCCCACTAACACCACAGTGCCAGCCCCCGCATGTGTGTCTCTTCGCTTGGTCAGCTGAGTGGCCAAGGCCAACAAGTGCACCTGCTGTTGTGTGTGCAGAGACAGCTGGTGCCAGATCCAGGGCAGCAGGTGTGCACGCGTGTTTGCAGCACCTTGTCATACCAGGAACCAAGGAAGTGCTAATAGTCCAGGAAGCCCAGCCGTGGAACCATGCCAGACAGCTCCCTGTGCCAAAGCTGGAGAGCTCTGAGCCAGAGACTAAGGACAGCGGTACTCAGGACAACTCGGTGGAGGACTTACATGAATGTGTGCTGAGAGAGGCCAGTGGTTGAAACAGCAAAGAAACAGCTGTGCTGAAGGAGTCCAAGTGATTCCTCAGATCCCAGTCCTCACCAGCACCACAGATCCTCTCCCTGAGTGCGGGCAGCCGGCAGCCTCCTTCCCAGGGCCCCGGCGTGAGGCGCTCAGAGGGGAGCTCACCTCCTTGGCCTTTGTGGCGAGGTCTAAGCACAGGAAGACAGCAGACAACTCCCAGGAGAGGGGCTGCTCTGGTTTGGGCAGGGTTTTGCCCCCACCCCCACGCAGGATTTGGGCCCTGAGGTCTTACTTAGGGACCCCGAGGTGGGACAGTTCATCAGCGATGCTGTTTGGAGATGGGGGATTGGGAGCAGCTCGTCAGCGGGGGTCCCTGATTCAGTCCTGGCGGCTTCATAAGAGACCACAGACACGCACGCTCCCTGTCGCTCACCAGTGAGGCCCCATGCCACAGGGGACCGGGCAGCAAGAGCACCGCCCCCAGGGTCTGAGCCACTGGGGCTGCCCAGCCCTGGACCCTGGGCCTCCAGACACTCGGCAGCCTAAGCTGCTACACAAAGCTGAGTGACAGGGCCACTCCACATGACCAGTGGGTGGCAACACTGTCAGGACACAGGGCCCACACATGTGACCCATGTCCCGCCAGGATCCTGGCCGGGGAGAGGAAAGTGGGTGAGAAATGAGCGTGCCTACACTGCCACCTTCAGCCAGCCAGGGCCGTCATGGGCAAGACGCGCCGCCCCAGCAGGAGTGAGCCCGACCGGCAGACGGGCAGGGCTGTGCCAGCCTGCGTTGTTTCTATAGAGCTGAGCCTGCCCTACAAACAGAGTTGGTAAGAGCTGGCCAGGAGAGCCCCGGGAGGGGGGAAAGCGGTGTGACCGTGGGGTCCGGCACCCCGTGGCTTGGCAACATTAGCCCTGCCGCGGGAAGCCCTGAGCCTTGGAGCCGGGGGCAGGCGGCGAGCAGCCACCAGGGCCAAGGCAGAAGCCGTCCACGCCCCCGACCCCGCCTCCACCCACAGGACGGAGGAAGATGGAGGGGGAAGCCTGTTGGGTACACGTGCACCCTGCTTTAAGACAGGAGAACTCAAATGCGAACTCATATGGCATAAAAAGTAGGGGCACGAGTCCCTCGGACAAAAGTCAGACATTCGAAGCCAGCGTTTGGTGCCTACAAGAAGACGCGGTTCCGAGAATCTCGGAGCCGAGGAGCCCGCGGAAGCCGCGTCTCCGACACTGTCCATCACAGCCTCAGAGGCCCGGGAACCGCTGATCCAACCCCGACCTCAAGCCCAGAAGCTCACGCCCAGCCCTTTGCACACGGGTGCTGAGGGCCACGTTCTTTCTGTCCTGCCGCTTCTCCAGGCACCGTCCAACACCCCAAGATCCCGGCTCCCCTCCATCCCCTCCATAAGTCCCTTGCAATTGTGAGCGGGACTTAACTCAATGCTGCAGAGAATTAGGGACCTGGCAACTTGCTTTTCCCAGCACTGCCCCTCGAGCGTGAATCCGATGGTGGGAACAAGAAGGTGTGCAGTTGGCGTCACCAGGAAAATCCACACTGGGTCCCCCGGCAGACCCCACCTGCCAGCGTGGGAGCGGCCATGCAAACAGCTGCAGCGTCTGCGCGCGTGGCGTGAGCGCTTCCACGGGAGCTGCCAAGGCTCAGAGCAAAGATGGAGGAGACTGTCCAGCGGCTTTTGAGAAAGGCCCCCGGAGCCGGCCACGGGAGCCAGGCTCAGGCAGCCCTGCAGAAGCTGCTGCCCCCAGGGAACTGGGCTCTGTGCTCCTCAGAGCGCAACCCCACCCCCAAAATTGGGGACAAATAACCTGGAATCTGATTGCTAAATACACAGACACTCGGAAAAAAAGAATTTGGTTTTTAGTTTTATGGCCCAAATAATTTTTAGCTGAAGAAAATAATAGAAATGAACAACAGACATAAAACTTTAGCCTGTCTAAATTAAATGGTTCTGCTGCATTAACTTCATAAAACCATAATCCTCTCCCCCATAAACCGTCTCACGCACTGCCACAGATCTGATTTATGGGGTGTGGGATCGATGGGAAAAAATTAATGCTTGAAAAACATATTAGAGACATTATTGAACAGATTTTAATTGAGATTTGATTTCAATGCCCCTTACCCACATGATTAATGGGCCCTCGCCCTGGACTCCGGCAGCCTGAAAGGAGTCTTTAATATGACAATTAAGTATCTGTCCCCAGGTTTTATGTCGCTCTCCCCCACTCCAGTCACTTCATCAGTACAGTGTGGCTTTTGTGCAGATTAAATTGAAACTCAATTTTCTCTATTTTCCAGCACTTACTTATGTTTTATGACAAGCACTAAATCAATTTTATGCTATTATTGATTTTTTCTTAAATGGACACAAACCATTTCACCTTTTGCCTTCTTTCCCACTTCCCTTCCCTCTCTGCTCCTCAGTGCACGCGTGATATACGGCGGCCACGGAGCGGCCAGGCTGCCCGCGACTCCCGCAGCTCGAGCCGCTCCCTTCCGTTTGTCCATCAGGAGCCACAGACCGACCCTGGAGCCCGTCCCGACTCCTGCTCCGCGAACGTGGCCTCGGCCCTTCTCTTTCCTCCCGAGGCAGCAGGAAGCCCCCAGGTGGTTTCATTGTCCTGTTGGGCCAGGCTGGGGCTTCTCTGACAGTGCCTACATCTCCGAACAGGAGCCTCGGCTGTAATTGTTCTAACCTCCTTGAAGCCTAATTGGTGCAGCCGTGGAGGGAGGCTCCAGCTCGTGGCTCCCAGGGAAGGGACATTATCTGCAAGGTGCGATAACTCCTGGGAGTGCCGGGCGACAGCAAGTTGTATGCAATGCAATTAAGAAGCGCGCGATCTGCGGGGTTTTATCCTCTACGACCTGTGGCAAAAATTAACTGCTGCCTTGGGCAGAAGTAAGGATGGGAACATAATTTGTAATCAGATAGCATTTTTTTCGGAGTGAAGAATTATACATGAGGAGCAGCAGCCAGCGGCGCGGCTGCCACGGAGGCCTCACGGTTCTGCCGTGACTCACCGCCTCGCCTTTGGAAACACAATGGCACTGAACCGCACTCGCTCTGGCTGGATCTGGGAGCCGGGGGCTCACCCAGGGCAGTCAGTACGCTCCGTTCACGAGGAACGCACTGTGTGTACGTGATTGGAAATCTTCAGTGCTAAGCTGTACACAAATGTGCAGGTGACATTGCTTTTATCCGCATCTAAACAGAACATGGGACAAACAGTATTATCTTCTGTAAGGAGCAGTGGGGCATCGCCTGCAATAAAATTGTAAAATCAAGAAACCTGCGGATCCAAATGGTACAGAAGTGCGGCGCTGGTGAGCTCAGGAGCAGCAGGAGAGAGAGTAGAGATCGGACTCCACCTGCGTGGATTCCTCTGACTGTTCTTCCATCGCCAGTCTGCACGGGGTGAATGTGGTCAAACGTCGTTTAAAAATGCAAAAATAAACTTTGAAAACATAACAAGGCTGCACCACAGTGCACAACGCCTTGTGCCGGGCGCTGCCCATGAACACACAGGTACCAGGTCTCCATGTTCTGCAGGTGCCGGGTGCCGCCCACGAGCACGGAGGTACCCAGTTCTGCAGGCACACAGCCCGAGTGGCCCATGGCAGCCTTGGCCATGCCCGAGTCGCCTCGCAGGGACACAGCAGAAATGCTGGCGCACGTAGCTCGCTCTGCGCACTCTGAGCAGCCAGGAAGCCCCACAGCAGAGACAGGGCACCGGAGGGTCAGTCTCCAGCCTGGGCACCACTTCTGGGCTCCTGAGTCCTGAACCACATCTCCCTGCGGTTGTCACCGCACTGGGGACGGCACTCATGGAAACACCGCACCTGAGGCAGCACAGCGTGCAGGCAAAGGAGGAAGGGACCGCGCAGAGGGACACGAGCTGGGGAAACAGGCGGCAGATCAGGCCCTCACAGACGTGGACCGCGAGGACTCGGGGTCTGCTCCCGCGGAGCCGGCAATGCCTGAGGACTCGCTTCTCCCGGGAGCTTCCTCCCACCCCAGTGCTGCCGGCGCCTCGGGGTGGCCCTGGGCATTGTGGGATCCTCACCGCCACCCACCTAGAGCCTGGCTAGGAAACAAAACATGTGCAGATTCCACCCGGGCGCAGGCTCGCTCTGGTGAGAACCCTGTTGTGCAGTGTGGCTCTGGGTGACACCCACTGAGCAGCCCCCACCCCATCTGAGACCCACCGCACGGGATCTAGAGAAGGGAATCGCCCAGGGGGTGTCAGAGGGAGGCCTGCAGTTATGCAGTGACACACAGAGGAGATAAGTACAGAAGTAGTTGATGGACAGATGATGGGCGCATAGCTACATGGATGATATGCAGATAACAGGTAAGTAGATACACACATAGAGATGCTAGGTAATGATAAACAGATAAATGTATGATAGGTAGATAGATACAACGTGATAAGATGGATAAATCAATAGATAGATAATAGGGAGGTAGCCAGATGATAGATGATAGGTAGGTCGATGATAGACACGGACATACCTTGATGATAGGTAGATAATAGGCAGATAGAGAGACCCCAGGTAGATAGATGGATGGATGATAGATGGCAGGTGGACAGAGGACAGACACGTACACACGTAGGTGATGGGTAGATGTCTTGTAGCACTTTCAGTCCACGTGTGGCTCAGTGACAGCGGTTTCACACTCGTCAAAGAAATCCCAGCCCAACAACGTTCCGTGTGCGCGCAGGCAGCTCTGATCACACCGGGGTGCACCGCACGGAACTGCTAGGAGAGCCCCGTGTTCTCTCGGTTGTGAAACTGCTCGGCGGGAAGCAGGTAGCTGGGTGGTGTGGACAGAGGCGTCCTGACTCGGCACTGCTGGGGCCCAGGCCTCCACTTCACCTCCCTGGGCAGTGGCCAGGGGAGGGCTGGGGGCCCCAGCAATGGGCAGACAGGTGCCAGCCCACAAGCAGCGCGAGGCCGAGGAACACAGGGCCCAGGGGCTGTGAGGTCAACACGCACCTGCTCTGTCCCCCCACCCCAGGTCAAGTCCCAGAGGCCCCGCCTTCCTGTCTTCCATGGTGCCCTCAGTGGAGAACATCCTACTCACTCACTCCTCTCCCAGCACATTTGGGGCTTCTTTCTTTCCTTTTTTTAAAATTCTCTTGCTAATGCGATATTAATACAAAGAAAACAGATTCAATGTAGTTCATAGATAAAATTCTAACATTATGATACTTCCCTCCCTCGTTCCCTCCCCCTCTCTATCTTTCCTCTCCCTCTCTCTCTCCGTCTCTCTCTCTCCCCTCGCATCCTTCATACAAATTTTTAACCAAACTGCACTCAGAATGATTCGAGGAGGTTATCTAACAAGAAAGAAAATCTAACAGCCGACCAAGTTTTCATTGCAAAGCGGAGAGATGAAGACCAGGTTAAGCATGTCAGGACTCCCAAGGTAACGGGGACGCTCCCCCAGAGGTCGCTGGGTGCGGGAGGCAGTCAGGAAAACCCAGACAAAAGCACCTGCGCACGTGATAAACAAGATAACGCAGGAAAGAATTTACAACACGGCCAGACAATGAGACTACACAGAGAAAGCGGAACAAAACGAGGGTCGGAGATTACGCGTGCTGGGGTTGTCACGTGAGGCTTTCATTATAAAAATCAAGAAAAATCCCAGGAAATACATAAACACATACACTCTTAGTATAACTTAAATAAACCCTCACTCATGCTAGCCTGTATCTAAAACTTCTCTGAAGACAAGGCGGTTTCCATACAGACATTCCGCAATGAATCAGTTCATTTTTAAAATGTTCCACTTTACATAAAACAAAGTTGCTCAGACTTTACCCAAAGTTAGCTTCTCATTCTCTCCACAGCCTCCATTAACATGCTAATTAAAGCAGATGGCTTGTCATTCCTGAATGGATTAGCTCCTTGGCACTCTGTGAATGGAGAAAATGTTGGTTTCTATCAAGTTGGGTGAAGAACTGGGGGACGCGGAAGGAAGTGACCCAAGGGGCCCCTTGCCGCCTGTGCCGACCCCCACGCAGCTCGCCAAGGGCAGCCGGGTGCCCAGGGCACAGTGAAACTCTTCCCACCCACATGTGTGACCAAGCACGTCAGTGGGGCAAAGTCCCCACCCCACTCACACACGTGACCAGACAGCATGTCCGTGGAGCCGGTGACCGTGGACAGCAGTGTCCCCACCCCACTCTGCCTCAGCCTGGCTCCAGCCCCCTCTCCTCTGCCCAAGCCCCGCCAGCCGCCCTCTCCCTCACACTCAGCCCTGCACTCCAGGGCCCCAGGCCGCCCCACCCTGGCCTGCAGCTGCCGGGCGCCTCCCAGCCTGGGGTTGAATACAACTGCAGAGAGTGATCCGCTCCAGGAGGAAGCCCTTCGGGAACAGCTGTGCTCAGAGCCGGCCACACGGCCGCGTGCAGGAGCTGCTCCCGGTGTCTTTGCCAGAGGCCACCTGGAAGCATTCTCTGGAGACCCTTGGGGGGGCTTCCACCGTGGTTCGCAAGGCGGTGCTTGGCTATTCAGAGTGGTGCAGAGCGCTGTGGCCAGGCACTCACGGGGCCTGTACACCAAGACAAGGGGCAAGCAGGGACACACGAGGCCGTCCAGGGGCAGGTCGAAGGCCCACCAGCCCCGTCTTTGGACACACCGTCCACCACCCCCGGCATGCGCCTCTGCCCCACGGGGACACTCTGCTGGCCTGCGGCTCCGGGAGGCTGAGCGCTGCAGAGAGCCCCAGGCCCAGGCAGCAACAGGGCAGCTGCCGTGCCATGACGCCCCTCGCGCCGGCGCGCGGCCCTTCCTTGGGCTGCAGCTGGAGCCGAGCGTCTGCTGGCCGGAGAAGGCGGCGGCATTACCTAGCGTCCCGCAGAGGCAGCGCGCGCCGGCCCAGCCTCCAGCACGGGTAATCTGCGCCTATCAGTTTTAATAGCCCCATGCTGGATTCAGGAGGTATTATGGATTGTACAGCAAGCATATTGTCATTAAATTAAATTTTCAGAACATTCCCCGGCTCATCACAAATACCACAGAGAGTCATCATAATCGGTTCTCAACACATGTATAATTGCCTTCAGCTGGCGTCTTTTACAGTTGACATTGTTCAGCAGTGATAAGGTGATTGGCGATTTGAATACACAGCTTGTTTCATAGCTGCCGTAATTGAAATATGGGATGTGTGAGCGCAAGATTACATTAAGACCCAGGATAATCACCTGACACCAGAGTAATTGAGTCTACAATCTGCCACTGGGTCTCTCAGGGAGGCGGGAATGAAAAGAAGCCATTAGCAGATTACACCACTGCTGGCTGGCTCTGCGCCGCCGTGCCAGCCCGGCGTTCCAGAGCTGCGGGCGACGTGCCGACGCCGGCGAGGGCACCGCAGACGACGGGGAAGACGCGGCGCGGCGGAGCAGCGGGGCGCAGGAGAGGGAGAGCAAGGCGGGTTCCCCAACGCGTGCACAGCCTCCTTTCCCCGCCTCACACCTGGTGAGCCCCGGTCAGAGGGCCCTGGGCCTGGCTCCACTCCACCTCCCCCTGCGCCCTCTCCTCTCTGCCCCTCTCTCCCTCCTCTGCATCCCTCCCTGGCTCTCAGTCTCCCCCCCCCCTCTCTCCCTCCCTCCTCTGCATCCCTCCCAGTCTCTCCCTGTCTCTCCTGTCTCCTCCTTTCTCTCTCTCTCTCCCTCCCTCCCTTCTCTCCCTCCTCTGCATCCCTCCCTGTCTCTCCCTGTCTCTCCTGTCTCCTGCTCTCTCTCTCTCTCCCCCTCTCTCTCCCTCCCTTCCTCCCTTCCTTCCCTCCTCTGCATCCCTCCCTGGCTCTCCATCTCCTGTCTCTCCTGTCTCCTCCCCTCTCCTCTCTCTCTCTCTCTCTCTCTCTCTCTCCCTCCCTCCCTCCCTCCTCTGCATCTCTCCCTGGCTCTCGGCCTCCTCCCCCCTCTCTCTCTCTCCCTCCCTCCTCTGCATCCCTCCCTGGCTCTCCCTGTCTCTCCTGTCTCCTCCTTTCTCTCTCTCTTCCTCCCTCCCTCCCTCCCTCCCTCCCTTCTCTCCCTCCTCTGCATCCCTCTCTGGCTCTCCATCTCCTGTCTCTCCCTCTCCGTTTCCCTTCCCAGTCTCCCGGGATCCCACTTTCTCGTTGCCCCGCCTTCTTGGGGGTGTGCACAGGGCCGCTGCCCAAGACAGCTTGGTGCAGAGGTCACTCCCAGAGTCCACCTGGAATGACCAGGATGGTGAACCCCTGCCCGGATTCAGAGGGACTCCCCAGAGAGTAGACGCCGACTCCCGCCGCTCCCCAGGCCCGGGCCACTCCGCTGCTAGAATCCTGCACGGATGACAGCCAGCCACCGAGGGCCCCAGGCCATCGCCTCCTGACACAAATGCGCCCACCAGGCGATCCACCAGCGCTGTGCTGCGTAATGGAGAGAGAGGCTACCGTCTTCAACCACGTGTGCCTGCAGCAGCCGGGCCAGATGAACGCCATGAAGCTCCACACCGGGCTGGGTTGTTACCACTTCCAGATCTGAATTAGGAGACGGGCATGGGTCGCTATCGGCTCAGAGAACTTGGTTCTACCTTAGACATTTCAAGGACCAAATGGCTTCCCCCTTCCCAGCCTCACAGTGCGCACCCCTCAGAGGCTACCACAGGGCAGCCCGTCAGGCACCCCGTGGGGCTGGCCCTCAGAGAAGACCCCCGGGCGGCCTGGGAATCCAGGCGGGCGTCCTACACAAGGCTGCACAGAGGCTGCGCTTCTTGGCGTCAGCACCCTTCTTGCTGGAGAAACAAGAACGCCCGTGACGTGACTCAGACCCGCTGCCCAGACACCGCCCCGCGGGACAGCAGCGCTGAGGGCTGGGGAGCTCGCAGGAGCACGAGGCTGAACGCACAGCCCTGGGACGCACACACAGCAGGCACCCGAGACGCTGGAGGAGCAACGGCTGCTGTGACTCGGCTTCACGTGGACCCGACCCCCTGACTGGTGAGGACGGTCAAGGCCCAGCTGGACGAGGGTCCGAGAGCCCCCGGGGAGGCGCTGCCGTGCCCGGCTTCACCTTGTACAGAGCCACATTCACTGAGACCAGCGCGGAGCTGGAGGTCACTTGCTGACACAATGATGCCTGACAAAGAAGCTTACCTGTGCTGATGAACACGAGAAAGGGACCGAGGTCCTCCTGGCCTGCCCTGGATTTCCCCACTCCCGCCCCCGTGAGAGGCAGCACACGGCATCTTGACCTTGGACAGAGGTCTGAGAGCCCCTATCGACCCAAGCCCGGAGTATTGACGGGAGAAACCTCGCAGGAACCCGAGAGGCGACTCTTCCTCCTTGATCCTAAGTCAACAGGGCGCCCCGCTGCCTTTGTGCGGCCAAGGACGGCGGTGTGTCTGACTGCCGGCAGCCTGGGGGCCTCGTTAACTCAGACCTCCCCCACCGAAGGCAAGGATCCAGAAAGCTCGCGGGTGAAGACCTGTGCCCTGATGGTCGCTGTCCACCACGTGGAGATAGCCAGGAGCTGGCTCTGCACCGCCGAACATAAAGCCGACGTGCCGAGCCGGCCCGGTGCCATCCTGTCCCCAGTGATCGCCCGGCTCCTCCGTGCATTCTTCCACCGGGGAGGCCCCGGGGCGCCCCTCTGAGATGCCGGCTGTCAAAACTTTAGTTCCTCGGCCCACAGGGTAGCAAAGTTTTACAACAAACAAAAAATACACTAGTCCTACATGACACTGTCAATATCATTTATAGCACAATTTTACACCAAGGCACAAGTGTCATAAAAGAGAAATAACTTCTATCAACTGCCCTAAAATGACTTATGTCATAAATAAGTCGGTTCTGAGGAGAAACTATAAAGTCCCAGCAAATACAATTTTTCCACTGAATAATCACCCTGACCTTTTCCGGTATCATTAACCTCCTAAAAAATCACATTGCTCCTGCGGACTCGGGGAGACGCTCCCCCCAGCCTCAGTCCACCGGCAGTGGGCCTGGTGTGGACACCGAGACGCACACGACGGAAACTCACGGTTCCTCTGCAGCCAGACGCCCACCCACCCACGCACCCCTTCTCCACGGGCCGGTCAGGGACTGCTCGCCCCGGCTGCCCAGTCTCGTGCTCACGCGTGCGTCCTCACGCGCCTGTCTGCATGCACACGTCCTCACGTGCACACACGCATCCCTGGGGCCTCCGCCCTTCTGCTGGTGACCCAGAGCCCACGGGCATGGGGCGTCTGCCCGCTGACCGAGGGCAGCCCCGGTGTGTGCGGTCTGCGATGGCTCCATGTGTGCGTCTCACCCGCAGGGTCAGCGTGTGGTAAAGTCGTGCTCACAGGTCACCACACACACCGACCCAAGTGGGCGTTTGCGGCTCCCTGCACCAATCCACCCACAGCGCGAGCTCAGGGGATTGGGCGCCAAGGTCCTTTCTGTCAGAGCCGCTGCCTGCCCCACACCCGTGGCCGTGGCCGTGGCCGCACCGGAGATGGTCGTGAAATCAACACACAGTCGGGGAAGACGTCTCCTGCTGCAAATACATCCGTCTACAGCTCTGGGAGAACCAGCCTGGCACCTCCGGCGAGGGTCAGCCATGCCTGTGGGTGCCGCTGGGAAAGGGGCGGCGGTGTCCGGCCACAGCTGCCACAGCCGCCAGATGCCACAGTTGGCCATGGCCAGACACAGCCGGCACAGATGCCACAGTTGGCCATGGCCAGACACAGACGGCACAGCCACCACAGCCGGCACAGCTGCCACAGCCAGGCGCGGCCGGGCACTGCCAGGCACAGCCAGCACAGCTGGCCACGGCCGGGCACAGCCGGGCACAGCCGCCACAGCTGGGTGCATACGGGCACAGCCACCATAGCCGGGCATGGCTGGGCACTGCCGGGCACAGCTGGGCATAGCCGCCACAGATGGCCACAGCCACCATAGCTGCCACAGCCGGCCACAGCCAGGCACAGCCGGCACAGCGCAGCCGGCGCTGACAGGATGGGCGCGCCTGATGCTGTCACAGCGAGGCTATGTGGGCCTGGCCTGCCTCATCTGTTTCATCATCGTCGGATTTGCCACGCGCAGGCACAGCTTCTCTGTGACGTCAGGCCGCCAGGCCGTGCAGCTGCGGTGAGGTGGACTTGACCTTCTCGGGACACAGAGCTGTCACTGGCCATCTCCCTGCCTAGCAGACAGGAACCACGCAGGGCCAGCCTTGCCCCAGGTGGATCCCCTTGACAAGAAACCAGGAGAGGACAGGACTCTGACCACCTTGGGGCGCCTCGGGTGACCTGCACAGGTTGTGTTCCGCCGCTGTCGCCGGCGGGGCCAGGGAGCTCTGCCAGCGGCCGGGTGGGCGGGGCCGCCTGCTACTGCTGCTCCCACTGCAAACATCTGCTCCTGGAGAAAGGATCCCACTGGCACAAAGCAGGGCGTCCCCAAGACCCAAAGGTGGGGTTTGCTCTGCGCCTGCCGGGGAACAGGGGGGTGGGAGTGGCCCGATGTCTCCAGGCTGCGCAGCCGGGTGGGCGGTGCATGGAGTCTGCCCAGCCTTGGGAAAAGGCCCTTCTGAGCATCAGGCACAGTCTGCTGGGGGTCAGGGGACAGCACTCCCGGTGCAGGACACCCACCCCAGCCAAGGAGTCCAGAGAAACCAGGGAACCACGACTGCAGATGCCCTGGAACCCAGCCCGCCTGGCGCCTGGCTGACGAGGGGGTCCTGGCCCAGGGCTGCCAGGCACCTCAGGAGCACCGGTGGGAGAAGACCCTCTTCCCTAAGGAGCTGGGCAAGTGGAGTGGCCGGCAGAAACAGGAGAGCCGGAGTGTGGAGGCTCCAGCTAGGAACAGGAAATGCCTGCTGTGCGGCGACCCAGAAGCAGCCACCCCCTTTAGGGCTGGGCACGGGGAAGAGCTGGGGCCATCAGTGCCGGGAGCGCGAGGAAGGGGTGTGTGGGGCGCTGCTCGGAGCCGGGTGCTGCCCCCCAGGGATGCAGTGAGGCTGCTCCTGGACGCCGCAGGGATCGTGCCAGAAGCATCAGCTCGCACACAGGGAGCGAGGCACATCCTGCCTCCGGTCTGTCCTCACCGCCTGCCCCAGCCTCCACTTGACACCGGGTGACTGCAGAAAATGCCACCTTCCATCCAGCAGCAGGGGTGAATGGAGAGTGGGTTTGGAGCTGAGCCACTCGGGGAGCGGCACGCGCACTCTAAACCAGACATTAAGAAATACTCAGAGAGAAGGGAAGGGCCAGTACACAACAGGGTTTCCAGGAAGGGAGAAGAGAATGTGGCAGAGACAAAGGACAGACTCTACATAAAAATCACGAATAAACAGACTGACTCCACCCTTAGACGAGGCCTATGGAAGCAGGAACACAAGGGCGAAGGGAAGATGGTGAAACGGCTCCAAAAGGAGACAACCTGCCACGGAGCCACACCTGGCAGGAGGCTGACAGCTCAGCCGCAAGAGCAAGAACGTCGCCAGTGTGCGAGAAAACGTGACAGCCAGCCTCCGTGCCCAAGTGCGCGTGAGCCATGACAAGTGACCACGCGTCGGTGCTCCTGGTCCCCTCCAGAAGTCTGTAGGAAAGCACCACCCAGCACACTGCACAGGTCTCGGAGTGCCACGCAGCTGGGAGGGCTCAGGTAATTGACCACTGACGTCCTCAGCGAGGGAAACAACCAGAGGACAGATGAGGGGGGAGACTCGGCCAGAGAAGTAAACCGGAGACGGAATAACAATCACACTTGATTGTGGGTGCGTCTGGGTGAGTGCTAACTACACAAGCAGTCTCAGTAGGGCAGTGTTGGCCCACGGGTGGGGGGTGTGAAACAGAGTTAAACAGCAAGAGTGAAGGAAGTGCGGTGGGGAGACCATTGAGGGCCCGTCCCTGGTGAGAGGAGGTCGCCCCACTGCGGTGCTCAGAGCTCAAGGTCAGGAACACTCGGTAAACCACTAAAACAATATGACGCACATCACACATAGAATATTAGGCAAAAATTCTAGTTTCATAATTACATTTTCACCAGTTTGATTTTTATTGTTGATTACATTTATATATTTGTATGGTGATTCTATTAACTACTTGAATTATTTAAGGTCAAGTTAATTATTAAATTGATTTGATTGCCTGTATTGATATTTGCATGAAAAATGATTAGTGTACGACAAGTGGAATACTTGTCGTAATTCTGGCGTGGGCGTGTGGCACAGGGGTAAAGTGCCGCGGGAATTCCTGCGCCCCACGCCACAGTGCCGGGGTGAGTCCCACGTCTGCTTCCGATTCCTGCTTCCTGCCAATGCACAGCCTGCGAGGCGGCAGACGACGGACACGGGAGCTGGGTTCCTGCCACTCACAGGATGGACTCCTGGCTCCTGGCATTCGCCTGGCCAGCCCTAGCTGTTGTAGGCATTTGAGGAGTGAACCAGCAGATGGGAGATCTTTCTCTGTCCTATCTCTCTGTGTGTCTCCATCTTTCAAATTAACAAAATAGAAACAGAGTTAAAGTTAGATAATGTAATTCTGTGGTTTCTATTGTCTAGTAATCACTTCTACTGTATAAAGAAAAATAACAATGCAAGTACATTTTTACATCTATAATCATAGAAGGATAATTTCTCATTTTCTTGTTAACTGATAGGTGGAATAGACTCCCAAAAAATAGTTGTCCAGAGAAACCTTAAACAGCACATTGATCACGTTTGAGTTATTTGAGTTAATACCTGGAGCGCTGTACTCAACAATGAGAAGAAACACTGTTTTGTTTTTTTTCAGGAATACAAAAATGCTTATAAAATTGCTAATGTACTGGGCCAGAGAGTAGCTCTCAATAGCCACCGAAGAACTCAGCAGAGACAAAGCACATTCTATCAAACAGCCTAATGAATTACACACAGCAAAGCGTGCCATTGGTTTGGAAACGTTGAAATGTATTTCTGAATAACTTTTAAGTCAACAGACAGACCAGGACAGGCATCAGGAAACACGGAGCCCGGAGCGGCGCGAGCCACTCGGCTGATGTGCACCCGGAGCAGTGCCCACCGGAGTCCACGTGACAGACACAGCCAGGTGCCACCATCAGGTCACAAACATCACCACAGGAAACGCGAAAGCCAGAGAACAGCAGGCAGGCGGCAGCGTAGCTCAGAGGTCAGATTAACGAAACAGTAAACACTGGGAGCCAGGAACGATAACTGGGATTCTTTCAACCATTAAGTGATCACACCTCTTACAAAACTGATCAAGAAAGAAAAGAAAGCACAAAAAATGAAAAACACAGACTGACAGCGGAGATTCCCTGTTGGGCCCTGCACCCCATGGGAGACCAGGAGAAGCACCTGGCTCCTGCCATCGGATCAGCGCAGTGCGCCAGCCACAGCGTGCCAGCCGCGGCGGCCATTGGAGGAAGACCTTTCTCTCTGTCTCTCTCTCTCACTGTCCACTCTGCCTGTCAAATAAATAAATAAATAAATAAATAAATAAAATAAGGACGTAAAATAAATACCTTTACACCAATACATTTGAAAGCCCAGGTGAAATAGACAATATGCAAGAAATAGAACTTACTAACCGCACATGGAGTTGAGAGCAATCACAAAATCTGGACTTAAAATCATTAGAAAAATGAAAATCCCAACAAACAAACAAAAACCCCAAACAAAACAAACAGCAGCTCCTAAAGTCCTACAGGGAAATTCTACCGAACTCCCGAGCTACAGACGCCATGCACCTGTGAAGTGAACGGGAGAACGGGGCCTCAGGTCACTGCACGTGGTGCCACTGTCACGCCCTCCGCCGACAGAGGCAGGAAGAGGGAGGACAGGAGAGGCCGGGCTCCGCTGCCCAGCACAGACGCCGACTCCCAGGCAAGACCCCGGCAGCTCCAGCCTTCTGTCTGGAATTCGCACCACGCCGAGGTGGGCCCGTTCCAGACCTGTGGGGAAGACTCGGCTGAACCATCTCCTAATACGACACACTTCTTCAATAATCAGAGGAAGAAAATCTAGAACTGCCTACTGCGGTGTGTGAGAGCACTGGATGAAGTTTAACCACCGCTAACGACATCCTTACAAGACAGCCAAACTAGGCAAACTGGGAAGGAGCTGGAGCTGCCGGGGTCTTGCTTCGGGAGCTGGCACCTGAGCCTGGCCTCTCCTTAATCTGATCGACGCTAACCACTTCCTGCCTCCCCTTCATGCCAGTGCCGGGAAGGCTGCCCTCACCACCACCTCCCACCCACACGCACTGGATGTGAAACACGTGGGCCTGGTGAGTGGGGACAAGGAAAAGGCATGAATTGGAAAGAGCAGAAAAATGTGTCATTTTGAGGTAATTTGACACTGCGGGGCCAACAGACGTTGTACGTCAAGCATTACCAGAAAATAGCAAGCATTTGAGCGATCGTGCTAAATCCAGGCTCGGACACGAGAGAGCCACGTGCGTCGTCTAATTCACAGGAACTCAGATTAGGAAGGAAGCAGCGTGCACACAGAGGCTGACAGTGAACTGTGACTCTGTAAGGACGACGCCTGAGCAAGTGGGGGGACCACGAGGCTCCAACACAGTCCCCGACTGTGAGAGACACGAGCGACGTCCCCGTGGACAGCCGTGTCCCGGCCCCGTCCCAGGAGCTGAGGAGCCGGAGAAACCTCACAGTGCCAAGTCGCCCACAGAAGTGTTCACAGCATGTGGCTTGAGCCGGCTGTTTGGGAGGAAACAGAAGACTTTTCTATCAAGACAGAACCAACCAGGCTGCAGGTGTGTGAGATGAAGGAATGAAACCGATGCTTCCAGAGCCTCACGCGCCAGCCTGCCTCGGTCAGAAATGATCTACAGTGCACAAAGCAAGTGTGCAGGGTCAGGCCCACGCAGCTGCATGCCCTTGGCAGACCTACAGGCAGGCGCTGTGCTCAGCGGAGAGGCAGCCCGAGTCACGCGCACTCACGCTGGGACGCAGCACTGAACGCTGGGGGCAAGGACACCCGGGCAGCACCCGACCTGCTCGCCATCCGAAGCCTGAAAAGACGTGGAAAGAGACCTCGCTCCAGAAAATGCAGCAAAGTACTTAACACCAGCTTCATATTCCTTACTTTTCTGCAGAGGGGAGGGAGGGTGGCTGCCTGGGGACCAGGGAAACCGAGAGACTCCGTGGCCGCCTGGCCCGGTATGAGCCAAAGCGAGGGTTTCCACACAGTGCCGACAACAAGGAGGGCTGGGAAGCCAGTGCTATTTGCCTAAGCACACAACACACTTAAACGTCTAAGGTACTTTCTAAAAAGTTTCTGGGACATGGAATTAAAAGATGAGTTTATTTTGGTGCAAAAATGTTGAAATCTGTGCGTGGTTTTTCCATTTGCCCTTGTCAGGGAGCACATCACAGAAAACAGCACGGGCGTTGTGACGCGGGCGCGACTCTGGAACTCTGCCACTCACTTCTGTGGGCGTGTCTGACCTCGTGTGCACACACGCATTCCTGTGCATTTAACTGAGTTCTAAAAGTGGGCATATGCTGCTACGTGACAACGGATGCGGCTTAATTGTCACTTTAAGCAGGACTAGGTTAATCTACAATAAGTGTTTTAGGTGTATGCCACGTGGTGCAGACACCGGATCCCGCACCCTGCAGGTGGGGGTGAAAGCCTGCTCCCCGGAGGAGGAGGCTCGGCAGCTTCTCCCGGAGGTGGCCTGCAAGCACCACCCAACCCAGCACCATGGCAGTGCCGGGCATTCACCAGGAGAGGGAACTCGGCACAGCCACGGTCACGGCTGCTCCAGCCTCTGCATCTAAACCCTGGGAAGAGACAGGGGCGTCCCGGGATCCTTCCCAGCTACACACAGAGCACTTCCCCCACCCCTACACCACCCGGTCACGAAGGAATGGACGCGGCATGAGTGGCCCACAGGGCTGGCGCACTCTGCGAGGGGGCGGAGCCGGTGAGCCTGTCCCAAAGGCTCCGACTCCCTGGTGGCAGCTCCATGACCTTCCTGAGACAGCAGACAGGGACAGGCAGACCCTGGTCCTCAGGGGTCAGGGCAGAGACAGCAGTAGGGAGCGTTCAGTCCAGAGGGGAAGCAAGGGAGCGCAACTGCAGACACACCTGTGTCTCCATTGTGTCGTCACACAGCTCTACACACGTGACAGGGACACGCAGACCTGCACGCATGACAGGGACACGCAGACCTGCAAACATGACAGGGACACGCAGATCTACACACGTGAGGAAGACACATAGATCTACACATGCGACAGGGACACACAGACCTGCACATGTGACAGGGACACGCAGATCTACACATGTGACAGGGATGCATAGATCTACACATGTGACGGGGACACACAGATCTGCACACATGAGGAAGACACATAGATCTACACATGCAACAGGGACACACAGACCTGCACACATGACAGGGACATGCAGATCTGCACACGTGATGGGGACACACAGATCTACACATGTGACAGGGATGCCCATATCTACACATGCGGCAGGGACACAGATCTACACACATGATGGAGACACATATATCTACACATGTGACAGGGACACAAAGATCTATACATGTGACAGGGACACAGATCTACACATGTGATGAAGACACACACAAACCTACACATGCAGCAGAAACACAATTCTACACATGTGACCAGGTTGCACAAACTACACACACACACACAGTGATGCAGAGAAGCTCATGGGGTCAAGACGGATGCCAGTGTCTCCACCGGCAGGACCCAGGGGAGGGTAGGGGCACTGCTCAATAGGTTTTTTTGCAGCTTTCTGTGAATCTAAGCTTATTTCAAAATAAACATTTTTAAAAAGTGAGCCAAGGACTCCTGTATCTTCAAACTCTTGTGAAAAAAGTGCGTCCCCTCATTCAGTAGAATCCACGCACAGCAAAGTGCGGAGGTCAGAGAGGAGGGAGATGCGAAGGTGCAACGGCCGGCTCGCCTGTGCTCAGGAAGGGAGCCGTGCAGCCCACAAACGGACGACACCGTGACTGGCCCAGAGCCACCGCCGCGGCAGAAGCCACACAGCCTGACCGGTGCCGGCAAGAAGAGAGCTGCAGAGAAGAGAGGCTGCCCGGGACGGGACGCTCGCTAGTTCCCGGCTGGTCCCCACGCCTGCGTGCCAGACCCCGCTCCAGTCTCCAGGCAGTCAGGATGGATCAAAGGGCCCAAGTATCCAGCAGCCGGGGAGACAGGCGAGGAAGCAGGTGGACAACCAGTGAGCCGCCGAGGGCGCTGCGTGGTGCAGAGCAGAACCAGTGATGCCGGCGGGGACATCGGGGTGGACGTAGGGAGGACAGCTTGGACCCGGGGGAGGGCGGTCATGGACCCTTCAGAGCAAGTGAGCCGGGCGAGCTGGGGAGCAGGGAGGGGGCGCAGCCACGGCCAGCGGGGGTGCAGGGCAGGAGTGGACAGGGCGCGAGTGCAGGGCAGGGAGTGGACAGGGCGAGGGCGGGGGTGCAGGGCAGGAGTAGACAGGGCGAGGGCGGGGCAGGGAGTGGACAGGGTGAGGGCGGGGGTGCAGGGCTCAGAGGGCGGGAGGCGTTCTGCTGGACCAGAGACTGCAGCCGCGGGGAGGAGCCCACTGTGTGGAGAAGGTAGGTGAGGGAGAGGTGGGGGTGGGCTGGCCGTGCAGAGGCCGGCCTGGTCAGGGCCCAGGCATGTGAAGGCAGGCCCAGGACCCCTGGTCCGGTTACCCCTGCTCAGACGCATCCGAGGGGTTAGGCCCCAAGCGGACGGGCTCGCCGCACGCGTGCTGAGAGCCTTGGGGAGCCCTGATTCTTGGGGCTCCTGCTCACCGTCCTCGACTTTCAGTGGGGACATGGCAAAGGTGATTCACAGACCAAGAGGATCCGAGAAGAGCGGGGCAAAGGTGATTGACAGACCGACAGGATCCGAGAAGAGCGGGGCAAAGGTGATTGACAGACCAAGAGGATCCGAGAAGAGCGGGGCAAAGGTGATTCACAGACCAAGAGGATCCGAGAAGAGCGGGGCGCTCCAGGCACGCGGCTCTGCTGAGTCGGTCGCCGCCTCGGCCCCAGGAGGTCTCCTGGGGGTCTCTGGCTCCCGGGCGGAAAAGCTGGGGTGCCAGTCCTGGCCAGCGTGCCGGGCTCGGCCCATCCCCTTCTCCCACGCCAAGCAGTCTCCTTCCCTCCCAGGAGAACACGCCAGGGCCAGACCTCGGGGAGCGAAGACTGCGTCCAGAGGCCAGGATTGTGGATTTGCCTGATGGGCTCAGGAACGACCCATCTCTGTCAGAAGTGACACCGCGCACCGTCTCTGTCAGAAGTGGCGGCCGCGCTCACGGGGGCTTGTGCCCTGCGCCGTCTGGCAGTCCTCCCACAGACTGCTCTCAGAGAAAGGTGGGAGGGGCAGAACAGGTCCCAAGGCAGGTGGTTCTCTCCCACGGGGGCGCGCCCCACGCAGGGGTCTTCCTGTTCTTAGACGAAGTGCCCGGCTGGCGGCCAGTCCCCCGTGTGGCCCACTCCGGCCACACCCCACACCAGGCCTCCCAGGCACAGCTGACCGTGATCTATCAGCCCCCACGCCGGGGGCAGAGGCCATGGGCCTTGCTCTGTCTTTTGCAAAAAGGCCCGAGGCTCTGCCCATACTCCAGTCCAGTGGCACATCCCGCTGGGTGGCCTCACCGAGCAACATCAGAAATCCACGTTCCATCCCATAGCCAAGGCGCCTGCTGCGTGCAAGACTGGAAGTCCGTGACACCACACCCAGCAACGCCTGGCTGCAAAGCTGCCTGCATTTTAAATGATCCGTTGTGAGCAGTAACAAGCAAAGAGCACACTTGTGCTTCATGAGCCAGGGAAACAAGGCTTTTTGCCGTGGGTGGCACTAAGACATCCGAAAGAGGAGCAGGACGAGGTGGACCCGGGGAAACAGAGGAAGCCAGGACGCAGCGGCGGGAGGCGGCCGCCCTGCAGGGTCCCGCCAGCCCCGGACAGAAGCCGCATGTGCAGCTCTTCACCCAAGAGCAGGTGCAGCCTCCAAGCAGCGGGCCAGTGACAAGGGGGCGTCTCCACCCATCAAGGGCCAGGCCCGGCCACCCCTGCCCTGGCCACAGCAACCACCAGCACCTGCCCACCAGCGGGCAGCAGGGCAGGAAGCTGCCTCCTGCCTTTTGATGCCAGGGGCTTTTCCTGAGGGCACCAGTGATGGCCTGCCGCCTCTCACCCAGCAGGGAACAGGTGCTCCAGGCCAGGCGTGGCCGAGGCAGCACCGGCACCGGCTGGCAGGGAAGCTCGTGTGCTTCCAGCACCACTGTGTACCTGGGAGCCGGCTGTGCATTCAGTCCTCACCCGTGTGTGCCTGGGAGCCGGGTGTGTGCCGCTCCTCACCTGTGTGTGCCTGGGAACGCTGTGCGTTCAGTGCTCACCTGTGTGTGCCTGGGAACGCTGTGTGTGCAGCTCCTCACCTGTGTGTGCCTGGGAGCCGGCTGTGCGTTCAGTGCTCACCTGTGTGTACCTGGGAACGCTGTGTGTGTAGATCCTCACCTGTGTGTGCCTGGGAACGCTGTGTGTGCAGCTCCCCACCTGTGTGCGCCTGGGAACGCTGTGTGTGCATCTCCTCACCCGTGTGTGCCTGGGAACGCTGTGTGTGCAGCTCCTCACCCGTGTGTGCCTGGGAACGCTGTGTGTGCAGCTCCCCACCTGTGTGTGCCTGGGAACGCTGTGTGTGCAGCTCCTCACCTGTGTGCGCCTGGGAATGCTGTGTGTGCCGCTCCTCACCTGTGTGTACCTGGGAACGCTGTGTGTGCAGCTCCTCACCCGTGTGTGCCTGGGAACGCTGTGTGTGCAGCTCCTCACCTGTGTGTGCCTGGGAACGCTGTGTGTGCAGCTCCTCACCTGTGTGTACCTGGGAACGCTGTGTGTGCAGCTCCCCACCTGTGTGTACCTGGCAACTCTGTGTGTGTAGATCCTCACCTGTGTGCACCTGGGAGCCGGGTGTGTGTTCAGCGCTCACCTGCGTGTACCTGGCATGCAGCGGCCCTGGCTGCTACTGCTACCCAGTTTGGAGAGCGAGCAGCCAGTGCATGGAAAAGCCCGGCCGAGGCCCGGCACCGGGCGATGCTGGCATCTCTGTGTCTCTCCTGTGGGGAGCAACTCGGACTAGACTAAGTTACTGGAATTAAGACTTATTCTATGCATCTGCTCTCCCACAATATGGCGCTGAGAAGGGAGTAACAACTTCTACCAGCTGCCTCCAGTTCAACCAATAAACTGTAGGACCTGCTCCTGATTGGAGGAGAGCAGCATTCTCAGCCTGTGGGTAGCAGAGTTGGGATTGGTGGAAGAGGACTATAAAGGAGGAGAGAGACAACATGCACCAGGAACATCTAAGGGGAACATCTATCTGAAGGAACACCTGTGCAGCCCCCGAGAGAGCCGGCCGGCGGTGTGCCGCTCCCCCGCGGAAGTGGGGAAAGTGGCCAGGGGGAACCGCCCTTCCACGGAGGTGGAAGGGTCGGTAGCCAACCCGGGAAGAACCAGCAGCAAACCCGGGGAGGGCCGAGCAGACGAAAGAACAGCGCAGGGTCCTGTGTCGTTCCTCCACGAAGAGGGGGAGCAACATAATGGTGCCGTGACTCGGATATGAAGCCTAGGCAGGGTTTAGTGTCGTTCCTCCACGAAGAGGGGGAGCGACATAATGGTGCCGTGACTCGGATAGGAAACCTAGGAGGGAAGAAACGGGAAGAAGTGGGAAAATACCAGAGAGAGAGACTAGCAAAGAGCCTAGGGAAAAGCCGGACAGAAAAGGTGCCGGAAGAAGCTATTGAAAGCCTAGCATAGACTCGGATACGGACTGTGGGAAAGAAGTTAGGATTTAAAGTGAAAGCAAGAAGAAACTTAGACTCAGATACGGACTGCAGGTTGAAAGCGAAAGTGAAACCTAGAAGAAACTTAGACTTGGATACGGACTGTGGGGAGAGGCCAGGAGAAATGAGGGAGGAATATTGTTGGAAGAAAACTTAGGGAAACATACCAGGTAGAGAAAAATGTTAGGGAGGATGAAGCCGCGAGTGCAGGCCGAGGCGGAGACGTAAGCTAGCTTGGAAATCTTCAAGTCAGCCCGGGGAGCAAAAGGCGAAAATCTGGAACCAGAGGCAGAGACGTGGGCCGCCAGGTTGGAATTCGCCAGGTTAGTCCGGGGAACTTGGACTGAATGCCGGCGGCGGAAACGTGAGCTACGCTGTGTGATTCGCAGAAGCCGCCGCGTGCAGAGAGAGCACGGGGCGTGAATAGATAGGGAACGCGGGGCTGGCGCAAGGCCGTGGTGCGGGCGCGAAGGGCGTGGAGACCGCGGAGTGTGCGCGTGAAGCCGAGCCGCGCAGAGCCAGGAGCCCGTCGCAGGGCGGGCGCCGGGAAGCCGCGCAGATGAGAGAAGCGCGGGCTGAAGCGGCTCAGAGCCGGGAAGCCGCCGAGAAGCAGCCTCGGGGCGGGCGCCGGGAAGCCGCGGGGATAAGAGAAACAGAAGTTTAGAAGTAAAATGAGAGAAATAGGAATGCTGGCAGATAGAAGTAAAATAGGAGAGATAGGAATGCCCGGAGGTAGAGAAATAGAGAAAAATAAGGCCGCCCCTCAACATGGCAATGAGAGAGCTTGGATTCGGTCTGCCTGATTAGGGAGGTGGTGAGCACCTGTGGGCGGCTGCAGGTCACGGAAGACAGGCACGTTATCAACATCAATAAGTCTCCCCACAAGACGGCAATGAGAGAGCTTGGATTCGGTTTGCCTGACTGGTAGGGCTTGTAAGCACCTGCAGGCAGTTCTAGCAGAGCAGAGCATGCGCTGCAGGGCACCGAACACAGGCACGCATCAGCGCCTAAAAACCTCCTCACAAGACGGCGAAGAGAGGACCTGGATTCGGTTTGCCTGATTGATAGGGCTTGTAAGCACCTGTGGGCAACTCCAGCAAGCAGAGCAGAGTGTGTGCTGCGGGGCACCGAAGACAGGCGCGTATCAACGCCAAAAAATAAAAAGAAAGGGGGATCTGTGAGGAGCAACTCGGACTAGACTAAGTTACTGGAATTAAGATTTATTCTATGCATCTGCTTTCCCACAATATGGCGCTGAGAAGGGAAATAGCTTCTTCACAGCTGCCTCCAGTTCAACCAATAAACTGTAGGACCTGCTCCTGATTGGAGGAGAGCAGCGTACTCGGCGTGTGGGTAGCAGAGTTGGGATTGGTGGAAGAAGACTATAAAGGAGGAGAGAGACAACATGCACCAGGAACATCTAAGGGGAACACCTGTGCAGCCCCCGAGAGAGCTGGCCGGCGGTGTGCCGCTCACCCGCGGAAGTGGGGAAAGTGGCAGGGGGAACCGCCCTTCCACGGAGGTGGAAGGGTCGGTAGCCAACCCGGGAAGAACCAGCAGCAAACCCGGGGAGGGCCGAGCAGACAAAAGAACAGCGCAGGGTCCTGTGTCGTTCCTCCACGAAGAGGGGGAGCGACATCTCCACTGAAGCTCCTTTGATCTGCGGCTCAGAGCTGCCCAGTCCAAGGGCCTGGACTCCTGGCTGGGGCAGGGCTAGAGCGGGAAGCCTCCAGATGTCCCTGGAGCGTCCTGTGGTGCCGACACGGAGGCACACGCACCACAGGGGGCACCAGGGGGGTGCGGGGACCCAACGCAAGAGCAGGGATGATCTGAGCAGCAAGACAAAGAAGGGTCAACGAAACCCAAAACACGCGATCATGGTCCATGGATCAAACTGCCACAGCCAGGTGGTTCGGCAGGGAAATGAACGGAGAACGGAGTTCCAGAAATGTGTGGCGCACAGGTCCTCGCAGGCAAGACCAGCTGCCCGCCGGAGCGGCCGTGGGGATGCGAGAACAGACGCCTGACCAACACCCCCAGCCTGGCACACAGGCCGGCGTCCACGGTGACACTGTGGGGACTCTGATGGGACAGCGGCTTCACCTCCACGGGCTCCCCCCAGGTGGCCACAGCCCCAGGCTCCTGGAGAGAAGTTCCTTTGGCCGTCCTGCAAAGCGGCTGACCAGCTCTCAGACCTGGAGGGCAGCAGCCGACACAGCCTGGGGAGGCCACTCCATGGGACAGGCCCCAGGCGGCCCCAGGCAGCTCCAGGATGGACAGGATCCCGCAGACGAAGCCGTGGTGTTCCCTCACCCGCGGGTTCCCAGAGCGGCTCGTGCTGGGAGACCTTGCAGTTTTCTGAGGATGTCTCAGGTTGCATTTTTAGATTCCTTCCCGAAAGTTGCTCTCTGCACAAGACTCACGTTTTCGTCTGGCGACAGAGGAGGAGGTGACTTTACTGCCTGTTTCATCTACAAATGCCAGGTCACACGCCTGCCACTCGCTCAAACATGACGCCGCAGCCCCTCCTCCACACAGCCAGCCAGGCGCCCGGGCCTCCGTCAGCGCCACAGCTGGCTCCGGCAGGACCGCGGGAAGCCGTGGAGCCGCTCGGCTTCTTCCCCAGGCCACGCGCCCACACCCCCGGTGAACCCGTCCTGAGCGCTCACTGCGTCTCCATCGTGGGGCAGGCTGGGACGGTGACACAGCGTCCTTTCTCACAGGTCGTGTCCTTAGAGAAACTCCATGGACTCCCCCAGGCGCCACGGCTCGCACAACAGGAAATGCACTCGCCGTGAAGGGTGCACCCCCAGCAGCCTTAGGAATCACGGACGCCGGCGGGCGCTGCATCCCCGTGCCGAGTGCCGGGGTTGCAGTCCCAGCCTCCTTCCTGCTCCCAGCCTCCTGCCCCTGGGCACCCATCAGGAGCGGTGGTGGCTCCCACCTGAGTTCCCGGCCCCCGCGTGCTGGAGGCATTCCGGCAGTTAACCAGCAGAGAGAGGACCTCTCTTGGTCTCTCTCTGCTTTCAAAGAAATAAAAACTAAGAAATTGATGTTTTTAACTTAAAAAAAGAAGCATGGTGGGTACCAATGAAAGCAACGATGCACCCCTCTGTCGGGCTCTGAGCACCGCCACCCCAGAGCCTTGTGGGGGAGCCGCACAGGAAAGAGAAGTTGAGAGAGAGGGAGGCGGAGCCACAGAGTCGCTCTTCCCCACGGAGGGGCCCCTGGATAGAGCAGTCGGGCACCCTTTGCTCACACTGATGTCCTTGGTGGTCCCGTCGTCCCAGCTCATGGACCCCCCCACCCGCAGGCCTGTGTTACAACACCACAGGATCTGGCAACACCGGGAACCCCAGAACCACCTTCCCACACTGAAGACGCCTCCTAGAGGTGGGGTCACCTCCATAGACACCCAGCAGGCCGCCCACGCGCTGGGGTGTCCTGCTCGGCCCGGCCCTTCTGAGAGATGTGCAGCCTCAAGCCCACGCATGGCAGCCACACGCCCCTCCGACAGGAGACGCGGAGACCCCTCCTGCCCCGCAGTGAATCTGACGACGGTGCCGCTGCTGGCGCAGCCGGATCAATCCCCGGAGAAGGTCGCCTGCCCTGCTGGGCAATATTTGCTGTGTAACTAATAAAGCCCAGCCTGCAGATATGTGTATTAGGTTATCATCTCTCCCGGGTGAGGCTTAATCCATTTTGCAATGTTTTTCTCAACAAGACAACACGAGTTTCTCCGTCTGAAAATGAATTAAGTGCATGGCTTCTAAATATGGGATCTGACATTGTTCTTGTTACAAAAAGCAATTTATTCCCCAAAAGGCTTACACTTCAAAGGTTATATAAAAAGGTTCAAATATCAATGCTATCCATTTTTCAATTACTGGGCTTCCTAACACCACTAGCTTTTGGACAGATAAGCAGTGGTATCAGTTTTCTTATTCACCATCTTATAGGTTTCCAATTCCACAGCACAGAGAAAGCAAATTTATTGTAATGCATTTAGCTGCTTGGGAAACAGGAGGATCCACACTGTTGCCTCCGAGACCGGGGAAGGTATCAGGTAGCATCTTAAAGGGACATTTATGAAGTGCGAGATACGGACGATCGCAATTGTAGATGGAGCTCCGAGCGTCTGCCGGCAAACAGGCGGGGAGGAGGGAGGGCGCCGGCTGCAGGCAGACTCTGCCGCGCCGGAAAAGCCAGGAGCCCCGCACGCCGCGGGCTGCAGACACCTGTGCTGAGTGGGCCCCCTGCCCTGCACCGCCCCAGACAGAAAGGACCCCACCGGGCTGCCTCCAACAAGAAAGAGGAACTAGCCAATCACTTTCACGATCGGGTGACAAACACAGAGCGTTCTGACCCTGCATCTGTGTGCATCCCTCTCGGCCACAGAGCAAAACTGCTCTTGAACCTGAAAGCAGGAATCCCTGCTGTTGGGAGAGAGCGGGCACCGTGGCATCACAGCCGGCGTGGGGGCGGGCGCTGTGCTGTGAGCTCCGACGGCCAGGGCCGGGGCAGCCCGGGGTGAGCCCACAGCCGTGCGTGCAGCTGACCGGCTCTGGGGTCCCCAGCAGCCTACAGGTCCCTGCTTGGAAAGTTGCTGTGTTAGACGCCGGGGCTCACAGAGACTCGGCCGCCACGGAGAGTGAAAGACCCAGAGAGGGAGAGGCCAGAGCCGGGCGGGGCAGCGGGGGGCGCCTGGGCATCGCGAGAGGGTCCTGGCAGCGGGCAGCCCTCCTCAGGAGCCGGGACCCGGGGCAGGAGAAAGACGGCCCCGGTGGACGCGGGACTGAGTGGGGAATGGCAGAGCCGAGGGACCCTCTGAGGAGAGAGGCGTGGCAACCACCCCGAGGCTGGATACAGAACCTACAGAATCGGGGCCCAGCCCCAAACAAAAAGGGGAGACCCCTCGTTCTAAGACCCGGACATCTAAGATGGTGACAGCACACATGGAGCTGGCACCGGCATGGGCCCCTTGGTGCCTCAGGCCAGGTGCTGCTGCAGGCCCCTGTTCACGCTCTGTGCTGGCCCTGTGCTGGGACCCTCTGAACCCTCCCTGGGGGCAGCAGGCTGGGGCTTCGGCTTGCACTGGATCCGCGGGAACCCACTCCGCCACCCTCAGAGGACCACCGAGCTCGGGGCGGGGGCCCAGGACGGAGGCTGCTCAGTGGCCCCCGCTGCTGTCACAGAGCAGCCCCCCAGAATCCGGGGAGGACTTTCCTGCCTCTGGCAGCTTCCGGGGCTCGGGGAGGGCTTGATGGGCAGCCGCTGGGGCAGGCCTGCCCCCGGGGCTGACCCCGTCCTAACTGGGCCGCAGGACAGTGGGCGGGAGCACAGGGACCTGTCCTCCGGGGGTCACAGGGCCGCAGCAGGGCCCAGCAGTCGTGTGCAATCTGGCACCCTCACTGCCGGCACGCGGGGTCAGGGCTGGCAGGGGCTGAGGCGACGGCGCCCACTCTGAGGCCGGGATCCCTTGTGCAGGGAGCCCACCAACAAAGTGACGTCATTTCCAGACCAAGTCCCGCCCTGCGCCTCGGGCATGGCTCGGGGCCTGGGCGTGGGCAAGCACCTGAGGGTGTGGCCGGCGGCCTGGGCGAGGCCCCAAGTGCCTTCTTGTCCGTGCCCACTAGGCCTGACTCCCTCCCCAGCAGGAGTGCTCTCCTAGGCCTGGTGCCCACCGGGGAGAAGCTGCGAAGCCGGAACCTGCACTTCCTGTTTAGCCCCCGACACCCTGGCAGCTCGGCCCCAGGACTGGCACTCACTCCTCGCCCCACGCCCCTCGCTGTCGCTCTGTGGCCCCGAGTGTCCTCTCTCTCTGGAAGGGCCATGCCAGCTGGGCAACAAGGCCAAGGGCAGCAGGGCTGTGCGCCCCGGCGCTGGGGCCCTGAGCTACGGCGGCCGTCTCACCTCCCCAGCTCCTGGCGGGTTGAGTCGTGTCCCCAGTGCTGGGGCTGGGGCCGCATTTGGGAGAGGGGCTCCTGCAGGTGTGGTGGGTGAAGGCGAGGGACACGCCACGTCCTCACGGAAGCCACGCCAGGCAAGGAGCTTCAGCGTTGCAAGACGACCGAGCAGAGAGCAAAGCGAGGCAGCCCAGGCCCAGCCGTGGACGCCGGCCGGGGAGAGGAAGGGGCTGGTGCAGCTGGCCACCCCGGCACTTTATGCAGAGAGCAGCCGCCACAGAACGCGACTGAGCTGTGTGCTGTCCAGCTGTCGACACTCGGTGAGATGGTGTGGCCGACGGTGCAGGATGCTGCCTGTAGGTCACGCGCTCTGATCCACGTGTGCAGTCTCATAGGCCCCTGGATCCTCCCCAGACAGAAGTGGCGCCACCCAGAGGGAGCTCCCCTGCCCCCCACGCCGCCAGGGCCCTGCGGTCCTTTCTGTGAGCACAGACCCACAGGGCCACCACGAGGGACCCGGCGTCACTGTCTCAGCAACAGCCCTGCAGAGACGTCACTGTGACAGCCCCCAGGGTCCAAGGTTGCCTGCGTGTCTCCAGGCGTCCCTGCATCTAGCAGACACACAGCCTGCCGCCTTCTCCATGCCTGCTTGCGGTGGGCACAGGCGCCTTGGGCTGATACAGCCCGGGAGGGAGTGGATAACCGAGACAGGGCTTGCGGCCCGGGAGGTGGACCCCAGGGGCAGCCTCTGCTCCCGCCGGCGTCTGCGGGTCCTGGTAGCTCCTGACTCCCAAGCCCGCCTCCAGCGAGGCAGGGCAGTGCTGCGAGTGCTCCGAACATCAAAGACACTCAACTGCCTTCCCAGCTCTAGTGTAAAACTGCACCATCTCCAGTCACCGCGGTTCTAATGTAACGCTTTGAAAGTATTTCATTTTGTGCACTTTGCCAGGCCTAGAAGGTGGCGAGAAGCAAAAAGGAAAAAAAAAGTGTTGAGCGCTTCCTCGGACAGTG
Organism: Oryctolagus cuniculus; assembly: GCF_964237555.1. Taxonomy (NCBI): domain Eukaryota; kingdom Metazoa; phylum Chordata; class Mammalia; order Lagomorpha; family Leporidae; genus Oryctolagus; species Oryctolagus cuniculus. The sequence continues at coordinate 1,319,304 of NC_091441.1, read as the reverse complement.
GCCATGGACGTTTCCAGGGAGACGAACTCCCTCCTCGTATCGGCCCCTCCCCTCTGCGCGGCTGCGTCGCCCTGGAGGGGTTGGGTCTCCCTGAACTATTAACAGTTTAGAGGTAAACTTGAATTTCACAAACAGCGCATTATCACGCACAGTAAAAACCAGACTCCGCTGCTCATTTCCAGAGCTTATCAATGAACGGGTCTCCGACTGCGTCAGGCTATTGCAGGAGGGCGCTGCGCCAGCTGACGTGCGTCTGCGCCCCCTCCTGTGCGTACCTGTGCCGTCGCCCCACGCTGCTAATTTCTTCTAACCATAAGGGGTGCAGTGAAGATGCTCCTCAGGGCGTCCCTACACCATCAGGCGCGTCTGCTGCCTGCGAGGAGGAGACGGGAAGCAGAGGCAGCTTGCGCGCAAGGAGAAGGGCGGGCCCGGCGCGTCCCCAGCCAGCCGGGGTGCGGGGTCGCCGCCTGGGTGTGCACTGCGGGGACCCCGCCCACGGCAGCCCTGGCGCCACCTGCATGTCCGTCCAGCCGGCCTTTGCCGGGAGTCGAAGGCACCGCCAAACTCCAGCCTCAACTCCGAGAGCAGAGAGTAAGGGATGTCGCAAGACACAAAATGGTCACCCAAACACGGCCTGGGCGTGGACGCAGGCACATCAGATGGCCACATCAGAGTGGACGCCCTCCCTCCTTCCTGGACTCTTCCGGGACATCACGTGGGCCTGCAGGCAGCGGGACAGGAGGGTGCGGTGCCCCCAGGCCAGGCTCCTCCCCTGCCTCACCCCCCCCAGGCCTCAGGGGACCTTACCTTCCCCCCGCTCCCCAAGACACCCCGCTCACCGGGGCCCCCCTCCTGAACCTTGACACTGGCCGAATTCCGTGCTCTGCCGCGGTCGCCGCAGCACTCTGGAAGCCAGCAGCGTTGCCCGGGGTCTCGGAGAGGCTCTTGGGAGCCAGCGCCCGGCGGCTTCAAGGAAGGAAAGCAAGGCACCAAGGCACAGGCTGAGCCCTCCCGCCCTGCTCGGCGGCACCTCCCCTCCACCTGCCAGCCCCACCCCCCCGTCCCGACTTCCTGGAGCCTGGCTGTCAGCAGAGGCCCCAGCCCTCAAAGAGCCTCAGGCGCAAGCCCACGGGCGATGCCATTTTAGCTTGGTTTTGTCAAAACCCATCTTCCTCCTGGTTCAGTACCCTCACCGTCACAGGCTGGTCTTTGCTGGCCCGGGGTGGGGGCCGCATAGCACCAGACACTTCCATCAAAGCTCCTCACGATGCTGAACACCCAGCGGCTGAGCTGCCCTGGGGCAAGGAGTCCGGAAACCTACACCAGGCTGCCCTCTCCACCCTCTCATGCCACGTGTGGGCAGCATGAACAAGACGCGTCTCAGAGCATGCAGACGAGGGCCAGGCCAAACCCAGCAACCTTCCCAGGGAGCAGAGCCTGTGTGCACCGCGTGCTGGCCATGTGCACCGCGTGCTGGCCGTGTGCTCCACCACGTGTGCTCACGTCCAGTGCACCCTTCACTGCCTTCATCTTCTCCAGGCTCCTGCAGCCCCCCACTGGATCGGAGGAAGCCCTCCATGTCCAGGGCCGCCCCCAGCCCCAGCTCCCCACCGATGCACACCTGGGGAGGCGGCCCTTGCCACCCTATGGGAGACTGGCCCCAGTTCCTGGCTGCTGACTCCATGTGGCCTGGCCTGGCCATTGAGGGCATCTGGAGAGTGAACCTTCAGATGGGCTCTCTCTCCGTGTCTCTCTCTCTCTCTTTCCCTCTCTCTCTCTGTCTCTCTCTCCTCTCTCTCTCCCTCCCTCCCTCTCTCTCTCTGTCTCTCTCTCCTCTCTCTCTCTCTCCCTCCCTCTCTCTCTCTCTCCCTGTCTCTCCCCGCCCCGTCTCTCTCTCTCCCCCTCTCCCTCTCTCTCTCTCCCCCTCTCCCTCTCTCTCTCCCTGTCTCTCTCCCTCCCTCTCTCTCTCCCTGTCCCCCGTCTCTCTCTCTCCTCTCTCTCTCCCTCTCTCTCTCTCTCCCTGTCTCCCCCACCGTCTCTCTCTCACTCCCTCTCCCTCTCCCTCTCTCTCTCCCTCCCTCCCTTTCTCTCTCCCTGTCTCCCCCACCCTATCTCTCTCTCTCTCCCTCCCTCTCTCTCTCTGTCTCCCCCCAGTCTCTCTCTCTCTCTCTCTCTCTCTCTCTCTCTGAGGTGTGTGTGTCTCCCTCTTTTCTTTCTGCCTCTCCTGTAAACAAAAGGAACAGATATTGGAACAAAAGAACTCTCCTGCCATTTGCCCTCTCCCTCCAGCCGCCCTAGTGTCCAGCATTTGTCCGACTCACACACACCATTTCCCGGGGCAGGTACTCCCGGTGAAAACCCCCACGTCACCCTTTAGAGAACCGGGGCTCCGTCTTCTGCCTGGCTCCTGGCTGTGGCTTCCTGGTATGCACCCCGAGACCTGGGCTGAGCTCGGGCTCCTGGCTTCAGCCTGGCCCAGCGGTTGTGGGCCTCTGAGAAGTGAACCCCCGACTGGCATTCCACCTGTCCTCTGCTTCCTCTCTCTGTTTCTCCAGCAAATCAGTGTTCAAGCACGGATCCTAACTACCCTTGTCTGAACCTCGCTGCAGGCCCGGGTCAGCTGGCGGGCTGGCGGGAACACGCTGGTTCTCCAGCGCCTCGGGGTTCCAGCTGGACCTCCATCTGGGGGCGTGGGGGAGGGGCACGCACAGACCTGGCCTCCGGGGAGCGAACCAGCCCCTCGCACCTTCATCTCGGCGACTCTTGGCCGGGCTGCCGTCACGGAGAGCTGCAGACACAGAGACCACAAGGATCATTCCCTAAACCACATCTTTTTTACTAACATTGGAATCCATGTGAAAAGTCCAAAGTTGCTTCATTTGAATTAAACGACAATCACATCGAAATTACATCAGCACTGTACCTCCGCAGAACACATCCCCCACCCTTACAGAGCCCAAATGAGTCCATCATAATTAATGCTATAGAACAAACCCTGCATAATAATAATTAACCACATATTGTTAAGTGCTATCAAAAATGCATGGCATTTAATTAGCTTGAATCATCATTCTCTGTGCTTCACAGAGTGAGCTAATGCTGTTCTGTGGACGATCATTCTTCGGCAGGAAGTACTTCTGCTAACAGTCTTTTAATGTATTTATTAGTACTTCAATAATATTGAAGTAGTGCACTAGCAATTTAGCTTAAATATTCCATTTCAATTAAACATTTGACCTCTGTGAACTCTCTGGGATTCTGAAATCAGGGCTTGGTTTGTGACTACGCCATTTGTGGGTACACTATAATATTGCGAGTGTGCCACTCGTATAATATGATAACTGCAGTTCCATTGTTCCAGCCCCTGACGGAGAGTCGTCGAGAGCGAAGCATCGCCAAGACATCGGCACAGGTTCCCTCGAGCCTGGGGCCGGCCAGGGTGTCAGTCAAGGTCGTGAGAGGAGAATCCAGTGATGCTGACGAGAGGGGTGAGGCCCACCCCCGGCTCCCCTGGGCTCACCCCCAGCACCCTGAGGCCCACCCCCGGCTCCCCCGGGCTCACCCCCGGCTCCCCTGGGCTCACCCCAGCACCCTGAGGCCCACCCCTGGATCCCCCAGGCTCACCCCAGCACCCTGAGGCCCACCCCCAGGCCTTCAGGCTCAACCCTGGCTCCCCCGGGCTCACCCCCAGCACCCTGAAGGCCACCCCTGGCCCCTCGGGCTCACCCCCAGCACCCTGAGGCTCACCCCCAGCACCTTGAGGCCCACCCCCAGCACCCTGAGGCCCACCCCCAGCACCCTGAAGCCCACCCCCGGCCCCTTGGGCTTAGCCTCAGGCCCCCCGGGCTCACCCCCAGCCCCTCAGGCTCACCCCCAGCACCCTGAGGCCCACCCCCAGCCCCTCGGGCTCACCCCAGGCTCCCCTGGGCTCACCCCAGCACCCTGAAGCCCACCCCCGGCCCCTCGGGCTCAGCCTCAGGCCCCTTGGGCTCACCCCCAGCACCCTGAGGCCCACCCCCGGTCCCCCAGGCTCACCCCCAGCACTCTGAGGCTCACCCCCAGCACTCTGAGGCTCACCCCCAGCACCCTGAGGCCCACCCCCGGCTCCCCTGGGCTCACCCCCGGCACCCTGAGGCCCACCCCCAGCACCCTGAGGCCCACCCCGGCTCCCCTGGGCTCACCCCCGGCACCCTGAGGCCCACCCCTGGCACCCTGAGGCTCACCCCCAGCACCCTGAGGCCCACCCCCAGCACCCTGAGGCTCACCCCCAGCACCCTGAGGCCCACCCCCAGCACCCTGAGGCTCATCCCCGGCACCCTGAGGCCCATCCCTGGCCCCCTTGGGCTCCCCCAGCACCCTGAGGCCCACCCCCTGGATCCCCCAGGCTCATCCCCGGCACCCTGAGGCCCACCCCCGGCACCCTGAGGCTCACCCCCGGCACCCTGAGGCCCACCCCGGCACCCTGAGGCTCATCCCCAGCACCCTGAAACCCACTCCCGGCACCCTGAGGCTCACCCCTGGCCCCTCGGGCTCATCCCCGGCACCCTGAGGCCCACCCCCGGCACCCTGAGGCTCATCCCTGGCACCCTGAGGCCCACCCCTGGATCCCCTGGGCTCACCCCTGGCCCCTCGGGCTCACCCCCAGCACCCTGAGGCCCACCCCGGCCCCTTGGGCTCCTCCCCAGCTCCCTCGGGCTTCCCCTGGCCCCCTCCATCTCCCCTAAGCCAGGCCCCGGCTGGCAACGCATCTTCAAGCAAGCTTTTCCCTCCTCTTAGCGTCTTTTCCTTATGAAAATGGGATAATATCGCTTGATTGATTTTCCTTCGCAAAGCTTCTATGAGACTATACTAGTCTAAAATTTATATGTAAATGACTGTGCTAATTTAGTAAAATGTAAGATTATGACATAATCCTCTATGGGGAGAATTCACATGAATCTGCTTTTACGCTGAAAAGAAAATGAAACTTCATGAAGACGGCGGTGCTGGGTCTGCACTTACCCTTGGCCCTTACAGCCAGGTGGCAGCCGCTGCCTAGAATGAACACCCCAGCCTCTGGGGAAGCCGCGGCCTGCATCCTGGGTCCCATGTGGGCGCTGGTTCGAGTCCCGACTAATGCTCCTGGTAAAGCAGAGAGATGGCCCAAGTGCTGGGGCCCCTGCACCCACGTGGGAGACCCGCCCCCGCGGGGGATGGAGCCAGGGCCAGCTCCTCCGGCAGTGCCTCTTTCCCCAGCCACCTCCCTCCCCCCGCCTGCAGGCAGCGAGGGGGAGCCCGGCTTGCTCTCCAGCACCAGGAGCTCCTGGGCCCTGTCCGTGGAGCCTCCCGGGCCTCCCGGCTGCTCCCTGGGAGCGCCTGTTTCTACCGTGGTCTTCCCACTGAAATCACGGACTTGCCTGCAGTGCTCCCGACCGTCCTCCGGCCCCCGCCATCCAGTTCCACGTCCACGCCGCGCTGTCGGGCACTCAGTACCTGAGCCGGCTTCCACCTGCTGCCACCACTGCGAATCCCATAGGCCCACAGCTTAGCCCCGCCCAGCTGCTCTCTGCCAGCTTTGAGGTCAGTGTCCCTCGGGCCTGAGTCCCACCGGGGGGCTGTGCCTGAGGTGTCCTTGGCAGGGCTGCCTCCCTCTCTGCAGGCCCAGGCAGGACCACGTGCTGTGTGCCTGGGGGGAGCCCACGTCTGTCATGTGGTCAGCATGAGCTCAGGCTGTCCCCAGCTCTCGAGCGGCTCCGGTTCCAGCCAGCGACTGTGGGTGGGCGCGGCCACTCAGCGATGGCTCCCTGACCCCCTCCCGCTCCCCTCCTCCCCTTTTCACAGCTCGCAGGGGTCCCCCAGCACCCTGTCCCTGCCTCAAGGCTGGCGCTCTGACTCACTCTTGCCGTGGACCCACCACACACATGTCCACCGCCGTCCTCACCGAGCACCCAAAATCTGGTGCCGTTCGTGGAAAACCCGTGTGCCCTGAGGGCGGGCCCTGGCCCTGAGCCCCGAAGGGACAGCTTCTTCCTCGTATCTGGGGTTCTGGAAATTTCTCCTGGGATCGCCCCATGGCCGATGGCCTCGCAGGTCTTTTCCCTCCATCCTTCGGGGAAGAGTGATACGGAAGGTCAGCAATGGAAGGAGGGACAGCTGGAAAGGAACAGAAGGAAGCTCTGTGGAGAGAGCGGCGGCCGCCTGCCCCGGCCGCACCCCTGTTGGTGGAATGCTGGCCCCAGGGCTGCAGGAGCTGTGCCCTTGTCCAGGGCCTCCAACCTCACTCTCGGTGCACAACGTGACTGGGCCCTTGGCCGGTGCCCAGCAAAGGCCCCGCACAACAGCTGTGAGGACAGGAGCCCAGTCGTGCCCCTGGGCCTCCGGAGCCAGACCCACTGAGACCACGTGGTTCTCTCCCCAGCAGGACACACAGCGGGAAGAGGACGTCGGAGTCGCAGGAGTCAAGACAGAAACTGAACGCCGTGTTGGCTAGCAAATAACAATGAATGCAGAAAACGCCGGGCAGCCAGATTGAGTTTTTCCTGCTGTCTGGGGCGTTGCTATGATTGTCGGTATTTACCATTTGCATTGTGGATCTTGGCATGCATTTTGAAGTTTAAATTGCATTAAAAATCTTACTCATTTTTATGACCTTTGAGTCTCTCAAGTCGTGCACCTGAGACCACAGCTTCAGTCACCTCCCCCTGGTGCAGCCCAGACACCCGTGTCCCCTGGACACGCACGATGTCTCACCTGGCCCAGCGAGAGATTCTGCAGGCGGCTTCCATGAGAGGCGGAGTCCGGCTGTGGACATCCTGGGTCTCCAAGGGCCCTCGACAAGCTCACGGAAGGCATTAGGGAAAAATCAGCCTGGCTTCCAAAATTGTTGCAATAAACTTATCATTGGGTTTCGCTTTTCACGATGTTTTAAAATCCCCCTTGTCACAAGGTAACATGAGGAGACACTTTACACCCAGAGCCCCCCAAAGCCTGGGCGTGACGCTGCATTCACCATGTGTGTGTTGGGCATCGAGTCCTCCCCTGCTCTGCAGGTGTGGCGGGGGGGGACTGGAGGGACTGGCCTCAATTCCACAGCTCAGCCCACTAACAGAATCCCAAAGCCCAAACGGTGCCACCCCAATTCTAGTCCCCTGGCTGCCTTGCCAGGGAGGGACTCTACGGCACGAGGCTGACTCCGAGGCCCTGCAGCTGCACCTGCGACAGAAACGTGACAGCCAACGGTGACTCCACGTAGTCAGGAGCAGGTCGGAACACGGACATTAGGGTGACATGGACATGGAAGCCCAGGCAGATGGAAGGCTGGCGTAGCTGTTCCAGGGAAAACCTGGAATCAGCACAAACACTCGATAAGCAGAACTGCTGAACGGACCCCACGCCGAGTGCTTCCTGTCACCCATACCCAAGGGTCTGTGCCTGCAGGGGGGCAGGGCCCAGCCGGTCAGGGGCCTGGGGCAGGACTGCACCAAACCCTCACGGCCTCTGAGGAATGTTCCTACCCGAGGCCAGACCTGCTCCTGGCTAGGCAGGAGCCCCTGCCCCTCGGATGCCCCAAGGCAGCTCAGGGTCAGAGATGACCCAGCTCCCGGCCGGGCAACGGGGTCAGCTGGTCACCAGCTGATACAGGGGACCCAGGCGCCCCACTGGGAGCTGCGTTTGTTCCGTGTGGGCCTGCGTTTGGAGGCGCTTGCATGCTGCCTGGACAGCATCTCATGTGCAGCAGATGCACTGCACCTGCGGGGGATGTGGGGCACTGAAGAGTGGCCAGGATTGGCCTGGGTCCTGGGCGCTGCCGCCAAGCCCTGGCAGCTCCAAGTGACAGGAAGGTCAGTTATTCACCGAGAGCCACAGCCGCACCTGATACTCTCTGCTGACAGGTGACTCAGGTGGAGGAGGTCAGAGCAGAGAGAGGAGCCTGTGGTCACAGGGACAGCACCAGGCTGGGCCACCTGGGGCCACCTGGACTCATGTGTCTGCAGGGAGGTGTGGTTCACACAGTGAGTGTGTCTGCAGGGAGGTGTGGCTCACACAGTGCGTGTGTCTGCAGGGAGGTGTGGTCTCACACAGTGAGTGTGTCTGCAGGGAGGTGTGGTCTCACACAGTGCGTGTGTCTGCAGGGAGGTGTGGTCTCACACAGTGAGTGTGTCTGCAGGGAGGTGTGGTCTCACACAGTGCGTGTGTCTGCAGGGAGGTGTGGTCTCACAGTGCGTGTGTCTGCAGGGAGGTGTGGTCTCACACAGTGAGTGTGTCTGCAGGGAGGTGTGGTCTCACACAGTGAGTGTGTCTGCAGGGAGGTGTGGTCTCACACAGTGAGTGTGTCTGCAGGGAGGTGTGGTCTCACACAGTGCGTGTGTGTGCAGGGAGGTGTGGTCTCACAGTGCGTGTGTCTGCAGGGAGGTGTGGTCTCACACAGTGAGTGTGTCTGCAGGGAGGTGTGGCTCACACAGTGTGTATGTCTGCAGGGAGGTGTGGTCTCACACAGTGCGTGTGTCTGCAGGGAGGTGTGGTCTCACACAGTGCATGTGTCTGCAGGGAGGTGTGGTCTCACACAGTGAGTGTGTCTGCAGGGAGGTGTGGTCTCACACAGTGTGTGTGTCTGCAGGGAGGTGTGGGCTCACACAGTGTGTGTGTCTGCAGGGAAGCTGCTCTGTGACCTGGGACCTGTCTGTGGAATGAGGGCAGAGGCTATTGTGTCCGTGTGGCAGGATTTCTGTGCTACATCGACTTCTATGTGTTTTCCCTGCAGACTTCCTTCCATCGTCAGCTGCGTGTTTCACTCACTTCTGGGTCCCAGTGCTCCCTGGACAGCAGAGGCTTCTGAACCCTGGTCCAGGCTCCCCAGCTCCGTCCATGTGGCAGCAGCTTTTGTGCCGACCACCGCCAGCCGCACACTCTGACTGCGTCTCGTCGAGTTTACCTGGGTCTTGTCTTTAAGATTAATTTCTGTATTTGAATGGCAGAGTGACAGGCAGGGGGAAAAACAGACTGAAGTCTTCCATCTGCTGGCTTACTCCCCAGATGGCTGGGCCAGACTCAAGCCAAGAGCCAGGAACTCCATCAGGGCTCCCACATGGGTGGCCGTCACCAGCTGCGTCCCCAGGTGGCCACTGAGAGGAAGGTGGACTGGAAGCCGTGCAGCTGGGACTCGGCCCAGGTGCTCCAGCCTGGTTTAAGGGCATCGCAATCTGAGATGCAACCTCTGCACCCACCCCTGTCCCTAACGCTTGCATTTTAAGTGAATCCTGCTCCAGCCGGCACAGGAAGAGGGAGGCCATCTGCAGAGAGAGCGGGGCCAGTCGGGAAGGCGCTTGGGAGGAGCCGAGTCTGACCCTGGCCAGGAGGTAGCTGCGACCTGGGGGCTGCCTGGTCGCCTTTGGGGCTGAGGGTGGTGCAGCGTGGAGATTCAGGCCGGGCCCCCTCCCCCAGGCTGCCCAGGACGACTGCAGGCAGGACGACTTCCCGACCCTCAGAGTGGCCCCACCTGCAGCTGCCCCAGGACGCTCTGTCACTCGCTCCCTCTCCTCTGGCTCCCTCCCCTGTCCCAGGCTCCCGCTCGGCTCCCCACGGGGGCCTTCACCCCACGGCATCTGCGTGCGTGGCCACTGCCCAGATGCCCAGGCCCCGGTCCTCACCACCGCTCTCCTCCTCACCTCCGCCCGGGCCTCACTGGCGCTGTGCAGAGACCTCTCTCCCGGAAGTCGCGTCTGAGCCGCTCGGCTAACCGAGCTTTCTCACTGCGCGTGGGGCCTCGCACCACTCCACGGCCCCGCGGCCGCTCCCTGTACCCTTCCATGTCGTCGCAGGCACCCTGTGCACCCCGGGTCTCCCTGCCCATGCTGGCTGCTTCTCTGGGCCCCTCACCCACCACCTCTGCTTCTCCCGTTCTCTGAGAGCCCCGTGCCACGCCGCCCCCTTCACATCTCGACGACGCCACGGCTCGGCGATGTTTCCATCTGCAACAGGACCCAGCTCCGCTCACTGGCTACCGAGGGCTGTGCCAAGCACCCACACTCGAGGTCCTCCGGCAGCTCTCAGAAAGCGCAGTGAGAACTCTCGCTCGCTGCATGGGAGCCGGGCCGAGAGCCGGGCGCGGCCTTTCCATCCCGCCCTCTCCGTGGACTTCCTGAGCACCGAGCATGCACACGGGTCTCCACGTTTGCTTGCGCCGAAAGAGACGCATCTTTTCCTCCCTTTTAAGGGCCTGTACGACCTCTCACTGCGTTCTGGCGACAGTGTCAGGAGTGGGCGGCTGCTTTTAAGCCCGTCTCACAGATCAGGAAGCCAGCCATGGTACAAAGCAGGGGTAGCGTCTGTGTCCCAGCCACGCGGCTGCCACGTGAGAAACGGCCGGGGCTCCCCTGCCCGCCCCCTCCAGCTGCCACGTGAGAGACGGCCGGGGCTCCCCTGCCCGCCCCCTCCAGCTGCCACGTGAGAGATGGCGGGAACTCCCCTGCCCGCCCCCTCCAGCTGCCACGTGAGAGACGGCCGGGGCTCCCCTGCCCGCCCCCTCCAGCTGCCACGTGAGAGATGGCGGGAACTCCCCTGCCCGCCCCCTCCAGCTGCCACGTGAGAGACGGCCGGGGCTCCCCTGCCCGCCCCCTCCAGCCGCCACGTGAGAGACGGGGGGGGGGGGGGGCTCCCCTGCCCGCCCCCCCCAGCTGCAGGCACTGGTGTCCGAGGTCTCAGCACTAACACCGCGGCCAATGACCTTTGTCCCTCCCTACTGTCTCTGCAATGTGCTCTCTTCATTTCTCGAAACTGGACCTGCCCTTCAAACTGGGGACACGTGGTCTCCACCTGAGTCCCTCAATCCTGAAACCCAAAGGTGACTCCTGCTGCCCTCGACCCCCCCATCCCCCCCCCCCCCCCGCAGCGCCGCTGTCTCCTGGACCCCAGCCAGGCCCACGCCCCCTCCAGTGCTGCCCTGGAGCCCTGCCCTGCCCATGCCCCCATAGCACCTCTGTCCCCTGACCACGGCCCCGCCCACGCCCCCCGCGGTGCTGACCGCGTATCCGTGGGGACCAGTGCTGGGTCGCTCCTACACAGCGGTGTGAGGTTTAGGTTTGCGCAGACTGCACACATTCCACCCGTGCCTTGAATCACGTGCAGGCCACCGCCAATGCCTCGCCCACACGAGCGCCCGGCACGGCGGGCTGTGCTGTGTACAGAATAATGACAAGGCAGAAAGATGGAAACCCAACCGTTTTCCCTCGCAGCCAGCTGAGCCCACGACGGGGCAGCCGCAGAGTGGGGCCGACGTCCCCGCTCCCCTCCCACGCGCCACGCCCACTCGGCAGCAGGCAGTGGGGACGCAATATTTCTTAGGCGAGTGACTCAAGACGATGGCTTCTCAGTCTCCTCCGAGATCCTCTGCAGAATCATATATAATTTAGTTTTATTGCCTCTTAAAGAGCATAAAATAAGCTCACACATAGATATAAAGTAAACTAACCACACACACAGAATAATTATGAAGTCGATAAAGCACGCAGCAATCCTAAGAACACATGTCAATAACCTTGCCGGGAGAGGCCCGGCCCGGCACACGGAGCGCAATCCGAGGAGGCAGTTAATACGCCAGGCAAATCCGAGCAGGTTGGTAATGTGATTTTGCTGTCTTAACTGTGTTGAGTGATTACCGCCGCAGATCAGGAGTAGAATGGCGAAGAAAACAAAATTACTGCTCTCACATTCGATTTCCCTGCGTCTTCTGTGACAGGAACGCGCTTCTCTGTGCATTTTCTGCGCCTCGGGACTGCCGGGGTGGCCCGCATTTGGGCGGCAGCTCTGCCCCTGTGCCCACGCGGTCCCTACCCAGAAAAACCGCCCTTTTCAAGGCCAGGGGCGGTCACGGCGAACAGCCACGAAAGTCGACAGCAGAAGCAGCGTCAGAGTGGGGTGCGCCGCCCCCGGGACGCCACCCTGGTGTGGGTCTGGGAGAGTGACTGCAGCGGCCACACCCCCCGGCCAGGAGGAGGACGCGGGGGCAGCCGCTGGCACGTCCCAGGGGCAGGGGCCCCTCCCCGGCGGCTCAGCCCGTGTCGGAATCTGCCAGTCTCCTCCACAAAGGCCGTCGTGGGTGCTGTGCCAAGCAGAGCCGTGTCTTGGTTGAAATCAGCCACTTTCTGAATCGCCCAGAGCTACGCAGACAGCACTTGCCCTGCCCCCACAGCCATGGCTTGGTCTTCTGGACCGTTTCCTGGCTTCATCCTCAGGGGCACAGAAACGAGACAACAGGTCCCCTGAGGGCGACTCGGATTCGCATCAGCAAATCCTGGAAGCCATCATTCTCCTCCCATGACCATGAGTGTGTCACAGGAGGCGTGACACACACTCCCTCAAACAATGTCCCCAAGCCATGTGGGGGTGAACCAGCAGACGGAAGGTGTCTCCCTCTCCTCCCCTCCCCTCCCCTCTCCTCCCCTCCCTTCCACTCTCCTCTCCTCCCCTCTCCCTCCCTCTCCCCCCCCCATAACTCAACCTTTCAAATAAAATAAATACATCTTTTAAAAAAAATCCCTATCGCTGGCGCCGCGGCTCACTAGGCTAATCCTCCGCCTAGCGGCACCGGCACACCAGGTTCTAGTCCTGGTCGGGGCGCCAGATTCTGTCCCGGTTGCCCCTCTTCCAGGCCAGCCCTCTGCTGTGGCCAGGGAGTGCAGTGGAGGATGGCCCAGGTGCTTGGGCCTGCACCCCATGGGAGACCAGGAGAAGCACCTGGCTCCTGCCTTCGGATCAGCATGGTGCGCCGGCCGCAGCGCGCTGGCCGCGGCGGCCATTGGAGGGTGAACCAACGGCAAAGGAAGACCTTTCTCTCTGTCTCTCTCTCTCACTGTCCACTCTGCCTGTCAAAAAAAAAAAAAAAAAAAAAAAACCATCACTACACGATAGGAGACTTTGCAGCTTCTACGTAAAGAGAAAACCTGACAGTTACCTGAATGGTTCATGTGCTGTTCATGACAAGAAGGAGAAGCAACAGCGCCCCCCCCACACACACAGCACAGGCGGCCGTGGTGCAAGGTCCACGTGGAGGCCACGCCGCACCTGTGCCGTGCACAGCTCAGGCTCCGCCTCCGGAAGACGTCTGAGCCGACGCGGGTGATTTCATTCCCAACCTCAGCCATCGCTAAGCCTTCTCAATCACGTATTTCAGAGCTCATTTTGGAAAATACTTCCACCTGCCTCGGCTACACCTGGAACCGTCCTACGCTGGTCTCACGCAGGTGCAAATCGGGCCACGCCGGAGAGGCCCTCGGTGCCGCTGGCCAGCGGGAGGCCGGGTGCACACAGGTCCCCCACGCTGACCACAGGGTGGGACCGGCCCACACCTGGCCCCTGGCGCAGCATGGATATCCGATTGGAGAATCAGCCAACGATCCGATGGCTGACCCGGCGCGCCTCGCCTCCCTGCCCGTCTCCCGCTCCGGCCGTCGCGGCGAGCTTGGCTGAGGTTGTCAGGACGCAGTGGAAGGGAAGCAGAAGTCTGCACGGAACCCGGAACTGCACTGCAGCCGTGGGCCTGCCTGGACAGCAGCGCAGAGGAGAAAAGCCCCCTACCAACCACAGAGCCCACTCACAACAACCAGGGGTGAAGACAGGGAAAGGGGAATTCGGGGGAAAAAAACAAAGGGAGCCCGCGTGCTGAGAACGATCTGCTGAGGGGGGATGGATGAGAAAAGTCCCAGAAAACAAGGCAGGTTCAAGGGTTCACTGACACGTGCCGGGGCACGCGCCAGGTTCCCCGTGAGGGTGCCCCGAGCCCTAACCTCAGAGCAACAGAGAAGACGTGTGCAACAAGCCGTAAGTGCACAGCTGAGGACCTGGTCCAGACTTGAAGAAAAAGAGGTGTTTGGGGCGCAGGGCGGGGCTAGGAAGCCACGGTCTCCGTAGGAGCCGGCGTCGCCACGAGGGTAGGCGCACTGTGGTTCTCTCCAAGAATTCCCCTCAACCGATCGGCAGACTAAAGGCAACCACAGCCGGCCCCAGCCCTGCCCACAGCCCTCACCCACCCCAAAGCCACAGCCTCGCCCGACCCTGCTCCACCCTGCCACTGCGGCCGTCACTCCCAAATAAAAAGAAATCGTGCTGTGCCTGTCTGTGGTTTTACTATTTTAGAAAATTCTGATTTGTCATCAAGAAATACACAACGGCTCCATGTGGAGGGTTTTAAAACATACTCTGTCTACTCCCCTGGTCTTTACAAAACTCCTGTCATCGCTAACACAGGCAGACTTGAGACGGTGAGAATGACAGGTTTGTGGGTATCCGGAATCACGTGGGCAGGCAAAGCCGTGTCTGCTCGCGTGACTCCATGACCGAGCATGTGGTGAGACACGGAATTGTACACGTGTGTCACGGCAAGGCTCCCCAGTGGAGGCTGCGGCGTGTGCTTCGCCGAGCATTCCCTGTGAAAGGACCGGGGTTAAAGCTTGGGTGGGACTTAGAGCAGCCAGAGAACAGAGGACCGGAGCAGACAGGCGGAGGGAGGGGGGCCCCGAGGTGGCCGTGGCTCCTGGAGGACCACGGCTGCGGAGTCAGCGACGTCTGTGGAGAGAGCCGCAGGTCCTTGTCTGAGCTATGGACGCAGAATCACATCGACTGATTCCTCCTTTTTGAAGTTCCTATCCCTGAAATAAAAATGGGTCATAGCAGGTGTTCCACTGTTTTCATTATTTAATTTTTCAGTCTGTGAGCGATGTTGCCTAGGAATCCTTCGTGTGTGTGTTTCACCACACTCCGCAGTCAGCGTTCTGTGGTGGGCTTTGGGGTAGGACAAGGACACCTCCGCGAAGTCTTCCTGGGAGAACAGGAAGGGGACGCGGTGCTTCTCAGACGTTTAAACCAACGGTCTTCGTAGATCCACGTGCAGCTCCGCTCACCGGTACCTCGGGTCTCCCCGCATCGTGCCCTCACTGACTCCAGCCCCACACAGCACAGGTGCACGGCCCAGGAAGGGAGCGGCCGCGGTGCCAGCCTTTGGTGGGGCCCGGCAAGCTGACGTCCACTGTGTCTTGGACTTGGAGATGTAGAGGGCACAGCAGGCCAAAATCCTCTCCTGCTCTCTCCTGTGTCCCCAGCCCTGGGCTCAGAGCCAAGCCCCACCTGGGTTCCAGAAACCCCCTCCGAAACCCAGTCAGGCCCGGACAAGCACGCATCTCCGTGGCCTGGTGAGGCCACTGCTCCCGTCAGCGCTGGTATAACCGGGAGGGCGGCTGCGCGTCAGCCTCGCTGGCTGGCCTCCCTCCAGGAATTACGAGAACTCCCGGATGTGCTCAGTAGCAGCTGTGGATTAAACGGCAAATGAAGCGGCGCCCCAGCCTCACCTGTCTGAGGAAGAGGTGGAGAGCAGGGCCCCGGGGCGGGGGGGGGGGGGGGGGACACAACAGGACCTCCGCTGCTGGCATCCCTGCCCTCCGGAAGGGAGCAGAGAGCAGACTGCAAGGCTGGTGAAGAATTAGTGGCTGAAAATTCCCAGATTTGGGGAAGGACACAGATCTACAGATCCAAGAAGCCGAGTGAGCCTCAGACAAGACGAACCCAGGAAGCTTGTGGCGGGCGAGAGGCATCGTAATTAAACGTCTGAAAACTACAGACCAAGGGGCCCTGGAGTACAGCCCTGCAGAGCGCCAAGGGGAAAGACAGCCGGGTTCTCATCTGAAACCCCAGGGGCCAGGGCGGGGGCACCACGTCCCGCTGAGGCTGGGAGGAAACCCCCGGTCAGGGGACACAGCCCTGCAGCCAGGAGGCACGCGCAGACAACCACGGAGAACCCCCCAGCCATAGACCTAGCACTCAAGGACGCCAGAGACAGAAGACAAACAACCACTGGGATGCCTGAAGCATCGGATGCGAGGGCAGCACAGGGGTTGGGTAAGGCCGATCGGCCCCGCCTCGCCCCGGGGCTGTGCCATCCTTGGAGGGGACTGAGATGAAATTCAGAACACCACCTGCTGCAGGAGGCAAGGCGTCTGCGAGGGCGGGGCCTGAGCCGGGACTCAAGGCTTCCTGGCCGAGCTCACTCACATCGACTGCAGCACCCCAGCTCTGCAAGCCTCAGAGAGACAACAGAGAATCCCAAGTACTTGGAAATTAAACACGCATTTCTAACAAGCTGTGGGTCTAAGAAGTCGTAAAGCAACTGAAAAATACGTAAGCAGAAGCCAGCATTGTGGCAGAGGGTTAAGCTGCCACCTACTAAGCCTGCATCCCATACGGGCACTGGTTTGAGTTCCAGCTGCTCCACCTCCCATCCAGCTCCCTGTTCATGCACCTGGGAAAGTAGTAGATGAAGGCCCCCGTGCTTGGGCCCCTGCACCCACGTGGGAGACCTGGATGGAGCTCCTGGCTCCTGGCTCCTGGCTTCAGCCCGGCCCACCCTTGGCTGCTGCAAGCATTTGGGGAGTGAACCAGCAGATGGAGGACCTCTCTCTCTCTCTCTCTGTCTTTCTTAACGCTTAAAATTAAAAACATTAATGCTTAAAAATATAAAACATCAAAATAGATGGGATGCAGGTAAAGCAGTGTTGAGAGGGAAATTGATAGCAATGAGATGCTTACATTAAAGTGGACAGGAGCGGAGGACAGCTCTCCAGTCAGCGCCATCTCAATGGGAAAAATCTGAAGCAAAGTCCAGGCAAGCAGAAGAAGAAACATAACAAGGCTGCGAGCAGAAACAGATAAAAGCGAAAACAGGACAAACTGCAGGGAAAAGCAATGACTCCAGAAACCAATGGTTTGAGAGAAACAAATCCGTACAACTCCATCACAGCCAACAAAAATACAAAAGACAAAATAATAACAGATGAGGAGTGAAACAGGAATCTTTTCAGATCCCACATACTGTAAAAGAACAAGAAGGGAATGATATGCGAGACCTTATTTATTCTCATTTATTTATTTATTTATTCGAGAAGCAGGGAGTGAAAGGAAGAGGAAGAAGGGCAGACAGACAGACAGACAGAGGGAGGGAGCCTCCACCCACAGGCTCTGAGCGGCCAGCACGTGGTCAGGCAGAAGTCAGCCCCGGGCTCCCGGGGTCGTCGCCACCACCTCCCAGGTCTGCATCAGCAAAGCAGCAGTCGGGGTGCTCTCGTGGGGGAAGTGGCTGCCCTCGATACTTGGTGAGTGCTGGCCCTGGTGAGGGACCTGCAGACCGCGAAGTCAGCAGCTCAGAAGAGAGGCAGCAGCTCTCCCAAAGCCATGATGTGCCCCGTCCGGTTGGGACACAGCACGTTCTCAGAATTATCTGACCACCCCTGAACCTCCAAGCACGAATGGGTTTACAGAAGAATGCAACCAAGTACTTTTAGAAAGAGCTAACAGTGGCGGCTCAATAGGCTAATCCTCTGCCTGGTGGTGCCGGCACACCGGGTTCTAGTCCCAGTCGGGGCACTGGATTCTGTCCCGGTTGCCCCTCTTCCAGGCCAGCTCTCTGCTGTGGCCCAGGAGTGCAGTGGAGGATGGCCCAAGTGCTTGGGCCCTGCACCCCATGGGAGACCAGGAGGAGGCACCTGGCTCCTGGCTTCGGATCAGCACAGCACTAGCCGCAGCGGCCACTGGGGGGTGAGCCAACAGCAAAGGAAGACTTTTCTCTCTGTCTCTCTCTCTCTCTCTCACTGTCCACTCTGCCTGTAAACAAAAAAAAGTATGAAAACGCAGGTTATGGACCAGGATGTACTGTTTACAAACATCACAACTGTGAATGGACTAGGAACTGAAAAACCAAAGGACAAAAAACTCGACATTGAAATAAAAATTCCATTAGAGCCTGGGTTAAAGCATGAAGGGAAGTGGCTTTTTTGCCTTTTTTTTTTTTTTTTTTTTTTTTTGTCATTCGAAGCCAGGAAGACAGAGAAGGGGGTGAGCTCCTTCCATGCACTGAGGGCGGGCTCGGGGCAGGGCGCGGGGAGCTACGTCTCCCAGCTGGGTGTCAGGTCCCATTGCTGGAGTCCTCACCTCTGGCTCCCAGGCTGGCCAGAGGCGCCTGTGGACCCAGGCTGGTGTTTCCCTGGCGAGACCACCAGGCGAGTGCCTGCCCTGGGAGGGACGGCTTAGGGGAGAAGGCCCCCCGATGGCAAACATGGAGGCGCAGGAATCTTCGGCATCCTTGTTCCCTAGGGAAACACAGAGGAGAACCAGGATGAGACATCCCCACCCAGGAATTAAAACGCAAACACAGGTGAGCATGCAAACCGCCTACAGCCCTGGGCAGGGCTAGCGGGGGGCCAGAGCTCCGCCCCTCTGGAAACAGGACAGGACCCTGCGAGTCCACAGGTGCAGCCACCTCAGAGAAACATGGTGTCAGCTCATAAGACTGCAGGTACGTGGGCCCTTACAGCCCAGGTGAGGGGGACACAGCCCAGGTGGGCAAAGGGGACACAGCCCAGGTGAGGGGGACACAGCCCAGGTGAGGGGACACAGCCCAGGTGAGTGAGGGGACACAGCCCAGGTGAGGGGACACAGCCCAGGTGAGAGAGGGGGACACAGCCCAGGTGAGGGGGACACAGCCCAGGTGAGGGGACACAGCCCAGGTGAGTGAGAGGACACAGCCCAGGTGAGGGGACACAGCCCAGGTCGGGGGACACAGCCCAGGTGAGTGAGGGGACACAGCCCGGGTGAGAAAGGAGACACAGCCCAGGTGAGGGGACACAGCCCAGGTGAGCGAGGGGACACAGCCCAGGTGAGGGGACACAGCCCAGGTCGGGGGACACAGCCCAGGTGAGTGAGAGGACACAGCCCAGGTGAGCGAGGGGACACAGCCCAGGTGAGAGGACACAGCCCAGGTGAGTGAGGGGACACAGCCCAGGTGAGCGAGGGGACACAGGTGAGCTGGGGAGCACAGTGCTGTCCACCCGGAGGTGGGCTCAGCCAGCAGACAGAACGAGCATGCAGCCCCGGGACAGGTGCCCAGGAGGCCACGCTGAAGGACACGGACCCCGAGAGCTCACGGTGTGGGGTTCCACTGACAGACCTGGGTGAGGAAAGCTGTGGGCAGGGCCCAGGCCGGGCTCCTGGGTCAGGTGGGACTGGGAGGCGGGGGGCAGGGCAGCAGGCAGGCAGAGTGGCCAGTGCTGGGCGTGGTGGACGGTGCCCCTGTCCAGAGCTGCTGGGGAGACCACGCTGGGGTTCCTCCTGGGTCTGCACAGGAATCCACCATCACCTCTGAAAGTTTAATTAAAGAACTCTAGTGGAAGACTGGGCTCGGTCGATTCATCAAAGATTAATTTGCGCTGCATCAATTTGGGGAACGGCCATTCTCTGATGGCAGACTGTGGCTGCAGGCCAGCCTCTGAGAGGATCTGCTGATGGACCAGCTCCCCATGGGTCTGCAGGCGCGGACCGAGGGGAGCTCTCCTGGGCAGCCAGGTGAACCTCGTCCAAGTGATGCAAGGATTTCGGGAAGTAGTCAGTTCGCAGGTGTGCGTTTGCTCCGGGCTCCAGTGCAGCACGAGCCCAGCCATGGACCAGTGCCCAGGGCCCTTCTTGAGCCCCGGGGAGGCCAGAGTTGTGGGCTGCAGCCCAGCCTGCGGGAGGGACTGTGGACAGAACAGCGATGCCGGGGCCCTGGCCCGCAATGTCCACCTGCTTCCTGCGTTGCAGCCACAGGTCCGGAGCAAGGGGCCTTCAGCGCTGGGCTGCGGGTCTCCTCTGCGCCCCCGTCTCCACCCCACACAGGGTCCCTTCACACCATGTGTGCATGGGGATGGACACAGGAGGACAGGGCCCCTCAGGGGGGCACGGCAGTGGCCAGTGGCACTGGGCTCTGCAGCGGCACTGAGCATGGACACCTAGGGCCACTGGGTAGAGACCGCAGGCCTGAGTAGGACATGATCGCTGCGGTGCACATGCGGCCAAGAAAGGCCTCCAGGAGGTGAACACGAGCCTGCATGGGCAGCACCTCTACCAAGGCCATAGGAGGAGCCAGACTCAACAGGAGCAGCTCTGTCTCCAGTGTGGGGTCACCGCCACAGATGGACAAACAGCTCCAGCTGGCCCTGTGTGCCGGGGGCTGCACCTCCTCGGGACATGGGTCACCGCGTGCATCCTGCAGGTGCACCTACCCGTGGGAACACAGCTGGCCCTGCGTCTGTGGTGATTGCACACCAACACAGAACATCAGCCGAGACACTCACAGCCGCCATCCTCCCTGGCCACACCCATGGCCCCAGCACAACTGCTGAAGGTAGCAACCACCCTGAGTACCCCGGGGCATCCTTGGACATGGGCATCGCAGACCAAGTGCATGACGCCTGCAGGCCAGTGCAGGGGTTGCCCAGTAAGACGTCACACCAGGGCCTCAGCCTGCTGGGACAGCACCTCATACAGGGACTCAGGTGTGAATCAACAGAGGCCTAGAAGCACCTGTGTGTGTGTGTGTGTGTGTGAGCAGTGTCCTGTGTGCTCCCCTGTGTGTGTGTGTGTGTGAGCAGTGTCCTGTGTGCTCCCCTGTGTGTGTGTGTGTGTGAGAAGTGTCCTGTGTGCTCCCCTGTGTGTGTGTGTGTGTGTGAGCAGTGTCCTGTGTGCTCCCCTGTGTGTGTGTGTGTGTGAGCAGTGTCCTGTGTGTTCCCCTGTGTGTGTGTGTGAGCAGTGTCCTGTGTGCTCCCCTGTGTGTGTGTGTGAGCAGTGTCCTGTGTGCTCCCCTGTGTGTGTGTGTGAGCAGGGTCCTGTGTGCTCCCCTGTGTGTGTGTGAGCAGGGTCCTGTGTGCTCCCCTGTGTGTGTGTGTGTGTGAGAAGTGTCCTGTGTGCTCCCCTGTGTGTGTGTGTGTGTGTGTGAGCAGTGTCCTGTGTGCTCCCCTGTGTGTGTGTGTGTGAGCAGGGTCCTGTGTGCTCCCCTGTGTGTGTGTGTGAGCAGTGTCCTGTGTGCTCCCCTGTGTGTGTGTGAGCAGAGTCCTGTGTGCTCCCCTGTGTGTGTGTGTGTGTGTGAGCAGTGTCCTGTGTGCTCCCCTGTGTGTGTGTGTGTGTGTGAGCAGGGTCCTGTGTGCTCACCTCTGTGTGTGTGTGTGAGCAGTGTCCTGTGTGCTCCCCTGTGTGTGTGTGTGTGAGCAGTGTCCTGTGTGCTCCCCTGTGTGTGTGTGTGTGAGCAGTGTCCTGTGTGCTCCCCTGTGTGTGTGTGTGTGAGCAGTGTCCTGTGTGCTCCCCTGTGTGTGTGTGTGTGTGTGTGTGAGCAGTGTCCTGTGTGCTCCCCTGTGTGTGTGTGTGAGCAGTGTCCTGTGTGCTCACCTCTGTGTGTGTGTGAGCAGTGTCCTGTGTGCTCCCCTGTGTGTGTGTGTGAGCAGGGTCCTGTGTGCTCCCCTGTGTGTGTGTGTGTGTGTGAGCAGTGTCCTGTGTGCTCCCCTGTGTGTGTGTGAGCAGGGTCCTGTGTGCTCCCCTGTGTGTGTGTGTGTGTGAGCAGTGTCCTGTGTGTTCCCCTGTGTGTGTGTGAGCAGGGTCCTGTGTGCTCCCCTGTGTGTGTGTGGTGTGTGTGTGTGTGTGAGCAGTGTCCTGTGTGCTCCCCTGTGTGTGTGTGTGAGCAGGGTCCTGTGTGCTCCCCTGTGTGTGTGTGAGCAGGGTCCTGTGTGCTCCCCTGTGTGTGTGTGTGTGTGAGAAGTGTCCTGTGTGCTCCCCTGTGTGTGTGTGTGTGTGTGTGAGCAGTGTCCTGTGTGCTCCCCTGTGTGTGTGTGTGTGAGCAGGGTCCTGTGTGCTCCCCTGTGTGTGTGTGTGAGCAGTGTCCTGTGTGCTCCCCTGTGTGTGTGTGAGCAGAGTCCTGTGTGCTCCCCTGTGTGTGTGTGTGTGTGTGAGCAGTGTCCTGTGTGCTCCCCTGTGTGTGTGTGTGTGTGTGTGAGCAGTGTCCTGTGTGCTCCCCTGTGTGTGTGTGTGTGAGCAGTGTCCTGTGTGCTCCCCTGTGTGTGTGTGTGTGAGCAGTGTCCTGTGTGCTCCCCTGTGTGTGTGTGTGTGAGCAGTGTCCTGTGTGCTCCCCTGTGTGTGTGTGTGTGAGCAGTGTCCTGTGTGCTCCCCTGTGTGTGTGTGTGTGTGTGTGTGAGCAGTGTCCTGTGTGCTCCCCTGTGTGTGTGTGTGAGCAGTGTCCTGTGTGCTCACCTCTGTGTGTGTGTGAGCAGTGTCCTGTGTGCTCCCCTGTGTGTGTGTGTGAGCAGGGTCCTGTGTGCTCCCCTGTGTGTGTGTGTGTGTGTGAGCAGTGTCCTGTGTGCTCCCCTGTGTGTGTGTGAGCAGGGTCCTGTGTGCTCCCCTGTGTGTGTGTGTGTGTGAGCAGTGTCCTGTGTGTTCCCCTGTGTGTGTGTGAGCAGGGTCCTGTGTGCTCCCCTGTGTGTGTGTGGTGTGTGTGTGTGTGTGAGCAGTGTCCTGTGTGCTCCCCTGTGTGTGTGTGTGTGTGAGCAGTGTCCTGTGTGCTCCCCTGTGTGTGTGTGTGTGTGTGTGAGCAGGGTCCTGTGTGCTCCCCTGTGTGTGTGTGTGTGTGTGTGTGAGCAGGGTCCTGTGCGCTCCCCTGTGTGTGTGTGTGAGCAGTGTCCTGTGTGCTCCCCTGTGTGTGTGTGTGTGAGCAGGGTCCTGTGTGCTCCCCTGTGTGTGTGTGTGAGCAGTGTCCTGTGTGCTCCCCTGTGTGTGTGTGAGCAGAGTCCTGTGTGCTCCCGTGTGTGTGTGTGTGTGTGAGCAGTGTCCTGTGTGCTCCCCTGTGTGTGTGTGTGTGTGTGTGTGAGCAGAGTCCTGTGTGCGCACCTGTGTGTGTGACCCAGGTCCCTGCCCTGTGGCATCAGAGAAGCAGCCATGTAACCATGGCCTTTCCTCTCCTCATGGGGCCTGGACCCGGCGCTGGTTGGGCCGTGAGCTCCTTCCTGGTCGCCTGCTGGTACTCACTGGCGTCTCTGGTGCTGTGCATTGTTCTTTCTTCGGAGACATCGTTTGATAGGAGTGTTTTACAATTGCTGAATGTATCATATTGTTTATAAAAGGAAATTGGAAAGAACTGATGTATCCCCATAAAAATGGCATATTAGTGATTTTTTTTAATTCTCAAAGAAGAAATAATAACGAAATAATGTTCCTGTGACTGGGGAGGAAAATAAACGAAGAGAAGCAAAGTTAAAATAAAGAAAATGGAAATTCTATAACAGCAAAATGTGCTAAAATGTGTTTTCCCCCTCGTCCACGGGTGAGGTGATAGGGTTCTTGACTATGAAACCAAATGTTTACAAATATTCAGTCCCATAAATTTGGAGAGAAACTGAACACAGAAAATTCGTGTTAATGTAGTACATTTTCTGGTAATTTTATAGTCCAATTTTCAGTGATTCCCCACAGAACGAATGCAGTTCAAAGGCAATTTTATAAAGTACTTTGCAGATAACTATTATCTGCTAATTATTAGAAATTGCATGTTGTTGTTAATTGCATAAATAAATTGTTTTATCTGAAAGCCATTAAAAAAAAGGTTTGGTGTTTGAAGCATATATGGTTTGGATGCTCCTGTATAAAAACGTTTAACTGTTTAACTCTGAAATAATGGCATGCCGCTTTTAAGACAATTTCTTAGACTAATGGATGATGGACGGGTTCCCTGAACATGTATTTCATTTTATTTCCCTGATAGACTTCAGATGATTATAAATCTACAAGGAAAGAAAGATGGCAAACATTGCCCGAAATATATTAGAATCTCAGCCACATTGTGCCATCCTTCACTGCCTATTTATTATTTATTTTTCTTTGAAAGGGAGAGACACAGTGAGGCCCAGAGAGCTCTCTCATCGGCTGGCTCACTTCCCAAATGCCTGCAGGACCCGAAGCTGGCTGGACCGGGGCCAGGAACCCAGGGCTCAGTCCCGGTCTCCCGTGTGCATGGCAGGGACCCAAGCTCTCGAACCATCATCTGCTGCCTCCCAGGGTGCAGACTGGCAGGAAGCTGGATCGGAAACGCGGCCAGCGCTGAAACCCAGGCAGTCCCATCCGGGTGCTGGCGGCGTGGACTTGGCTCAAGAGGATAAGCCGCCGCCTGCAACACCGGCCTCCCACATCCGAGTGTCGCTCGAGTGCAGGCTGCTCTCCGTCCCACGTAGCTCCCGGCCAACGCCCCTGGGAAGGCAGCAGAAGACGGCCCGAGTCCCTGGGCCCTGCCACTCTCGAGAGAGACTCGGACGCAGTTCTGGGCTCCTGGCTTTGGTCTGGCCTGGCTGTAGCCTTTGGGGTCATCTGGGGTATGGACCAGCAGATGGAAGCTCTCTCCCTCTCTGCCTTTCAAATAAATACATCTTTTTTTTTTCCTTTTGAGAAAAGGGAAGCTGGTGCCCCGAGGGCTGTGCCCCACGTCCGCCGGCAGCAATGCCACTTTACATCCATAAAGCAGATTTTCAGGAACAGCTCCTCCTCCCCTAAATACCGCTCCACAACGGAGACCCCCTGCTGCCCGTTACTCACTCACTTCAGCCATAATTAGCCTCAGAGAGACTCACGTGGGGACAGGTGACCCCCGTCTCCAAGCACTGAGTGAGAGGAGCGAGCTTTCAGGACCGCAGCAAGAGACGGAGACAAGGGGAGGCAGCTTGCAGCCTCGAACGGAGCTGTGGCTGAACGCATCCCTCCTGGGGGCCAGCCACCAGGAGCCACCCATCTGGGGGGCCAGCCACCGGGAGCCACCCATTGTGGGGACAACCCACAGGGAGCCACCTGTCGTGGGGGCCAGCCACCGGGAGCCACCCGTCGTGGCTCTGAGGGAACATGCTGGTGACAATCTCCAGGCTCCGGAAGGGGCAGGTGCCGCAGTCCGGCTGACCCACCAGCCCATAAGTGGGGGCCCCAGGAGGCCACAGCTGGGCCCTGGCCTGGCCAGGCCTGTGCCAAGCAGGGCTGTCCTACAGGCAGACCAAGGAAGGCAAGGAGGAAGCCCACACCTGCTTGGGGGCCAGGGGCTCAGGGACGGTACGGGGTCTCCCTGGGAAAAGGTGATCAGGGGAGACCCCTGGCCCCCAGCAGGGCCCCTGTGTGGCATGTGCCAAAGCAGCTGTAGCCGCATCATGACGACGGGGTGGGGAAAGACTGCTGCTCTGAGTGTCACGGCCTCGGGAGAACTCCAGAGCCCCCTGTGTGACACCACAAGCCCCCTCTGGTTCTGCACCCTGACACACGCAGCCAATCACCTGCCAGCCCAAGCCGCTTTCCCATGGTGCACTCCGACACTAAGCTCAGGGCTGCGGCCGCTGCACCTGCCACACGCCAGCAGGCCCCGCCCCTGTGGGGAAGCCTGGCCGCCCCCGATGCCCAGCAGCCCTGCCCCAGCCAGGTTCAAGGCACACGAGGGTCACTCGGAGGTTCCAGCCTGTGAGCTGGGGCCAGCAGCTCCAAGACACAGACACACATCCAGGGGGACCCCAGGGACCCGAGTCACCGGCACCTCACCTGCTCACAGCACCACAGCCCCCACCTTGGGCACTCGCAGAGAAGCAGTGAGATGGCATGGACAGGGCAGGGTGCAGGCCAGCCTGGGCCCAAACCCTGGAGACAGCAGGGCGGTGGACAAGGCCCCAGGGCCCCAAGCAAGGCCATGGCCAAGGCTGAGCTCGCCCCGTCCAAGGCCCAGCCTCTCATGGGGGCTAGGGAGCTGGGTTTCTGCCCGTTTCCCTGCAGGGCGAGCGATTTCTGGGACGCTCAGTCGCGTCGGGCGCTGTCCCAGCCTGGAGTCGCCGGGCTTACGAGATGGGCCGGGTTCACATCCCCAGGGGGTGTGCTTGGAGGTGTCAGTCAAGTTGACGGGAGAAAGGACAAATTCATTAATTAATTCACTCCTGGGCTGAGTTCTCGCATGCCAACCTACGGCTCAGAGTGGATTTTTATGGTTGAGTTATAAATCCGTCACCAGTGGGGTTTCGTATAGACAAGCTGTCAGGGTTTAAATGCCACGCCGTCCGTGGGTGCCGGCGGGTGTCGTGAGGAGGGCGGCGGCGCACTGCCTCTCGGGCGAACTTAGATTCAGACCTTTGGCAGAGACTCCAAATGAGCACAGTTTTAATTACCAGCTCCCCGGCGCCGGCCGGCGCCCCACACGTCTCCGGCTCAGCCGGCTCCTGTTGAGGCACCGAACACCACAGGGCGACTTGCAGGTCAGAGCCACAGAGCACAGTGTCCTGGGGTAGGGGAGTGGCTGCGGGACGAGGAACCTGAGCCCAGCATGGAGGCAGAGGGGGCTCCCTCTCCCACCTGGCTCCAGCCGCCCCTGCCGCCATCGGCCAGCAGGGCACGGGGCACGGCCCGCTGCATGACGCAGGCCTGCGGTGCGCTCAGCCTGGCCTTAGGGGCCGGCTGTGTGCCCTGTGCTGTATCCCAGGCCAGGCACAGGGAGCCCTACCTGCCAGCTGCAGGAGCTGCTGCATTCTCTTCTTTAACAAGCTTCGCGTCTGTTAGTGAGGCAGCCTGGGGAGGGGGCGCCCACCGCCCATGCAGCTCCCGTGGAAGTGCAGGGCACATGAGCTGCACCCCCCGGGACACCCCCGGAACGGAATGGCTGCCTCAGGAGCACACCTGGCCACGGGGGCCAGAGCCACGCTAGCCCGTCTACACCTTCCACACCCAGGTTTTTCTAAAGATTTGTTTGTTTGAAAGTCAGGGTGACAGAGAGAGAGGGAGCAGAGAGAGAGCTCTTCCACCCGCTGGTTCACTCCCCAGATGAACACGATGGCCGAGATGGAGCCAGGCCGAAGCCAGGAGCCAGCAGCTCCACCCGGATCTCACACACGGACGCAGGGGCCAACGTGCTTGGGGCATCTTCCGCTGCTTTCCCAGGCGCGTTAGTAGGAGGCTGGATGGGAAGTGGAGCAGCTGGGACTCGAACCAGCGCTCAGACGCTCAGACGGGATTCCACACTGCCCGACAGCCAGGCTGCAGGTGACGGGCTCACCGGAGTCCTTCGGCGCTGTCTCCGAGAGCTGGGCTGGCTGAGGCCGTGTCTGTGTTGCAGCGGTGCGGGGACAACACGAGGACTCTGTGAGGGAGTCTGGGGCACGAGCCCCGAGTGAGTGAACCCGGCAGAGGCCCAGAGGGCAGGGGGCTTGGGGATGCGGCTCGGGAAGACGTGGGGGGCTGACCTGGGGCCCCGACAGTACAGGGTCCTGGTCCCAGAGCCTCCGTCTTCCCTCCCACGGGAGCAGGGCCTCTGCAGATGGGGTTAAGGATTCCGAGATGCCACAGCGGCCCTGGGCTATCCCGTGGGCTGCCCTCATCACAGCAGGTGTCCTGGGAGAGGCAGGGGATTGCACTCAGAGGGGCAGCGGTGTGGCCATCGAAGCAGAGCTTGAGTGGTCCAGGACCCCCGCCGCCAGAGGGAGAAGCACAGCGCCGTGGCTCCCGTGGGAGGGAGCGAGCCCCGACACCTCCACCGGACCCACAGGCAAACGGGCGCAGGCTGCCCGACAGCAGCCCCAGGACTCCGACCCAGCCGGGTTGGAAGGGCAGGGTCAGGCCAGGAGGACGGGATGCAGTCTCAGAGCCCAGCTGAGCAGACAGCCAGGCGGGAAACGGGCCACCACTGGGCTCCACGAGGAACACTCGGGCTTCGAGTCGGAGGTGTCTGGGGGAGGCTCCGTGAGACAGAGTCCACGTCTTCACAGCGGAGTCCGTCACCCACCGGGGCCTCAGCTCTCTGCAAGGACCGCCATCCCCCTGGGGCACACCCACCCCAGCCTCCCGGAGTCGAGAGCTGGCCCTGCTGAGCCGCGGCTCAGTCAGCCAAGCCCAGGACCTCTGGCTGCAAAGCACCCGACAGGCCTGTTCCCCCACAGTGCAGCCGCAGTCCGACCATCAGTTTGACTACTTATTGTTGTTTATTTGACGGGGGAGGGGGTGGGGGGAGAGCCACAAATGCCTGCAATAGCCAGGGCTGAGCAGGCAGGAGCCGGGAGCCGGGTCCCCCACCTGCTGTCTCGGTCCTCAGCAGGAAGCTGGAACTGGGCCCACCGTGGGACTGGAGCCCAGCGCTGCGGGTGGGAGGCAGGTGTCCCACGCACCTGTGCCTTAGCATCCATTCTAGAAGCGCCGAGGGGAGCCGTGATGTTCAGGCAGCTCTGAGGACCACGCCTCAGTACTTGACCAGGCAGTCGGGCACCACTGCTCAGCAGACCGTCCTGGTCATGTCCCAGCAAATCCAGCCCCTCACCTGTGCAGGTGATGAGCACAGAGTCCCAGCCCCCTCATCTGTGTGTGTGACGGGCACAGAGTCCCAGCCCCCTCACCTGTGCGGGTGACGGGCACAGAGCTGCCCCCTCACCTGTGCGGGTGACGGGCACAGAGACCCAGCCCCCTCACCTGTGTGGGTGACGGGCACAGAGTCCCAGCCCCCTCACCTGTGCAGGTGATGAGCACAGAGTCCCAGCCCCCTCACCTGTGTGGGTGACGGGCACAGAGCTGCCCCCTCACCTGTGCAGGTGACGGGCACAGAGTCCCAGCCCCCTCACCTGTGTGGGTGACGGGCACAGAGTCCCAGCCCCCTCACCTGTGCAGGTGATGAGCACAGAGTCCCAGCCCCCTCACCTGTGTGGGTGACGGGCACAGAGCTGCCCCCTCACCTGTGCGGGTGACGGGCACAGAGACCCAGCCCCCTCACCTGTGCAGGTGATGAGCACAGAGTCCCAGCCCCCTCACCTGTGTGGGTGACGGGCACAGAGCTGCCCCCTCACCTGTGCAGGTGACGGGCACAGAGTCCCAGCCCCCTCACCTGTGCGGGTGACGGGCACAGAGTCCCAGCCCCCTCACCTGTGCGGGTGACGGGCACAGAGTCCCAGCCCCCTCACCTGTGTGGGTGACGGGCACAGAGCTGCCCCCTCACCTGTGCGGGTGACGGGCACAGAGACCCAGCCCCCTCACCTGTGCAGGTGATGAGCACAGAGTCCCAGCCCCCTCACCTGTGCGGGTGACGGGCACAGAGTCCCAGCCCCCTCACCTGTGCGGGTGACGGGCACAGAGACCCAGCCCCCTCACCTGTGCGGGTGACGGGCACAGAGACCCAGCCCCCTCACCTGTGCGGGTGACGGGCACAGAGTCCCAGCCCCCTCACCTGTGCGGGTGACGGGCACAGAGACCCAGCCCCCTCACCTGTGCGGGTGACGGGCACAGAGTCCCAGCCCCCTCACCTGTGCGGGTGACGGGCACAGAGTCCCAGCCCCCTCACCTGTGCGGGTGACGGGCACAGAGTCCCAGCCCCCTCACCTGTGCGGGTGACGGGCACAGAGTCCCAGCCCCCTCACCTGTGCGGGTGACGGGCACAGAGCTGCCCCCTCACCTGTGCGGGTGACGGGCACAGAGTCCCAGCCCCCTCACCTGTGCGGGTGATGAGCACAGAGTCCCAGCCCCCTCACCTGTGCGGGTGACGGGCACAGAGACCCAGCCCCCTCACCTGTGCGGGTGACGGGCATAGAGTCCCAGCCCCCTCACCTGTGCGGGTGATGAGCACAGAGCTGCCCCTCCTATCCTATTAGGGTAGGTACCCTTTCCTCCCTGCTGCCTTCACCTCGGCAGAGCACCCCAGAGCGGGAGGACACACCACGCTCACCTGGCAGAGCACCCCAGAGCGGGAGGACACACCATGCTCACCTGGCAGAGCACCCCAGAGCGGGAGGACACACCACCCTCAGGCTGTGCAGCTCGGCCTCCAGACCCGGCCTGCACCTGCCGAAGCAGAGCAGCTGGCCCCGGGGAGGGTGTGGGAGGGAAATCGCCACCCTGGAGCCCCTCCCCCGTGCCAAACCAGCTGGGTGCGGGGCAGCAGCAGGGCGAGACCTCACCCCTCCTGGGGAGCAGAACATGGGAAACCCACCTGGGAACTCCACGAAAATGTGCCTGTGACCCAAGGGCCCCGAGGACACGCCGCAGCTCGCTGGATTCCCCCACTCAGACGCCACCCCTGCAGGCCAGGGCCGCGGGACCTCAAGTGTGCAAAAGGCCCTGGGGCGTGAGTTCCTGCCCAGTCGCGGCCCTCGGGCCCCGGGTGCGCTGACTGCCCCGCACTCCACGGCTCTGCCCGTGCCCTGCACCTGCGCCACCTGTGGGCCCCATTCACCGCTCCTCAGAAGCTCAGAGTTTCCCTTGGCTTCGAGCAGCCATCACCGCCCAGGAGAGCGGCGGAGGCCTGGCGTGCCGTGCCTGAGGGAGCTCTCGCTGGCGCTGACTGCCGCGGCTCCAGGCGGTGTGCCGCGTGCTGCCTCTCCAGGAGCCCACGGGAGGGCACCACGAGGGGTGGCGAGGTGCTCCTGCACGGCTCGCGTGCCAGCCAGTGGCTGCTCCTCCCCTCCTGCAGGGCTCCGTGGGCTCCGGGGGCCATTCCCACCCCCCGACCCCCCGTGCAGCTCCGCGGATCCCCTTCCTCCAGGGAGCGAGAGCGAGACGTAGCTGGCTGCCCTGCCCTGCCCTGCCCTGCCCTGCCACAGGCAGCCGGGTGTGTGGCCCTGGCTTCCGGCAGCCCAGGGTTGCCATGACCTGGGAAGAGTCGGGGCAGAGCGCCAGCCCCACCTTGATGGAAGGAGCGGCCTCTGTCTGCAGCCAAATTAGAGGCAGGCAAGGAGCACACACGAGAGCCGCGCCTACAGGGAGCGCCACAAACAGAGCAGCACACGCCGACACCCACCGCCCATCCACGTCCACCGCTCGCTCCGTGTGTGGAAGGCGAGGCACCGCGGGCGCCCTCGTGCCGGCCTCTGAGGGCTGTGTGACCACTTCACTTTCCCCCACCCCTTCAGACCATCAGAGGAAACCAGCGCAGGGGGCGCCACCAGCAACGGGGTGTCTGGGGAACCAGCAACGGGGTGTCTGGGGAAACGAAGCACTGAGAACATTCCAAGGCTCAGCCGGGCCCACACACCTGTTTGTCTGGTAGCGGCCGGGGCACCACCTCCTCACCGCGTGTTCCCTGAGTTGAGTGACTGAATGGACACAATATTGTCATTTTCTCCACACCTAGAGACCACATCCAGGTCACCGAAACAGCCCCGTATCACAGCGAGTCCTCACTCCGCATCATTAACTGTGAGCTGAGAAAAGTAATGGCTGTTCCGGGACATGAAAGGAGCTGCTGATACATAAGATACAGTGTTGCCACCAGCAGCGCAGAAGGGTCCAGAGGCAAGGGAAGAAGCCTGCAGACCACAAGCTGAGCTGTCCACTGAGCGCTGCCCGCAGACCGAGGGCAGCACAGAGCATCTTCACCAGCAACACAGGCTGCCGGAGGCCCCGGAGGGCGGGCGGCGTGGAACCCGCCCAGCAGTGTCACCCAGCCTTCAAGATGACAGGGCCCTGGGCCTGGACGAGACGCCCACACAGCCTCCTCTGGGGCTCTGACGAATCAGGAAACAGTTCAGTCAGGTAGCTGGGGAGAAGCAAAACACCCCAGCACCAGCACAGCCCCACGTAGGATCGACCACAGGTGAACAGCGCGGCGAGGTGACAACACGCGAGACACAGAGACAGCCTTAGCTGAGAAATTTCTCTGCAGGAAGTCACTGTCCTTAGACAGGAAGTGCCTGCCTTGAATGAGTATTAGAACGCCATGCAACCCCAAGAATCCCATTCGGGGAAAACCATAAAATAACTTCCAGAAAAACCCCTGGGGTACAACGCCAGAGTGAACAGCATTTGGCCCCCGTACTCTTGCAGACAGGCAATCCCCCACGTGGAGGGCTGATGGTGCGACGAGGGTGGAAGCCAGCCCAGCTGTGGGGCTGGGGGCGGGCCTTGTGGGGCTGTCTCTCCAGAGGTGGTTGTGAAAGCCGGAGGCGGGCCCAGCCGCTCTGCTTCCTGGCCCCCACGCGCCTTTCCCTCCACCGCGTTCCAACACCTGCACCTGCTAGCCTCTCCCGGAGGCCACCCCAGTGGGGCCACCTGGTCTCGGACCGTGAACCTCCAAAACCATCCAGCCAAAATCAAGCTCCCTCCTTCATAAATAGTGTGTCTCAGGCTCTTCATCGCAGTCACAAAGGCCAGCTAATGGGGACGCACACCAGATGTTAAAACACGCCACAGTGTCAGTGCCACAGCGGCTGAACTGAACGGGCAGACAATCAATGGAACAGAAAAGAGAGTCCAGAAATAGATCCAAATACCTATACCAGGGATTTAGTGAATAATAAAGGTGTCTTTTTATATAATCAAGAGAAAGAAGGTCCAATAAATACTTCAAGGACACTGGGTGGCAAGCTGGGAGAAAAACTCACTCGATTGCTACTGCCGGCATCAAAGTAAATTCTACATAGAACGAAAATTCAAATAGAAAACAACACAAAATGGAAGAGAAGAAAACACTGGAAACATTCTAATCACCAAGTGCCAAGAGCAGGTTTCCGAACAAGCAGAACTCCGAAAGCCACAGAACAGACTGATAAATTCAACTGTGTAAAAACAGAAGATTTCTGGTTGCAAAGTGCCATAAAACAGGCAGAAAGCAGCAGGAAGCAGGCACATCTTCACACGTGTCACAGAGAGAGCCTTGCCCTGTTTACTTTAAAGAGCTACAAATCAATAAGAGAAAGATCAATAACACGATAGGAATATGGGCAAAAATGTGTGGACTGACAGAAATGCAAAGGATATGAAAACAGCTCCCACACGTATGGAAAATCTGCAAGGCTACTCATTGTATGAGAGGTGCAAATTAGCACGTTTTCAGCCATCAGAGTGGCAGAGCCCTTTGGTTTGGCAGCTCACTTGTTTGCCAGGGTTGGGCATGAGGGGTCGTCAGCCATTGCTGAACTACACGGTGTTGCGTGTGACCTCTGCAGGAAAGTTAGCAACAGCCCCAGAGTGGGACACGTGTCTGCACGCCCTGGGACCCACAGTGCTACCCCTGGAACGCATTCTGCAGGCAGGTCCATGTGCGGCAGGGCTGCAGGTGCAGGCACTCAGCGCAGGTTTGCCTGGGAGACGCTGGCGATGAGTGGTGAACAGGTGCAGGCACACCCAGCAAAGGGACCAAGCTGCAACCCACGGCGTTCGCGGGCGCGTCTCCAAGCACACGTGCACGGATGGCTCACAGAGTTAGCCTGGGCAAAGGGGGATGGAGCTGTGGTGGGAGGCAATAGGAGGAGACGCATTTCCATTCTGCACTCTGTCCTCAGAGTCTCACAGCAGGACCACATGGCCTAACAGCTGTGTCCTCTCTCACACCTGGCAGGTGCACACCAGGACCACATTGGCTAACAGCCGTGTCCTCTCTCACACCTGGCAGGTGCACACCAGGACCACATTGGCTAACAGCTGTGTCCTCTCTCACACCTGGCAGGTGCACACCAGGACCACATTGGCTAACAGCTGTGTCCTCTCTCACACCTGGCAGGTGCACACCAGGACCACATTGGCTAACAGCTGTGTCCTCTCTCACACCTGGCAGGTGCACACCAGGACCACATGGCCTAACAGCTGTGTCCTCTCTCACACCTGGCAGGTGCACACCAGGACCACATTGGCTAACAGCTTTGTCCGCTCTCACACCTGGCAGGTGCACACCAGGACCACATTGGCTAACAGCTGTGTCCTCTCTCACACCTGGCAGGTGCACACCAGGACCACATGGCCTAACAGCTGTGTCCGCTCTCACACCTGGCAGGTGCACACCAGGACCACATGGCCTAACAGCTGTGTCCTCTCTCACACCTGGCAGGTGCACACCAGGACCACATGGCCTAACAGCTGTGTCCTCTCTCACACCTGGCAGGTGCACACCAGGACCACATTGGCTGACAGCTGTGTCCTCTCTCACACCTGGCAGGTGCACACCAGGACCACATTGGCTGACAGCTGTGTCCTCTCTCACACCTGGCAGGTGCACACCAGGACCACATTGGCTGACAGCTGTGTCCTCTCTCACACCTGGCAGGTGCACACCAGGACCACATTGGCTAACAGCTGTGTCCTCTCTCACACCTGGCAGGTGCACACCAGGACCACATTGGCTAACAGCTGTGTCCTCTCTCACACCTGGCAGGTGCACACCAGGACCACATGGCCTAACAGCTTTGTCCGCTCTCACACCTGGCAGGTGCACACCAGGACCACATTGGCTAACAGCTGTGTCCTCTCTCACACCTGGCAGGTGCACACCAGGACCACATGGCCTAACAGCTGTGTCCTCTCTCACACCTGGCAGGTGCACACCAGGACCACATTGGCTAACAGCTGTGTCCTCTCTCACACCTGGCAGGTGCACACCAGGACCACACGGCCTAACAGCCGTGTCCTCTCTCACACCTGGCAGGTGCACACCAGGACCACATGGCCTAACAGCTGTGTCCTCTCTCACACCTGGCAGGTGCACACCAGGACCACATGGCCTAACAGCCGTGTCCTCTCTCACACCTGGCAGGTGCACACCAGGACCACATGGCCTAACAGCTGTGTCCGCTCTCACACCTGGCAGGTGCACACCAGGACCACATTGGCTAACAGCTGTGTCCTCTCTCACACCTGGCAGGTGCACACCAGGACTACATGGGCTAACAGCTGTGTCCTCTCTCACACCTGGCAGGTGCACACCAGGACCACATTGGCTAACAGCTGTGTCCTCTCTCACACCTGGCAGGTGCACACCAGGACCACATTGGCTGACAGCCGTGTCCTCTCTCACACCTGGCAGGTGCACACCAGGACCACATGGCCTAACAGCCGTGTCCTCTCTCACACCTGGCAGGTGCACACCAGGACCACATTGGCTAACAGCTGTGTCCTCTCTCACACCTGGCAGGTGCACACCAGGACCACATTGGCTAACAGCCGTGTCCTCTCTCACACCTGGCAGGTGCACACCAGGACCACATTGGCTGACAGCCGTGTCCTCTCTCACACCTGGCAGGTGCACACCAGGACCACATTGGCTAACAGCCGTGTCCGCTCTCACACCTGGCAGGTGCACACCAGGACCACATTGGCTGACAGCTGTGTCTGCTCTCACACCTGGCAGGTGCACACCAGGACCACATTGGCTGACAGCTGTGTCCTCTCTCACACCTGGCAGGTGCACACCAGGACCACATGGCCTAACAGCTGTGTCCTCTCTCACACCTGGCAGGTGCACACCAGGACCACATTGGCTAACAGCCGTGTCCTCTCTCACACCTGGCAGGTGCACACCAGGACCACATTGGCTAACAGCTGTGTCCTCTCTCACACCTGGCAGGTGCACACCAGGACCACATGGCCTAACAGCTGTGTCCTCTCTCACACCTGGCAGGTGCACACCAGGACCACATTGGCTAACAGCTGTGTCCTCTCTCACACCTGGCAGGTGCACACCAGGACCACATGGCCTAACAGCCGTGTCCTCTCTCACACCTGGCAGGTGCACACCAGGACCACATTGGCTAACAGCTGTGTCTGCTCTCACACCTGGCAGGTGCACACCAGGACCACTTGGCCTAACAGCTGTGTCCTCTCTCACACCTGGCAGGTGCACACCAGGACCACATTGGCTGACAGCCGTGTCCGTTCTCACACCTGGCAGGTGCTGGAGAGAGGCTGAGGCCTTCTGGAAGGCTGGATGTGCACGTAGGGACAGACGCAGGTGCATCAAAGGTCTGCTGTAGTACTGGGTGTGGCCAGGGGTGGGGTGGGACACACACGGCAGGGTCAGAGAAAGGCAACCACCACATAGTAGGGGCCCCCCTGGGGTCCTCAAGCCTTGGGAAGGATTAAATCTGTGACAGGTACGAGGCTTTTTTCTTTTAAGATTTATTCATTTATCTGAAAGGCAAAGTTAGGGAGAAAGAGATCCTCCATCCGCTGGTTCACTCCCTAAGTGGCCACGATGGCCAGGGCTCGGCCTGGCCAAAGCCGGGAGCCTGGAACTCCATTCGAGTCTCCCACGTGGGTGCAGGGCCCAAGCACTAGGACCGTCCTCTGCTGCCTTTCCCAGGTGCAGTAGCAGGGAGCTGGATTGGGAGTGGAGCAATCAGGCTCCCACGTGGGACGCCAGCACCACAGGTGGTGGCTTAACCTGCTGTGTCACGACGGCTGCAGGCAAGTGTGTTTTGTTACAGATGAAACCAGGCCAGGGTCACCTTTGCTAGAAATAAGCGACAGCTGTGCGGCGCCGTGGCCACCTCCACCAGCAGAGGCTCCTACCAGTGTTGAGTAGCAACAAGGCATCAGCCTGGAGGAAAAACAGGCTCAAAACCTGCATCCCCCCGACCTTCCCCTCCACATGCCCACCTCTGGTGCACGCAGCACTCTTGGGATTCTGCTCAGTTCACTTCCAAGGCAGGTGCTGGATCCGAGGGGCAGAGGCTCTGGCAGGCAGAAAGCCAGGGAGGTGTGGTTTGCGCTAGCCACTGCCGACTCAGCACACAGGCGCTGGGCGGTGGAAGCTGTCACAGCCCAGGGGCCGGGGAGGCACCACCACCACGCGGTCAGCAGGAGAGGGACATCAAGGAAAGCCTGAGGGAGTCCACGTGAGCCACAGGCTTCAGTGACAGTGACGGGTCGAGGCTGGTCCACTCGCTGTGGAAACCAGTGCACCGAGGGCTAAGATCAGGGAGAGGGGTGCAGTGTGGAGTGGGGTGACGCTCCACCGCCCTCCCCGTTTCTGTAAGTTGCATAGTGCTCTAAGACCGCAAGCATATTTTACAGGAACCGCCCCTGCTCTGCTCCCACGCTCCCCAACTTGCGGCGTCAGACAGAAGCGTGGCGTGTGCTGGAGACAGCAGTGTATCCCCTTGCCTACGATGGCTTCGACGCCTGCCCCTGACGATTTCCTCTGTCTGTGGGCTCACAGGTGGAATCTCCAGCCGATGCACTGGCAGTGTGAACCCAGGGTGCAGTCTCCAGCCAATGCACTGGCAGTGTGAACCCAGGGTGGAGTCTCCAGCCGATGCATTGGCAGTGTGAACCTGGAGTGGAGTCTCCAGCCACAGCACTGGCAGTGTGAACCCGGGTGGAGTCTCCAGCCACAGCACTGGCAGTGTGAACCTGGGGTGGAGTCTCCAGCCGCAGCACTGGCAGTGTGAACCGGGTGGAGTCTCTGGCCACAGCACTGGCAGTGTGAACCCTGGGTGGAGTCTCTGGCCACAGCACTGGCAGTGTGAACGGGTGGAGTCTCTGGCCACAGCACTGGCAGTGTGAACCCGGGATGGAGTCTCTGGCCACAGCACTGGCAGTGTGAACCCGGGGTGGAGTCTCTGGCCACAGCACTGGCAGTGTGAACCCGGGGTGGAGTCTCTGGCCACAGCACTGGCAGTGTGAACCGGGTGGAATCTCCAGCTGTGGCACTGGCAGTGTGAACCCGGGGTGCAGTCTCCAGCCGTGGCACTGGCAGTGTGAACCTGGGGTGCAGTCTCTGGCCGCGGCACTGGCAGTGTGAACCCGGGGTGGAGTCTGGCTGCCCTCCAGCCGCAGCACTGGCAGTGTGAACCCGGGGTGGAGTCTGGCTGCCCTCTAGCCGAGGCACCGGCAGAGCGGACAGCAGTGGGAGCAGACGTCCTGGCTGGGCTCCCCTCGGTCTGCAGCCCCTGAGCTGCACACGTTGTCCATTTCCACC
Source organism: Oryctolagus cuniculus (assembly GCF_964237555.1). Classification (NCBI taxonomy): domain Eukaryota; kingdom Metazoa; phylum Chordata; class Mammalia; order Lagomorpha; family Leporidae; genus Oryctolagus; species Oryctolagus cuniculus. The sequence continues at coordinate 1,281,827 of NC_091441.1, read as the reverse complement.
AGGCTGCCCAGGCTTCAGATTTCCATTTGTCCTTGGTTCATGCTGAAGGCCCTAGTGTCACGCAAAAATCAGATTTAGATCAGTCTGTCCTGATGTTCTCTTGTGAACCTGCCTCTGGTTGCAGGGTGCCTGCCATAACCCACAGAACAGCAGGAAGACCCCGAGGCAGGGTGGGTGACCCCGCAGGACAGCCGGAGTTTCGCACTTCCCAGGGCGCAGCCTCACGTCCCGCCCCCCACAGGCTGCAGGACAAGGGCATGGGGCATTTCAGGTGACCACCACAAAATGCACTTGGCTCCCACGCAAGGGGCAGCTCGTTGCAAGGCTGACGCTGCAGACTGACCCACGCTCATGGCGTCTTCCCCGCTGGGGCACCTGGCCTCCAGGAAGAATTCAGTGAGCTACCAGGTTAATAGAGAAATGGGAGCGCGTAATCTGAGCTGTGCCGTCTGCGTTTAGGAAAACCATTTTTGCATCTTGCAAGGCTTTGAGCACACGTGCTTCCCGCATCCGCCTCTGCCGCGAGCTAAATCTTCATATCAAGGATACGCTGCGCTCCCCAGAGAGAAAGGGGCGGGGGTGAGCCTGGGAGCAGCATTCCGGCGCGTTCTCCCTGCTGACCAGAGCCGCCTCGCTCCGTGCCGGTGCTGCTGCTAGTGCCCACTGCTCCTGTGTCCTTGTGTGGACTCTAGCTCTCACAAGTGATGGGCGGGAGCCCACCTAAAATGAGGGTACGTGTATAAGTGGGTACATCAATCGGCATCGAAAATGCAGTTTTTAATTCCGCTTTTCAGCAAACTTTGTGAGGCTCTTTGTACATGTAAGCACACATGTGCACATGCATGTGGGTAACGTGTGTGTGTGTGTAGTCATCCCTGGTATTGTGGGGAACCGGCTCCAGCACCCACACCAATTCCAAACCCAGAGATGTTCGGGTCTCTAAGATGCCAGTGTCTGCACACACAGCTTTCGCCGGCTGAATCGTCTCTGGGTTCCTTGTAATCGAATCTAAGGGATCACTGTGTAATTCGTTGTTTCGCTGCGTTGTCTGGGGAAAGTGACAAGATAAGGGCCTGTGCACGCTCAGTACACGCGCAGGCCCGCGAGGCCTGACCACCTTCTGCCCCGTGGAGACAGGAGGCAAACAGAGCGCAAGCACTGGGGCTGCAGGGAGCCCGGGGCCACGGCTCCTCCGTGTACCTGCACAGCCGCACACGGTCCTCGGTGCGCTGGGAGTTCAAGGTGGGCTTCCTGGAAGTTTCTGGAATTGTTTTGCTTCTATTTTTGCTCAGACTTGGGTGAATCCAGGGGTGGGAAACCACTGACGTGCAGGAGCCACTGCCGCGGGCCCAAGATAGACAGGAGCCCGCGCTCCAGCACCTCCCCGAGCGAGACCTGCGCAGTCCAAACCCGGCCACCCGAGTCCCAGAGCCCGCTGTTCTCTGAGGACACTGTCCTTAGAACCCTGTCTTCCCCACCCCAGATGGGAAAGCCCACCGCGGCGCTGCACCTGCCCCACCGCCCCAGTCCCTGCACAGAGCCCATCGTGGCACTGAACCTGCCCCACCGCCCCCTCAGTCTCCGCGTAGAGTCCACCACGGCACTGCACCTGTCCCACCACCCCAGTCCCCTGCATAGACTGCAACACTACACTTGCCCCACCGCCCCCAGTCCCCTGCGTAGAGTCCACCGTGGTGGTGCACCTGCCCCACCGCCCCCTCAGTCCCCGCACCTCACACAGTACACACCGCACACTGTGGATACCACACGGCCCCACATCACACACTTCATACCATACACCCTACCTCACACCACACACACCTCACACGGCACACACCACACACCGTGGATACCACATAGCCTATTATCACACACACCTCACATGGCACACACCACACACCGTGGAGACCACACAGTCCCACATCACACACACCTTACACGGCACACACCACACACTGTGGATACCACACAGCCTCACACTACACACACCTCACACAGCACACACCACACACTGTGGATACCACACAGTCCCGCATCACACACACCTCACACGGCACACACCACACACCGTGGATACCACACAGCCTCACACTACACACACCTCACACAGCACACACCACACACTGTGGATACCATACAGTCTCACACCACACACACCTCACACGGCACACACCACACACCGTGGATACCACACAGCCTTACATCACACACTTCATACCATACACCCTACCTCACACCACACACACCTCACACATTACATGTACCTCACATGGCACACACCACACACCATGGATACCACATAGCCTATTATCACACACACCTCACATGGCACACACCACACACCTTGGATACCACACGGCCCCACAGCACACACAGCACACACCTTGGATACCACACGGCTACACATCACACACACCTCACACCTTGGATACCACACAATCTCATACCATATACTTCATACCATACACCCTGCCTCACACCAAACACACCTCACATACCACACACACCTCACACCTTGGATACCACATGGCCCTGCATCACACATACCTTAGATACCACACGGCCTCACATCCCACACTTCATACCATACACCTTACCTCACACCACACACACCTCAAAGACCACACACCACATACACGACACATACCTCACACCTCAGATACCACACAGCCCCACACCACACACACCTCACACCTCAAATCACACTCTTCACACCACAACCCTACCTCACACCATGCACAGTTCTGAGACCACACACCACATACACCACACAGACCTTGAATACCACACAGCTTTATACCATACACTTCATACCATACACCCACCTCACACCACACACCACAAAAGCCATACACACTCCACACCACATGCCTCACACCATACACACCTCTGAGATCACACACACCTCACACCTTGGTTACCTGACACCATACACTACACACACTTCACACCACACACTGGTACTTTACACACCTCAGAGACCACACACACCTTACAGCTTGGATACCTCACACCACACACACACCACACACACACCACATAGCTCACATCACACACACCTCACTTATCTCACACCTTGGACACCACACACACTTCACACACCACACACCTCAGTCACTACAGACATCACACACAGCACACACATACACAACACAGGCACACGTGGGCACCACAACAGGGCAGACTCCAGCCGAGGAACAGGGAAGACCACAAGGCAAGTCAGTGGGACAGATGAGACGTGGCTCCAGCCACAGTAAATGCCACGCCCGAGTCTCCACTCTGTTCCCTTGAGGTGGAGGCAATTCACGCTGAGGGAGGCGCCCACCCGCTACGGCTGAGTCTGGTGAGGGAGAACTTCCGGGGGTGAGGCAGAAGGAAGCCCTCGGCTGAAGGAAGTTTGGCCTGAATCAGCACCTGTACTGGGGGACGCTGTTGGGCCTAAAGCGGCCTCCTACAGCACAAGCTGCACCCTAGCTTGATGCACACACAGCTGAGCCTAAGCTAAGAGCAGACCCCTGTAACCAGGCAACGAGGTCTCAGCCAATCACCGGCTGCCAACTGATCAGTCCTGCCCATATACGGCCAAAGCCGCTGCAGTCAGTCAGGGTGTTTGTATTCACTTCCTGTTCTGGGGCTATAAATAGCGCTGCTCCTGTGGCCTGGAACCACCTTTCTCTTGCTCAAGTGAACTTTGTTAAGTTGAACTTGTCTCCGCGTCTCTGTCAACAGGAGGGCGGGACGTGTTCACGTTGCACTTGTTCAGCTTACATTTGTGTTCTGTGCAGTTAACAAGCATATTGCAGATGAGGCTGAACCACGTGGAATGGTCTCCCTGGATTCACATCAGCTACTTCATCTTCTCCACGTATATCCTAGATTTAAGTGTAGTACCAAATAGTTCTTTAGTACATGGGACTGCGGAAGTAAAACGGAGAAGCAGGAGTAAATCGGGGATCAAGAGAATCGAAGGCAACGCTGTGTCTGTAGTAACAGAAAGACGAGGGGTTTTGCTATGCAGCAGCGCGGCTCTCTGCCAAAAGGTAGTTCTCACCTGGGTCGACAAGAGCAGTGTGCCAGGAGTCCGAGCTCAGAGCCACCTCCGCCTGGTGGAGCCCAGGGTCTCTAGCTGGTAGGTGGGCTTGTGACAAAGACAGCATCGGGGAGGAAGGAGCATCCTGTCCCCACCCCGTCCAGCAGAGAGAGGAGCCTAAAGCCTTCGGGTCGGCTGAACGTTGGGGCAGCCGCTGAACGCCGCTGAGAAGCCTACGTGACTTTCCAAACAGCTCCTCGTGCCCTCCCAAGTGCCACGGTGCACATGTGTGTGCAGGCACACAGGCGAACACCCACCCAGAGAACACACACACACACACACCTATGCGGTCCCCCCTGCCCTCTGCCTCAGGTCAGGCCACGTCCATGTCAACCACAGCGCTCAGCCCACGCATGCCCAGGTCATTACCGAGCTACTTACAGCCGGATTCGCCCAGCTCAATCCAACCAAACGAGGACAACCAGGACATCCACAGGCAGAGCACAGCGTCTCTGCAGAGTGCATGGCAGGCTCACCTGCGGCAGGAGGCGCTGAACCCACAGCTGGCCATGAGCAGCTGGGGCCGGTCACACAAGTGTGCAGAGCAACCCAAAGTCTTCCTGTAGTCCCAGAAATTTGGGGGTGGGCTGTGTCTGCAGCGGATGGGCCAGGCCTCTCCGGCAGAGGTGACTGGCATTAAACCAGGAAGCCACCCGGTCTGCTCCAGGTTGCACCTCCAGGCCCGCATGGCCCCTCCACCCCTGGCTGTCCTTGTGTTTTCCTGTGAGCTCTGTACCTGGGGACATTCGCCGTCCTCTCCCCACGGGGGTTCAGGCACTGCCCCTGCACCTGTTCCACAGGGCGCCAGCAGCGTCCCTGCAGGGACAGACACTGCTCGCCTCGCACAGCTGCTCTCCCGTGAAGACTCTGGGTGCTCTTTGCCCTAAGAATTGCATGTGATGTGACAAAGCCATTTTATAGTGTTCCATTTGGGGGCCAGCCTGGGAAGAGGCTAAGACTCACACAGGGGCCGGCGCTGTGGCATAGCCAGTAAAGCCACCACCAGCAGTGGCAGCATCCCATACGGGCATCAGTTCAAGCCTCGGCTGCTCCACTGCCAATCCAGCTCCCTGCTGTGGCCTGGGAAAGCAGAAGATGGCCCAAGTGCTTGGGCCCCTGCACCTGTGCGGGAGACCTGGAAGAAGCTCCTGGCTCCTGGCTTCGGATCGGCACAGCTCCGGCCTTTGCGGCCAACTCGAGGAGTGAACCAGCAGATGGAAGACCTCTCTCTTTCACTTTCTTTCTGTTACTGCCTCTCTGTAACTCTCTTTCAAATAAATAAATAATTCTTAAAAAAAAAAAAAAAAGAGAGAGAGAGAGAGAGAGAGCCTTGCACAGTAAGGTGAGCCCGCCCTCGCTCCTGCAGCCAACTCAGCCGCGTCTGCCAGTGGGAGGAGCGCTGACGTCCTCCACTCCTCATCAGAACACTTGGCGTAAGCAACACTGGAGGCTCGGCTGTGCGCGCAGGAAGCTAAGCACCGTCTGCTGAACCCCTGCCGTGTGCAGGGCCCGGAGGACGCCCAGTGCAGAGAGCGGGGCACCCCAGGCCGCTCCCACACACACATGCCCTCCCCAGGAGCCGCCACTGCTGGGGCTCCCGCGGCTCGCAGGCAGACTGTCCCCAGCTGCACACTGCCCCAGGGACCCGAGGCCATCACAAGGGGTGGCAGAGGTGCTGCTTGTCCCAGGGCCAGCAAGCCCGGAGCGTGGGCGGCGGAGGGAGCCATTCCCACTGGAAGTCCCACCAGGCCCCTTTGCAGAAATGAGAGCGCAGATTCGGGGGGAGAGAGGCAGAGGACGTAGGGTGGTCGGCAATTCAGACGCTGCCATTGCTGGACGGCTGCAGGGGCGCCCCCAGCACTGGGGGTCCCTCTTTATTCCCACACGATCTCCCTGAGGAAGCCCCTCACAGCTCCAGATCCCAAATGCTGGGACCCACCCTCCGCCCTTGGCCTCGTAGGCGTCCCTGCTGTCCTCTGTGACCGACGTCTGCAGGTGCCACCGGCAGGGCATCCACACCCACGACAGAGCCACGGGGCCGGGGAGAGGCCCTCAAGGACCCAGCCTCCTTGACTGTGCCCCTACCCCCCCCCCACTGCGTCTGCTCCCGGCCCCGGCTCCCCATCCACACCCCCGGGCCTGCAGCGCTGCCCTGGGCCCACACCTTCCAGTCTCCCACTCCCCCAAGAACAGCTCGCCCCCCCTTCCCCATCACCCTGCAGGGCACAGGAACAAACTCCAGTCTGTGCCTCCTGGGGGTCCTCCCGGCCCGAGGAAAACCCGCGTCACTGGGTCCGGACCGGACCGGCCGGCGGGATCGTCCCCAGGCCCCGGCGGGAGGCGGCAGCTGCCTGAAGGGGGGAGGTGCCTTCCCGCTGCGGGGGCCCCAGCGGGGCCCAAATTGTGACATCCCACCCCGCCTCACAGCCGGGGCCGACACAGCCATCGCGTCTGCTCTTAGCGTGCTCCCACCAGACGCCCAAGCCAGGCAGGAGACAGGCTAGCAGTAGCCATGGCATCTGGCCCTTCCGAATGCGCCGAGAACACAACCACAGCGGCTCCTGGCTTCTGAACGAAATTCCCAAGACATCTCTGCGGTACCCTGAAGATGTGGGCTGAGAGCCAGCGACCAGGTCTCCTGCGTTCCCAGAGCAGTCGCTTAACAAGACTTCCACAGAAGACCACCTCGCTGTCAGCCCACCGCGTAACACCATGCAACTCAAGTTCACCTTCGGTCTACTTGTCTCTGCACCTGCGTGGAATGACCCTTAGCAGCAACCAGCTTGGAACTCGGGACACCCGAGGCTTAGCCATGTGGCGACGGGCACCTGTGTCACGGACAGATGGACACACAGACGGAGGGACGGAGGTGTGGAGATGGACGAGGTAGAAAGAGGCGAGAGGGAGGTGTGGAGAGGGAGAGGTGACGCAGATGCTGGGGAGCTACAGACGGAGATGCAGTGACCCCAAAACACCCATGGGTGTGGTGTAGGCAGAGACACAGCTAGACAGACAGGTAAGACACTCAACTCTGAACACTTGATGCAGCAGGCTCTGGGCGAGCTTGTACAGAACTGACTCCCTCCTCGTCCCCGCTACACCCAGCTACTCCCACGTGCCCTGTGCAGTGAGCGGCTGCCGTCCTGGCCACACAGGCGGCATGGAAGCTGGCATGCCATCCTCACAGGCTCAGATCCAAAGAGGCCCAGCGCGGGGGCGACAGAGTTCCCCGACTCGCTTGGCCACTTCCAGCCCAGTGAAGCCAGGGCGGCTCCCGGAGCACGGCGGCAGCAGAGCCGGGCCGGCACCGTGCCGCTGTCCGCACCTCAAGAAAGGTCTAGAAAATGTGCCGTGCGCTTCCCACGGTGCTCAGAACACCGGCAGCAGGCAGGCGCGGTTTGTGCCAGCCTGAGCTACAGCCCTGCTGTGTGCCCGTCCCCATCCAGCCTCCAGTCCCGTCCTGAACACTCCCACCCCTGCAGCCACACGTGCTGATGTACACACATACACACACAGGTACACAACACACACACGAATATACATAGACATACACACAGATACACTCACACGAATACACATACAGATACACATACTACACAAAACACACACAAAGACACAGACACACATAGAAACATAACACAAATATTCATATACATACACACAAATACACAGTTCACACAGCACACACAGACACACATAGAAACACAGATACACAAAAACACAAATATACCCACACAAATATACATACACATACACACAAATACACACATGAATACACATACACACAATACACACAACACACAAACACACAACACACACATGAACATATACATATGCACACCAACACACACATGGACACACATACACAACAGACACACACAAATATACATACATATGCACACCAATACACACACATGAGCACACAGGTACACACACCACAGACAACACAGACACACACAACAGAGACACACATATACAACACACATACACGGCACAGACACACACGAACACATGCATACACATAGATATGCACATACACCACACCGAGAGATACATGTGACACACATAGGCAAACACATACAGGCACACACGAATACACACATGTGCACGGAGCACACATGGACACACGTCCACGAGCAGCTCCTGCAAACACGCGTCCTGCGGCTCGGCCACACTGAGGCAGACGGCGGCGAAGCCGGACGCGGGCAGCAGGCGAGGCGGGCAGTCCCCTTCTGCACCTCAAGAAAGCTCCCCGCAGCCGTGGCCGCACACAAAAGACAACTCGTTTTCAAATGAGCCAGAATCGTGGCCACAGCGCCTGTGTCCTCCCTCCGCCCTCGAGGGCAAGAGAATCATTGTAAAATCAAGTTCATTACTGCACTGGGGCAGAGAACCCCCCCCCCCGTCTCCCGGCTGCTGTGTCTGGGTGTGTGTGTGCTTAGATAAGAAACAGAACGCCGACAGAGACGGACTCACACCAGCACAGCCAGCTCGGCCACGCCGGAGCGCAACGTACAGTCTGTGAGGTGCCAAAGTTCTAGACTCAAATGCCAAACCAGTCCGCTTTGTCTTTCCCAGGCATATTCCAGGAAAAGAGTTAATTTGACAGTGGCGTGGAGAACAGAAGAGAAATTGGCAAACAGCATGAGTAATGGGGAACAAGTTGCAAATTAAATACCCAACAGATAAGCGCCGTGAAATCTATCAAAACGCGCTGTGCCTCTGGGGAGCGGCGGGAGCCGGGCGCCACGCACGGCAGCGCCACCAACGCGTCGGCACGCGAGCTCCTGTTGGAGAGATGACTTTGGTAAATGTGCAGGTTTGCCGGCACAACTGCTCAAGCACAGAAGCCTGGGAGCACAGGACGCAGCGCGCCAGCCCCGTGCAGCTCAGGAGGTGGCGGGTGCAGAGAGCAGAGTCCCCGGCTGCCGGACAGCTTTCTCTTCGTCAGATAGACCCAGCTACTGCACGGCCCCACCCTCGCCCTGGTGTGGGAGAGGTCAGCCACGGCTGACCAGGAGGTGGCTTCATCTGTCTGTCACCTTCCCCATCTGCAAAGCCTTCAGATTTGGTACAATGCAAAAACGAAAAAGAAAAAAAATATATATCAACCAGAGTTTGGCTGCTTCCCAGAACAAATGGAAACCGGTGTCCTTAGGGGAGGAAGTGGCCAGACACGGGGCCTCGTCCTTTCGGGGGATTTGTGTCCCGGAACCAACTTCCAACTTGTGCACACTCAGAAGTAAGTAGAGAAGCAGGCAGACCCGGAAGGCGGGAACTCAGCTTCCCAAGGACAGAGCAGCGCAGGCGGGGGCGGGGCACACTGAGGTCTGCTGGGAGCAGCAGCGCGGGGGAAGGGAAGCCTGAGTCTACCCTTGATAAGCAGGGCGCGGCTGGCACCCGCTGCAGGGCTGCTCTCCGTGCCGCATGGCACAGCAGGCGCAAGTCCGCCAAAGGAGGCGCCCATGCACAGAGCAGCCAGGACTCCGGTCAGCACGCAGACATGATGTCGCTGGCGCAGGCAGCAGCTTGCCCACACGTCGGCCCTCAGAGGTCTCCTCAGGGCCAGGACACAGGGACTCCTTCAGTGTCAAGGAAGTGACAACTTTAGGCCCACAGAGAAACTGACCCGGGCAGCAGGACTGCTTCAGTCCTGGTAGACAACTCGGGCTGGATCAAATTTTGAGATAATTAGTCCGTTCTGCATGTATGATTCTGTATGACTACTGCATGCATGCCCTGATCCTGCATGTACAGTCCCTGTGTTACAAGGCAGGAGGCCCCGACCGCACTTGTCTGTGATAGAAGCCGAGGAGACAGGACTCTGAAGGCCCTCGCTGTCATCTGCCAGGACACACACGTTCCTAAACCTTTCAGACGGAAGTAAGCTGAGAGAGACTCCCATCGGGGACCAGAGAATTCCCGAAAATTCCATAATCTTTGTCATCGGAAACATCTGTGTATTTTCCAACTGCAGTGGAGAATACCTTTGTCCAGAAATCCCCGTGTGCTTCTGAGCCCTGCTGGGTCATCGTTAGCAAATGTTGACAAAAAGACAAACATAGAACATGCCACTCAGCTAGGAGACGCAAGAGACCCCAGTGCATCATGGCCAGGACACACACAGGCAGGAGGGCAGCTCACCCAGGACACCCACGTCACCACTGACCCTCACCCGGTGACACCCACATCACCACTCACCCAGGGACACCCACGTCACCACTGCTCACCCAGGACACCCACGTCACCATTGCCCCATCACCCAGGACACCCACATCACCACTGCCCCTCACCCAGGGACACCCACGTCACCACTGCTCACCCAGGACACCCACGTCACCACTGCTCACCCAGGGACACCCACGTCACCACTGCTCACCCAGGACACCCACGTCACCACTGCCCCTCACCCAGGACACCCACGTCACCACTGCTCTCCCGGTGACGCTCCAGACAGGCACTAGTGCGTCTCAATCTTCTCACGCTTGCCAGCATTCTGTCAGCCTCGTCCCATCAGTGGCCAGTTCTGAAGTGGACTTGGGTAAGCGTGTGCCAGCGGCCACCGACCTGCACAGGACGTGCGTATCCAAGTCCCCCTCATTCCTCCCTTGCCTCCCACCCCAGACCTCGCCTCACTGCGGCCCTTTCTCACGGCGCTTGCCAGGGCCTCCTCTTGACGCCTTTCCTACAGCACGAATGGTGGTGTCGGCAAAGCAGAAACTCACGTGCGGGTTTTAGAGCAGGGCTTAGTGAGCCACGCAGGCCCCTCTGAGTACGCGCTGCCGCTGCAAGCAGACCAATGCCCTGCAGCACAGGATGGAGTGGGCTCTGCACCTCCAGGCTTCGTGGTCAGTTGGTTCCTGAGCGAACCACCCAGGCACAGGGTTGATCACAGGTGTGGACGTGCAAGCAGCAGGTGTAGGACAATGCAGCCCAAGGAGGGAAGCCAGTGTGGGCCACGGTCACCTCCCAGCTGGCCGCAGACTCAGGCCAAAGGCCCCCACCGCCTGCTACCCTCTGCTCCCGGTGCCCAAGACGTCCCTGGCCCGGGCTTGGCTCATTTGTGAAAAGTCTATGTAACGGGATTCATTAGCCACGGTGTCTGTCAAAATGCTACTTAGCAAGTTGTCCGTGCTGGTGACCCTGACAGGAGAGGACCGGGGTCTGGGGGCACAGCCAGGGGTCCCCTAAGTGGTGCCTCCCAAGGCCTTATGGAAGGAAAGTGCGTGCTACACAGGTCTGGTGGCACCGCGTCCACGTCCCTCCCAGCGCCCAGCCAGCGAGTGCGGCTTCCTGAGCATGCGAGCGGGGGCAGCCCCGCCCCACAGGCTGCCCAATCATCCCCCCCGGCCGGTCTGGGTGGCTGTTGGCGGGGGGCTGCAGACAGCAGGTCACATGTCTGAGGAGTGAAGGCATCCTGGGCTGAGACCCTGCCAGCGGCATTCGGGGGCAGGCGGGGCAGGCGGGGCTGGCGCTGGCGCGGAGCGAGGCTGCCTATTGTATTCTGCAGATTTCTAAGGATCGCCCCCTGCACACAAATGACAGCACATCTCAGAAGAAATCAAAGGCTGATGCACTGTCTGGGAAACTATGTGGACAGGAAGGACTCCCCGACAACGGATGATGATGCACCAAAACACACACTCACGGGGAGGAAGGCACGGAGGTCCAGCTCACCGCGTCGGTCTGAGCCCCGCTCTCTACGCGGCACTGATGACCACACACTGCCCCTTGGGGCACCAGGCCGCCCCTCCCCGAGCCAGGGCCCCCACCACCCCAGGGCTCATCAGCGATGACAACGACGTTCAAGGGGAGAATCCACTGCCGCCCCTCCCCATCACATCCCACTTTCCTCTGAAAATCTGAGAAAAATCCCAGCAGCACAACTAAAGCAGTAGCTAAATATGACTTTGCTGGGCTAACCAACAGACTACCATGCGCGCATAACAACCCAGCGCTCATCACAGCATCTGATTCAGTGAGATCAGAGTGGCCACATGCTGGCCATCGGCCGCAGCCACACCGCTTCCTGCCAGCCAGGGCGCTGAGCTCCTGGGACCCAAGCCCAGCAGAACCTTCATCAGGAGGAACGGTCCTCCAATCCAGAGCGCAAGTCCTCCCGGGGAGAGCCCTCCACCCTCCACTGCTACAGACTGGCACACACATGCCCACGTCTGTGTCTTCACTGGCACTGGCGCGCATATTTCCACATGTGTCTTCTCTGTAACTGGCACACACGTGCACACATGTGTCTGCACACGAAGATCATGGAGAAAACAGAAAAGGAGCGTACCAAAGTGGACCCAGCCCACTTCCTGATCCCAGCCCCTCTCCATGAGTACAAGGAGCGACAGTTGAACAGCCTTTGTGGCTTTCAGATCGATCGATATCTACTTCTCTAAAAGGCAGAGTGAGAGATAGAGTGATCATGCATGCACTCATGCAGTCCCTAAATGGTCACAATGGCCAGGTTTGGCCAGGCTGAAGCCAAGGGTCAGGAGCCCCCTCGAGTCTCACACCTGGATGGCAAAGCCACACGTTCTGAGCCATGCGTGGCTGCCTTTCCAGGCACAGGAGCAGGAGCTGAGGCAGGAGCAGCACGGTGGGGACTTGAGCTGGCCCTCCAACGGGACGCAGGCATCGGAAGTGGCTGCCGGAAGCCCCTACACAGCACCAGCACCTTCTTTGGTTTTCAAGCTGCAATTTCAGCGTTGACTACAGAAAGTTCAATCCAGACTAGAAACACTGAAATCCTGTGACTAGGACATGATACACGTCTGAGCTGTAAGAGACGAATTAGCAAACACAGCACTGATGCATGGAAGTCAGAATTCAGGAGGGAATCAGAACAATTACTGACTTAGCCAAGTATTTCAATACTATCATGCCATGATTATAAAACTATTTCACATATTTAGTGAGAATTAAAGCAATACTTAATTCCTACAAAAATGAAAAAGTGTGCTTAGTGTGCTAAGCTTTGTCTAAGAAATAAATAAAATGAATTAAAAAGCCCCTGGGATTTACTTGGACTATGTCCCAACACATATGCAGGATGAAATCTAAAAGATAAAAAGAAGTCACAAAACAGGAATACTTTATATGATTACAGAAGAAAATCTGATTGAAATTTAAATCCCAAGCTCCAAGAAAATCAAATAAAACCAAGATTAGAAGCTGACTTGAGACTTGAATGCCTCTCACTACACTGACCCATTCTCCAGGGGGTGTCACCAGGGCCCAGGGTCCACACACTGCTCATCATCCACATGTCCGGGTCACTGCCAAGACAATTATAATGCACAGAACAGGAAGGTGTGACCAGTTACAGAGAGGAAAAATAACCAGCAAGCGTCAAGCAAACACAGGGATTGGAGCAATCAGAAAACAGAACTCAAGGCAATTATTTTATAATGGTATTTCCCAAGATGAAGGGAAACACAGTTAAAACAAGTGAGAATATGGAAATCTCCAACAGAGAAACAGGAACCATAAACAGGAATCAGCAGAAATGTTAGAACTGAAAAATACAGGCTCTGAAATAGAAAACTCAATGAAGCACCACTCTGGTAGGGACTGCGGGCATCAGAGGGGCAGTGCCTATGGAGACGCAGGGACACTGGGAACTCTGTGCCTTCTGCTCAGCTTTGCTGTGAACCTAAAACTGCTCTAAAAAATGAAGCCTGGTTTTCAAAAATTTCACAGAATGGGCTCAACACAAAAAGGGGAAGATGGAGGAAGGAACCAGGTACCTGAGAACAAACCAACAGTCACCCAGGAGAAGCAGAGAGGAAACTGAGACAGACAGAAGCCCGAGACAGGGGTGACAATTCAAGATCAGACTTGCACACACTGGCACCAAATCAGAGCAGGTGGAGACACAAACGTGCAGATCCAAGGGGCTTGGCAGAACAAAGGGCACAAAATCAAAGGGAGAATTCTAGGGACATCATCTCCAAAATACTGGACCCAACATGCAGGAGGCAGCTAGAGGAAGCCAGCAGGTTGCACAGGGAGGAGTGGCCACACAGCTCCCTCCAGAGTCCACACGGAGGAGTGGCCACACAGCTCCCTCCAGAGTCCACGCGGAGGAGTGGCCACACAGCTCCCTCCAGAGTCCACGGGGAGGAGTGGCCGCACAGCTCCCTCCAGAGTCCACGGAGAGGAGTGGCCGCACAGCTCCCTCCAGAGTCCACGCGGAGGAGTGGCCACACAGCTCCCTCCAGAGTCCACGCGGAGGAGTGGCCACACAGCTCCCTCCAGAGTCCACAGGGAGGAGTGGCCACACAGCTCCCTCCAGAGTCCACACGGAGGAGTGGCCACACAGCTCCCTCCAGAGTCCACGGGGAGGAGTGGCCACACAGCTCCCTCCAGAGTCCACGGGGAGGAGTGGCCACACAGCTCCCTCCAGAGTCCACGGGGAGGAGTGGCCACACAGCTCCCTCCAGAGTCCACGCGGAGGAGTGGCCACACAGCTCCCTCTAGAGTCCACGGAGAGGAGTGGCCACACAGCTCCCTCCAGAGTCCACGCGGAGGAGTGGCCACACAGCTCCCTCTAGAGTCCACGGAGAGGAGTGGCCGCACAGCTCCCTCCAGAGTCCACGGGGAGGAGTGGCCACACAGTTCCCTCCAGAGTCCACGGGGACACAAGGACAGCAAAGCAACACCTGACAACCGCGAGCAGAGAAACCGCTGCCGCCGCGTCAGAGATGCAACACAGCCCAGGTAAGCCCTGGGAGCTTCTGTGTTGCAGTCATCAACCAGCCCATTTCTGAAATCTGTATGGAAAGGCCAAGGTTCTAGAACAGCCTAGAAGCAATTTTGAAAGAACAACATAGGTTGGAAAATTTACGATCGCTCATGTCAGTCTACTGATGAAGTTACAGCAGTCGAGGCAGTTAGTCTCCGTATTGACGAAGATGCGGCTGGATCAATCAGCACAGATTCCAGGAAGAGTCCGCACGGACAGCCAATCGGTCTTCATTCGCTGGGAAATAGACAGTTTTTGCAATGAATGTGTTAGATCAACTGGACAGCCATGGACAGCGTGAACATCAACTGTTCAATAACACCGAACATGGGGCCAGTGCTGTGGCATGGTGGGCTGAGCCTCCGCCTGTGGCACCTGTGCAAGTCCCGGCTGCTCCACTTCCAATCCAGCTCCCCGCTATGGCCTGGGAAAGCAGTGGGAGACGGCTCAATGCTTGGGCCCTGCACCCACATGGAGACCCAGAAGAAGCTCCTGGCTCCTGGCTCCAGATTGGCCCAGCTCTGGCTGTTGTGGCCAACCGGGGAGTGAACCAGAGGATGGAAGATCCTTCTCTCTCTCTCTCTCTATCTCTCTCTGTCTCTGTCTGTAACTCTTCCTCTCAAATAAATAAATAAATCTAAAAAAAAAAAAACTTAACACTGAATTCAAAATGAGTTGCAAACCACAATGTAAAACCTAAAACCACACGACCACCAGGAGAGAACAGAGCCCGAAGAATTCAGATTTGGAAAGTAAAGGCTGGTAAACGTAACTTCAAATTTAAAGTCTTTTTCTCTTTGAAAGATACCATTGAGAAACTGAAAAAGAAATCACAGGTAGGAGAAAATACTCACAGCACGTGTGTCGTGTGCAGGACGTGTGCCTAGAACACACAGCGCTTTTACAACTCAGCAACAACCCTGAGCGGGGTGTTTGCCTAGCAGTGAACACACCTGCAGTGGGGCACCTGCACTCCAAATCAGCGGGCCCGACCTCAGCGCCCAGTTGCACTCCAGTGCCAGCCTGCTGTTGAGGTTCACCCTGGGAGGCAGAGGGGGCTCAAGCCTGTGTCTCTGCCACCCACGTGGGAGACTTGATGGAGTTCCCAGCTCCTGGCTTCAGGAGCAAACCAGTGGTGGGGGTTTTCTGTCTGTCCAACCCTCTCTGTCTCTCTGCCTCTCAAGCAAAAAAAAAAAAGCATAACAAAAAAGAAGGGAGAGAGGGAGAGAGAGAGAGGGAAGGAGGGAGGGAGGGAGGAAGAGAGAGGGAAAGAAGGAGGGAAGGAGGGAGGGAGGGAAGGAGGAAGAGAGGGAGGGAGGGATGGAAGGAGGGAGGGAAGGAGAGAGAGAGGGAAGGAGGGAGGGAAGGAGAGAGAGAGGGAAGGAGGGAGGGAAGGAGAGAGGGAAGGAGAGAGGGAAGGAGAGAGGGAGGGAGGGAGGGAGAGAGAGAGAGGGAAGGAAGGAAGGAGGGAGGGAGGGAGGGAGGACACTAACAGCCCGCTGGAAATCAGACAAAAGGTCTGGACAGACACACCCCAAGAGAAGCCGCACAGATCGCAGTGAACTCCTGAGATGTCCGGGCGTGGAAACCGAGCCCCAGGAAGGCGCCACTGTGGCCCATCGGCTCTGCTCAGGGAGGACAGTGTGTCTCGCCCCGCGCTGTGGGCAGCCGGAACCCTGGCACACAGGCAGCAGAGTAAACCAGCTCAGCCACAGAGAACAGTTCAGCAGCTCTTCCAAACATTAAACACTCTCCGGATGACACGATCCAGCCTTTCCGTTCTAGATCCCAAAACAGAAACATGTGTCCCTGCATGTTCACAGCATGTAATCCCTCACAGCCAAACCCCAGACACAGCCCGTGCCCGTCCGCAGGCTGGGTAAGCAAGCCGTCCGCATGTGTGTGCCACGGAGGAGCAGGCGAGATGAATGACGTGCACAGTGCAGGGGCCAGGCGTGAGGGCGTGTGCCATGTGCTGTCAGCTACATGGAACTAGCAAGGAAGACCCAGCCAGAGTGACCAACAGCAGACCAGGCGCCCGGGAGCAGCGGGGGAGGGCCGCGTCCTGGGATGCCGGAAGGCTGAGCCCAGGAAGGAAGCTGCCCATCTGGGCTTGGGCTGCGGGTTCCCGGCTTGCGCCTCCCTCAGCACAGACCCCGCGGCACACCTGCAACACATCTGCCTCTCCGCCTGCATCTACTCCCCAGGAAGTCTCAGGACATAGAGTTTAAACCGCTGCAGCAGGCGGCAACTGAAAGTCAACAGGATTCTGTTGAGCAAGTGCGCCTTCCTTCTATGCGCGGCGTGGGGAACGCGGAGGCAGGCCAGAGCGCACAGGTGAACGCCGCCGCCTTCTGCAAGGAGGCGTCTCCAGCCACAAAGCCAAGGCAAGCGCAGCCCACCGGGCGTGGCAGGCTGGGGCACGAGGGGCTCAATTCCCTCCCGTCGGGGGCAGGCGGCGAACAGGAAAAGCACCTTCTGCACACACACAGTGGGAGCGCACACCTTTCCTCTCCACCAGCAACTCCCGGCCCGGCGATGGAGCGCCCAGACTGGGGCAGAGAAGGGGGCAAGTCTGTCAGCCGAACACGCGCAGCTCAAACAAGCAAAGCCTAAAAGATGCCATCAGCTACTGGTGTGAGGACTTTGGAGACCGGTTAATAATAATGTACTCGGGGCCGGCGCTGTGGTGCAGTGGGTTAACGCCCTGGCCTGAAGTGCCGGCATCCCAATGGGCACCGGTTCGAGTCCCAGCTGCTCCACTTCCAATCCAGCTCTCTGCTGTGGCCTGGGAAAGCAGTAGAAGATGCCCAAGTGTTTGGGCCCCTGGACCCGTGTGGGAGACCCAGAGGAAGTTCCTGGCTCTTGGCTTCAGATCAGCACAGCTCCGACTGTTGCAGCCAATTGAGGAGTGAACCAGTGGATAGAAGACCTCTCTTCTCTCTCTCTCTCTCTCTCTCTCTCTGCCTCTCCTCTCTATTTGTAACTGACTTTCAAATAAATAAGTCTTAATAATAATAATAATAGTAATAATAATAATGTACTCAAAATCCAGACTAGTTTACGCCCTGGGACCTAACGGTTTGATTTTCTCAGGAATCTGAGCTCGGCAATGATTAGGCGGGGTGTGTGCACACACAGATAACCTTCTCTCGCCTCCCAGGTTACTGTGTGTGACGCGTGTGCAAAACACACCAGGACCCGTGACCTATTCAGCTTTCGCTGCTGCTCCCAAAGTTCCCCCATGCGACTCAGACGTTATGATCAGAAGGATTTCAGTCGTGAGCCCCAGAACCAACACCACAACGGCAATGCCGACAGGTGAAGTCCTCCCCCGCCGCATCAGGGCCTGGCGCCGTGTCCTAGGAGTTCCGCACTCACCCGCAAGCTCGTCCTCCTGGAGCCTCGGAGCCCACGCACCTGCCTACAGAGGCGGTCCCGGCAGGAGCGCTCTCCTCGCAGCAAGGTGCCGGGCAGCAGGTCGGTGTCCGGGGAGCCGCCGTCCCAGGCTGCGGCCAGCTCATTCCAGGTGCCCAGAGGCTCAGCACGGCGGGCTGCTCCACGGGCTGTGTGTGGACAGCTCCTGCTCGGGGCCGCGGCCTGGGTCCCTCTGAACTCCTACACAGCCCCGCGCAACCGGCCTCTCTCCTGAACAGCAAGGTGAACCCTGAAACAGCTACGCCCACTTTCTATAAGCCTGAGCCCCTGAGCCCTGAGCCCTGAGCCCTGAGCCCTGAGCCCTGAGCCCCTCGGTAGCCGCGGCAGGGTCAGGCCGTGCCTGCCTTTTGCCAGCCTCCTGTGAGAGCCAGTCACTCCGACCGGCTGAGGGAGGGCGCCAGCGGCGTCCCCACAGACTCCCTCCCGCAGGCAGGTTCCCTTCAGGAGCGGCAGCAGGGCATCACGCACCCCTACCCCCACAGAACCGGGAGCACGTGCAGACGGAGGCGCAGGCTGGCCGAGGCGAAACCACGCCCGCTGCTGCCGCGCCATCAGCTTCTCACTCGGTCAAGGAGAGAAACGGGCGGCGACCACTTGTCACGCCAGTGGAATACTGTTCGTATGCATGTCTTGATACTGCTCCCCACTCAGTCAGCCCGAGCTGAGTGGTGCCAGCTTCCCTGCCGACACCACGCGGTCTGTACCCACAGCACATTCAGATTTTGAAAAGAA
The DNA here is from genome assembly GCF_964237555.1 of Oryctolagus cuniculus. Classification (NCBI taxonomy): domain Eukaryota; kingdom Metazoa; phylum Chordata; class Mammalia; order Lagomorpha; family Leporidae; genus Oryctolagus; species Oryctolagus cuniculus. The sequence goes on along the minus strand of NC_091441.1, from coordinate 1,262,817 downwards.
ACTGTCTACATGCGTCATCACAGAGCGAGTCCACCACCCGGCAAAGAACCACCTGTACCTCACAGAGCGTCTCCACCGCCCGGTAAAGGACACGCCTGTGCCTCACAGAGCGTCTCCACCGCCCGGCAAAGAACCACCTGTGCCTCTCAGAGCGTCTCCACCGCCCGGCAAAGGACACATCTGTCCCTGGCACTGCTCTACCCAACCCTCGAACACGAGCAGGAAGTACTATTTCCATCCTGGCTTTACAAATGAGAAACCAGACAGAGATGTGTCCAGGACTCGTGGCTGTGGGCAGTGGGTCAGGGACGTGAGCCAAGCTCTGGGCCCTGGCCGCTGTCATCTTACCCACTACCCCCCGTGACACGGGAAACTGAAGTGAATATTTATAGAAGGCAGTGGTTTCTGTTAAAAGGGACATTAATGTCACCTTGGCATGAAAATGTTTTCCCCATTATAAAGTAGCAAAGGAAATTCTCGAGTCAGAAACCCCAACCCCGTGGCCTTCTGGGTGCTGCCCCTGCCCTGCCGCGGGGCTCTCCAAGCTCCCCAGCACCCTCCTCCCTACCCCCCACCCCAGCACTTCCCGGCCACGCCTTGGGTTTGCCATTGAAATTGCTCTGTTTCCTGAAAGGAATCGCCCGGCGGGCATTATGCGTGGTGGGGAGATGCAGGGTGGGATGGCCACTCCCACACCACAGCACCAGCACCGGGCTGGAGTCTCCTTCCCAGCTCCAGGCTCCAGCTCCCCGCTGATGCAGAGCCGGGGGGCACTCACGTGGCAGACCTGGACTGAATTCCCGGCTGTCAGCTCCAGCCCGGCCCAGTCCTCCCCACTGCAGCCATTCCGGTGCGAACCAGCAGGTGGGGGCGCTGTCCCTCCCTCTCACCCTCTCCCTAGATAAATAAAATTCAGTTTGAAAGAGTTACCTGTGCCCAAGCGTGACTCAAGCAGGATAAAGTTGTAAAGCCAGCCCCCTGGCTAAGGCAGAGCCTGTCTCCCACGCCACTCTCTGCCGCCGCTGGGCTCTCCGTCCAGCAGCCACCAGCCCATGGCGACATGGTGGGAACCACAGGGCTCACAATTCCGCGTCTGCAAGCCCTTCTGAGAAAATGCCACCGAGCCAAGTGCCCTGGGCGATTTGCAAAACAGCTCGGTCTGTCTGGATGCAGGTGTTGGCTTCTCTGTGCCAGCATCACCTCCACCTGTGACTTCCGACAGAGCTGGATCCGCTGGTGGCCAGGGTACACCTCCACGCGGCACTTAACATGCGCACCTGTGGCCTGGAAAGTACCCTTCAGGCCAGGCTCACACGGGAATCCTCACGTTCCAGGATCCGCCCGCGTGGTGTGGACCTGGACTTCCCAACGCCAGCCGTCAGGGCTTCCCTCCCGATCCTGGCAGAGGGCATGATGGCCGCGTGGGTCTGTGGGCCAGCGGCACCACCACGGGAGCCCCCCGGGGGCGGCCAGGCCCGTGGGGGAGAGGGCAGTCGCTTCTCCTGCATTCCTACGTCAGGGCTGACCACACAGACTCGGGACAAAGAGCAAAAGCCTGGATGCTGTCCTGGACATGAGGGGCTTTAGAATCGCTGCGCAGGGCTGCACAGAGCCATCTCCAGAGCCTGCGAACCTGTGGCCTCCGCCTCGACGCCGCCCCCAGGACAGCTGCCAGTCAGGGAGTTGCAGGGCCACCCGCTCTGCCCACTGCACCGCCGCCACCTCCCTGGGCGCCCCTGCTGAGGGCCGCTGGCCTGCGCCCGCTTCGCGCGGGGTGGCAGTGACACAGCTGATCTGCACAGCCGAAACTCTATCTATGGGATCCGCAAGGTTCAGCCCTCGGGAAACAGAGCAGGAGGCGGGGAGGGCGGAGCCGCGCGGCCGCGACAGCACCTGCAGCCTTCCGGTCAGTCAGCGGACCCCGGGCGGAGACCACGCGCGCCCCGGCCGCGTGCCCCAGACACGCGTGCACACAGAAGGGAATTCAGGCTCCGAGGGCGGCTGCACGTGTACACGGAACAGAATGCAAAGGAGGAAGCGCCTAGAGGAAACACCCAGTAAAACTTGAGAACCCGGCCCTGCGCGGTGGCTTCGCGTTTCCCAAACGCCACGTGGAGGCCCTGAGCCCTGGCCGGGGCGGCACACTCCGGGAGCGGGAGCGGCGCCCGTGCAGACAGGAGGCTCAGCGAGCCCGGCCTGCGCCGCCTGCGGAGGGGCTCAGGGAGGCTCAGGGAGGCTCCGGGATGCACAGAGCCAAGGCCAAGTGAGGACACGGGGGAAGAGGCCGCCTGCAGCAGGGGCGCAGCCTAGCTGGAAAGCAAGACACACACGGGTGTGCACACACACGGTACACACAGCACACACATACCACACACATATCACACCACACAGCACACACACAGCACACATGGCAAACACACCACACATACCACACATGCACCACACACACCACACACGTACACCACACACACCCCACACACACCCCTCTGCTCTGGCTTCCTGCCCCAGGGCCTTGAGGTGCACCCCTGGGGCTCAGCGTGGTCCTTGGCAGCAGCCAGCAAGCCCTTGGACTCTGTCTGGGCACTGCAAGGAGGCGCTGGGGGGCACCGGGCACAGCCGGTGAGGCCAGGCAGCCCACGCGGGAGCGCCTGGCTCAAGTCCCGGAGGGCGGCCTGACGCGTACACACAACATTCTGTTGAGAAGAACAAGTGCTGGCTCATGGGCCAGCCCTCTAGTCTCCTCAGGAAGCGTCAGAAACAACACCTGCGACCCTTCAGGCAGGGCGAGGCTGCCCACTCGCCCATCGCTCGCTGCGTCGCCCAGTGCCAGACACTGCCGTCAGTGGGAGAGCGGCAGGATTGTGCACGAGAGACCTGTGGCCCCACCATACCCGTCCAGGTTGACTTCCGTGGTGACAGGCAAGAAAGAAGGGGCGGGGGAGCACAGGGAAGCAGACCGTCCTAAACCACCCCTCCCTCACTCGGAAACTAAACACGCCGGATCAAACCCAGAGAAAAGTGGAGCCACACTACAACAGAACTGATTTTCAGCAAATAAGCCACTAAGGGAATAAATGCAAACAGCTATAGTGTAATGTGAAATGTAATTAAAAGGAGAATGTAAGGAAAAGAGACGATTAATTTAAGATGAATAATTGAGTAACGAGCTGGCTTTAAACTCTAAGATGCCGACTCACGGGAGGAGCAGAGAGGCGCCGCCTGCTGCGGTGTGGGTGTGGGTGCGGGTGTGGGTGCGGGTACGTGCGCTGGGTCCTGGGATCGGAGGCGCAGTGAGCCCAGGTGTTCTCAGACGCACACAACGAGGCACACGGCTAGAGCAAGAGCAGTCAAGGTTTCCACTTGCTGTGGGGATGATCAGAAACAGGGCACTGTGGCACAGTGGGCTAAGCTCCGCCTGCAGTGCTGACATCCCACACCGGCGCCGGTTCAAGTCCTGGCTGCTCCACTTCTGATCCAGCTCCCTCCTAATGTGCCTGGGAAAGCAGCAGAAGTCGGCCCAAGTGCTTGGCCCCCGCCACTAGCGTGGGAGACGTGGATGAAGCTCCTGGCTCCTGGCTCACCCCTGGCCATTATGGCCACTTGAGGAGTGACCCAGCTGATGGAAGATTCTCTCTCTCTCTTTCTCTCTCTCTCTAACTTGGCCTTTCAAATAAATAAAATAAAAAACTTTTTAAAAAAATATTTTTAGAAAAAAATGAAATATATAAAAACACATAAACAAGAAGACAAAAGTTAGGGGAACATTAGGTGTGTTAACAAACCATATTAAAAGTGAATAAGTATAAGCAGCCATTTTCCGTAATGCTAGGATACCTGCATCCCATATTGTCATGCCTGAACTTGACTCCACACTGCAGCTCATGCAGACCCCGGGAGTCTAAGGCTCCAGTAACTGGGTCCCTGCCGCCACCTGGCAGACCTGGGCTGAGCCCAGCTCCTGGCTCCGGCCCAGGCCCACCCAGCCCTGGCTGCTGCAGGCATCTGGGGAGAGAAGCAGTGGACGGATGCGCACGCTCTCTCTCTCTCGCTCTCTCTCGCTCTCGCTCTCGCTCTCTCGCTCTCTCTCGCTCTCTCGCTCTCGCTCTCGCTCTCTCTCTCTTGCTCTCGCTCTCTCTCTCTCTCTCTCTCTCTCGCTCTCACTCTTGCTGTCACTCTCGCTCACTCTCTGCCTCTCAGATCAATACATTTTTACAAAGTGAGTAACTTGAACACCAAACCTAAAGGTGAAGACCCCGGTTAGGAACACAGCAGCTCCAACACACGGTGCCTTCAAGAGCAATGCGGCAGGACTGTGCCCCGCGGGGTCCCTGCAGACGCTGGAGACCCGGAGGGCAAGGCTGCGACCCAGGCACCCGCTCCCACCCAAGGACCCTCGCATCTCATCTCAGAAGTCGGATTCTCAGGGCGTGGAGGGCAGCAGGAAATTCTCATGGCACGCCCTAATCATCACCACCTCCGTATCGTGGAGCAGCCCGGAGTGTGCGGAGCCAGGACTGGGCCAGGACTTCTGGACCCCGTGGCCATGTGACCTGTCCCAGCTGTGGACACGGTCACCGTGACACCAGAGGCGCACAGTGCTGGCTGTGGGAGACACGGTGGGCATCGCGGCCCCGGCTGAGAGGCACTGAGAGCTTCCCCTCCCCCACACGTGCACCAGAGGCGAGAACGGAGACTCCGCAGGTGCCACACGGCATGGAAAGAGAAATCCTCTTTGAACTCAGGCCCGCCAGGTCCAGTCTTTGTCCTTAGCCTCAGGTCACCAGGTTTAGCAAAGAATACAGGATGCCTGTTAAATTAGCATTTCCGGTAAGCTATGGGAACCCTTTTGGTGTCAATGTCCCAGGTGGCACTTGGCACCCGCACCCCCAGCCCAGCCCACACAGATAAGGGGTGGGGCCACTCCGGGATAGGCAGGTGGGTCTGCAGCCCACCTGGTGACCCTATGACCTGGAAGTGCCACTGTGCCACTGTGCCACGGCTCATCAGGGCGGAGGGTTCCAGCCGTGTGGGTGGCCAGGAGCCCAGCAGTTGGGCTCTGTGCTGGGAAGCAGTGGTCTGGGGTCCCGTCTGACTTGCAAGGGGTGCCTGGGGTCTGCCTGCAAGCCCGCGACCCAGGCCCTTCCCTGGAAGGAGCGGATTCACAACAGAAACCCCACGGCGTCCCCCGGAGTCTCATCTGTTCTCGTATTTTGACATCTCGACGTGGAGCACTGAAATAATGCCGCGAGCTGTTCGTCTTTGCTTTCTCCTTTAGCAACTGGCGTTCAGCGCTGGCAGCTGGAAACCTCACAGGTTAGCCGACACCTGCTGCCCCTGCCTCTGCCCAGCTGCCAGCATTCTGCCAGAGCTGTGCCGGGCTCGGGAGCCAGGGCCGGAACCACACGCAGCGACGCAGCCAGACAGACGGGCATGGGCCGGAGCCACACGCAGCGACGCAGCCAGACAGACGGGCATGGGCCGGAACCACACGCAGCGACGCAGCCAGAGAGACGGGCATGGGCCGCGTGCTGGGTTTTGTTCAGATTCGGGGCTTTGCGGTCTGTGGTGAAGGAGCTTTCTCAGCCGTGCCTACGGGCCTGGGGCCTGACGGGAGCCGGCACCGGCAGACTCAAGTCCCTGGTGGGACGAGCTGCTCAGGGCTGGCTCCGCTGGGAGACTTCCAGATTCTGACCTAGTGCACCACGTGTTCTGGATTGTTCATCTGAGCGACCGCCAGGCTAAGAGGAAGGCACTTAAGAAGATAACGATGTGGGCTGACACGGTGGTGTAGCGATAAAACTGCCGCCTGTGATGCCAGCATTCCATACCAGCGGCCGCCATGATCCCCGCTAATGCCCCTTGGAAATGCAGTGGAAGATGGCCCAAGTACCTGGGCCCCGGCACCCTCGTGGGAGCCCCGAGTGAAACTTTTTGCTCCTAGCTTTGGCCTGGCCCAGCCCTGGCCATTGTGGCTACCCGGGGTGTGGACCAGTGGATAGAAGATCGATCCCATTCTGTCTCTCTGCCTTTCAAATAAATAAATCTTTTTAAAAAAATAAAGGAAGATAGCCTGCACCGCTATCTAGGCTCACTAGGCTAATCCTCCACCTACGGTGCCAGCACCCTGGGTTCTAGTCCCGGTTGGGGTGCCGGTTCCATCCTGGTCACTCCTCTTCCAGTCCAGCTCTCTGCTGTGGCCCAGGAGGGCAGTGGAGGGTGGCCTAAGTGCCTGGGCCCTGCACCCGCATGGGAGACCAGGAGGAAGCACTTGGCTCCTGGCTTCTGATTGGTGCAGCATGCCAGCCGTGACGGCCATTTGGGGGGTGAACCAATGGAAAAGGAAGACCTTTCTCTCTGTCTCTCTCTCTCTCTCTCTCTCACTGTCTAACTCTGCCTGCCAAAAAAATAAAATAAAAACAAATAAAGGAAGATAAAGACACGGTGGAACAAGGCTGGCTACTGGTGTGATGGCGAGCTGGCCTTGGCCTTCCTCCATCTCTGCAGAGCCAGGCAAGGCGGGGCTTTGCAGGGTTCTGCAGTGCGTGGGAGAGGCGGCGTCACACCCGCCGCTGTGGGGACAGCTGCACAGCTGCCCGCCTACACGGGGGCTACAGAGAGAAAGGCTGTGGGGGCCTTCAGAGACCGTGTGGGAAGTCGAGCCCCGGGGTGTCTGTGGTGAGCCCTGTCTCCCGGTTTGTGAACGCTGCGAGCTGGAGGGAGCCCATTTCTCACCCCGCCTGGGTGCTGGGGTGCAGGTGTGGAAGCTGAGCCCCCGGGAGAACAGGAAGGGGAGCGGGGAGCGGATGAGCGCCAGGCTGCCCGGCTCTCGCACAGGAACCGGCTGCTTGTCCAGCGCCCAAACGTGGCTGGTGTGCGTACGGCCGTCCTTGCTGGCGTGTGTCTGTCCACACCACACCACCCCCTCGGAGCAGCGTGTCCACCATTCCCTGAACGGGATCCCTGGACACCATGCGCTGCGGGGGTCACAGCGAGGGACACGGATGTCAGGAACGCCATGCTTTCTCACACGTGTCCCAACCCCACTTCTGCACCCTGTCACTGTCTTCACGCCGGGAGAGGCAGCCCGGGGAGCTCCGTTTGGGTCAATCCCGATTCTCCAAGCAGACGCGGGCTGTGGGTGGAGGTCGGCCCCGCTGCACATCAGCTCGCAGCACTCAGAGCCCTGATCTGTCTTGCAGAAGATGGGACTAAGGTCAGTCCTCTCCACCAGAAAAAAAAATATTTTACATGCACTGATCTCTGTCGCTGTATTTACAAACAAGCAGAGAAAGGCTCAAAAACAGTGTCAAAAGTTCCCGTGGCACCAAGGGTGTCTACTGTTAGCACACTGAGCATTTTGCTCTGTGTAATTCCAGATTCTATGTGCATGTCGTGTGCGACGGAGGGATATGAGATTTCTGTACACAGGCACCAGCCCACACACCTGTGCACGGATAACCTGTCACCAGCCAACACCCTTCCCATGCAGTGGTGCCTCTTGCTCTTTTTTGTCAAAAACGCACCAAGCACCATGTTGATACTGCACAGGATTCCCACACGGGAGCTGGCTCTGTGGTGCAGTGAGGTAAGCCACTGCTCATGACACCAGTTCGAGTCCCAGCTGTTCCACTTCCAACCCAGCTCCCTGCTAATGTGCCTGGGAGAGCAGCAGAGGATCGATCCAGTGCTCGGGCCCTGCACCCATCGGGGAGACCCAGATGGACTTCCTGCTTCTGGCTGGCCCAGCCCTGGCCATGGTAGCCATTTAGGGAGTGAACGAGCAGATGGGAAATCTCTCTCTCCCTGACAGTTTGTCTTTCAAGTAAATAAAAGACAAATCTTGAAAAAAAGAATTTACATCATGGTGCACAGAATGTCTTCATAGAAATGCCTTATTTTTTATTAGTTAGGGTTTTTTTAAAAAAAATCCTTACCCCCGTTAGGCGACACTTTGTACAGTAAGAACCGTCCACTGCTGCTGCATTCAGAAGGCAACACGGCTGTCCTGTGTGACGGGGGTGCGGCTCTGGAAGGGCGAAGGCTGGGTGGCCCGTGGCACACCTCACCACCTCCACACGCCTGTTCCAGGCAACCACGCAGGGTACCCCACCCCCACAGGCTGCGGGGTGAGAGGGGCGGGACCTGAGACTCCCCGGGGAGCTGTGAGCCCAGGGCCATCCCCACTGGTCGCAGAGACTGGCGCTTAATTGCTCTCAGAAGAAGTCTGGGGAGGAGGGGCGCGCGTTTCCACGTGGAGGCAGTCGGCTTAGAGAACCACCCACGATGGCCTGCTGTCCGCACCCTCGCTCTGGGCCACTCCACAGGGCCCATCCAGCGTCACGTCAGGAGCAAGCACACGGGAGCCCCCGGGGCCAGCCAGACTCGGACGCCCAGGACACGGGACTCGCGGCTGCGAGGAGCAAGCGGCAGTGCCACGGGGAATTGTAAACGTCGACTTGGCTGGAACCTGGAAACCGTGACCTGGGGTGCCTGGGAAAGTGTCTGCAGAGGGGTTACTGTGTGGGTCCCCGGGGACCAGGTGGGGCGAGCCCGTTCACGTGGTCTTGCTCCACCCACTTGGCCAGGGACCCAGAGGGTGACCTGGAATCCCTCCCAGCCTGGAGCCACGGACCTCGAAACTCCAGGTCACCAGCCCTTGGACTCCAGAACCTGAACCAGCGCCCCTGCCCAGCTCCGGGGTTTTCAGCTTCAAACTTACAGGTCACGAACTCAGCTGTCCTGCCTTTGAGGCTTCCAGACTTGGCCTGAGCCAGGCTACCGGCACCCAGGTCTGCAGCCTAGGAGGCAGCTGCGGGACGTCTCAGCTGCATGGTCACCATGAGCCAGTCCCTTGTAAATCCCCTGTCACCTACCTATCTGCACACCCCTCCCATCTTCCTGTACTGTGTCCCGTCCCTACACATCTTCCTGTACCGTGTCCCGTCCCCTCCCATCTTCCTGTACCATGTCCCATCCCTACACATCTACCTGTGTCCATGTCCTGTCCCCTCCCATCTTCCTGTACTGTGTCCCGTCCCTACACATCTACCTGTGTCCGTGTCCTGTCCCCTCCCAACTTCCCGCTTCCATGTCCTACCCCCATCTCCCTACATCCATGTGCACTTGGTGCTGCTGCTCCGGAGGACCCTAACACACGTGGTTAAGTACAGGTGGACCAATTTGACGGCGCCTAGTCTACCAGAGCCTGGCTGCCGGTTTTTGTTAAGTACAGAGGAGACTGATATCTAAGGGTTACAATTCCTCATAGAAGGGTGGACACCATTGATTAGGAAAACACAGATTTATACTAAGTAAGCTTCTGAAAACCATCTGACTCCTCTTTTCCTGTGAAACCATTGTTGCTGAGCGAGCGATACGCTGCTTTGCTGCAGGTCAAAGTCCCAACACCGCTCCCAGGGCCCTCAGTGTGGGCCAGCGGCCACCAGCCCAAGGACACAGGTGAGCTCCCCGCCAGGGACCGCCTGACTCCCCCAGGTGCAGCCGGTCCCTGACCCCCAGGTGCAGCCGGTCTCTGACTCCTGACTCCCCAAGGTGTGGCCGGTCCCTGACCCCCAGGTGCAGCCAGTCTCTGACTCCTGACTCCCCAAGGTGTGGCCGGTCCCTGACCCCCAGGTGCAGCCGGTCTCTGACTCCTGACTCCCCAAGGTGTGGCCGGTCCCTGACCCCCAGGTGCAGCCGGTCTCTGACTCCTGACTCCCCAAAGTGTGGCCGGTCCCTGACACTCCCAGGTGCAGCCGGTCCCTGACACCCCCAGGTGCGGCCAGTCCCTGACTCCTGACTCCCCCAGGTGCAGCCGGTCTCTGACTCCTGACTCCCCCAGGTGCAGCCGGTCCCTGACTCCTGACTCCCCAAGGTGTGGCCGGTCCCTGACACCCCCAGGTGCAGCCAGTCCCTGACTCCCCCAGGTGTGGCCAGTCCCTGACTCCCCCAGGTGCAGCTAGTCCCTGACTCCCCCAGGTGCAGCCAGTCCCTGACTCCTGACTCCCCCAGGTGTGGCCAGTCCCTGACTCCCCCAGGTGTGGCCAGTCCCTGACTCCCCCAGGTGCAGCTAGTCCCTGACTCCCCCAGGTGCAGCCAGTCCCTGACTCCTGACTCCCCCAGGTGTGGCCAGTCCCTGACTCCCCCAGGTGCAGCCAGTCCCTGACTCCCCCAGGTGCAGCCAGTCCCTGACTCCCCCAGGTGTGGCTGGTCCCTGACTCCCCCAGGTGCGTCCAGTCCCTGACTCCCCCAGGTGCAGCGGTCCCTGACTCCTGACTCCCCCAGGTGCGGCCAGTCCCTGACTCCTGACTCCCCCAGGTGCGGCCAGTCCCTGACTCCTGACTCCCCCAGGTGCGGCCGGCCCCTGGTTTTCCCTTCGTGAGGAGGGGAATTTTTGGCTCTGCTCTGTCTCCCGAGGGAAACGCTGAGAAACGCCCAGAACTCTGCTAGTCGCCCTCTAGTTTGCGGTGTGAGCACAGACTCCGGCCGGGTTTGATTGTCCCACATCTCAGCGCTCCAACAAGTGCTCCACGCGGAGTCTGCTCTGTGCCCTGCCCTCCTCCCCTAGAAAGTTCAAGCTGAAAAAACAAACTACTCGGAAAGGTTTTTGTGTTGCTTTCTACTTTTTCTACTCTAAGACTAGAATTTCCATACTTGGGGGCTGGAGCGGAAATACAAGTGTCTGTTATTCTACCCGTCGGCCTCAGAGACGGAAGCTTAAACTCCTGGGAGGCAGAGGTGAGAACTCACGGAGCTCACAGCAAGGCGGGCCTCTGGGGCCCGGCGCTGTATCCAAGCAAACCGCAACATCCTGCAGCTGGCCCCGGGTCCCGCGGCTCCCGAGGCTGTGGTGCGACCTGGGAGCGGGGAGGGGACCCCCGTGCAGAGGCAGCTGGTACACGCCAGCCAGCACACAGCGGCCGGCACACGCCAGGAGACCCAAGGCTCCTGTGACGGCTCCACGGGCACCGCGTCCACTCACAACCGGCGTGGCCGCCAGGGCCTCCCGTGAGGGGGTTCAGGGGCTACGGAAACCAGCGTGGGAGCAGAGGTCAGCGCTCGCCTCTCGGACCCACAGCCAGGCCCGTGTGGGGTGCAGCGAGTGGACTGGAAACCTCAGGCGCGAACACCCCACCTCGACGCCACCTCCGAGCCGCGGCCAGGTCTCCCGCCAGGGCTGGGCCTCCCGGGACCCCGCAGTGCAGCTGGAGCTGACCAGGGCCGCCGGCCACCATGCACGGGCTAGGCCATGGCCGACGTGGGTGACTCAGACACAGGTGCAGCCATGCGGAGACCCAGCGTCTGAGCGCTCGGGTGCAAGAGCGGTGGGAAGGTGTGCACGGCGGGGTGAGGAGAGGGGAGTCCACGCAGGGACCGCGCCTGGGGTGCCCCAGGGCCTGAAAAGCGGCTCCCGAGGCCGCAGCCCTGCCGTGGCCTTGCCAAGGTGCCCCTTTTCAAAGTCTTATTTATTTTCATTTTATTTGAAAGAGAGATCTTTCATCTGCTGGTTCATGTCCCAAATGCCAGCAACAGCCAGACTGGCCCAGGCCCGAGCCAGGAGCCAGGAGCTCCGTCCGGGTCTCCCTGTTGGTGGCAGGGGCTCAAGCCCTTGGGCCATCACCTGCTGCTCCCCGGGTCCCCAGCAAGAAGCCGGGAGCTCAACCAGACACCGTCCCCAGCCCCAGCCTGCACCTGCGCTCAATCTCCTGCCAACCCTTCGTGGTGTCAGCCTCACCCCCAGACAGAGCGCTCCCCTTACCCCCGAGCCCAGACATGGCCAGTGCCATGCCCAGGATGGTGCCCAGTTGGCCTCTGCCCTCCAGGAGGGGCAGCAGCCCCAGGGAGCCGACCCCCGGTCTCCGTCGCCAGCCCAGGCTCAGTGCAGGGGCGACTCCCAGCACTGGAGGAGGCCCTGAGGCCGCTGGGGGTTTGCTGACCCCCAAAATCACATCTTTCCCTCTCCCTTGATTTGAGGGGACACAGGAAGCCCTCCCTCTGCCACCCCCACAACGGCCCCTGCTCCTGTCTCCGCCAGGAGACCTCAGACAGTGCCCAAGGCCCCCACCCCAGCCCGATGCTGGGCTCCCGGGGCCACACTCCGTGAACAGAAGGTGCCCGCAGGGTGCACGCCCGGGAGTCACCCCATAGAGGGCTGCTGTCGCCCACATTAACGCCCACACCCTGCCCTTGGCCTCCCCTCTCCTGCCTGAGAGCAGTCCACGAAAGGCGCACCTGTCGGCGCACTCTTCTCACCAAGCCCTGGGCACTGCATTTCCCACTCACCCCTGCCCCCACCCCTCACCTGCGGCTGCTAGGAGTCGATAGAGCCCGAGCTCTCCTTCGACTGGGACTGGGTGCAGTCGGCTGACCCCTAACCCCGGAGTCCCCTCCCTCAGACCCACAGCCCTGTCCGTCTCCTCACTGGGCAGATGGGAGTCCTGAGAGAACTGAGACCACACACACTGCACGGAGACACTGCTCACACACACACACACACACACACATAATGCACACCACAGACTCACTATACATACACATAGACACACCACACACACTACACGGAGACACTGCACACACACACACATGCTGCATACCACAGACTCACACTCTTACACATAGACACACCACACTCACTGTGCGGAGACACTGCACACACACACACTATATACTACATACACATAGACACACCATACACACACTGTACACCCACTCCATACACACACACACATACTGCACACCACAGACTCACTATACATACACATAGACACACCACACTCACTGCACGGAGACACTGCACACACACACACATTGCACACCCACTCCACACACACACTGTACATACACATACACACACCACACACACTGTACAGACACTCCACACACACTCTCACACACACACTGCACACCGCTCCACACATACACCATACATACACATACACACACTGCACAGACACTCCACATGCACACTCACACACACTGCATGGAGACACTACACACATACACACACACACTGCACATTGCTCCACACACGCCCTTACACACACACTGCACATGCTGCATTCATCGCACATCCACTCCACACTCACACACACAGAATACACTGCACACCACTCCACACACACACTACACATACACATACACACACCACACACACTGCACAGACACTCCATATGCACACTCTCACACACACTGCACACCGCTCCACACATACACCATACATACACATACACACACTGCACAGACACTCCACACGTACACACACACACACTGCATGGAGACACTACACACATACACACACACACTGCACACCACTCCACACATACACCATACATACACATACACACACTGCACACCACTCCTCACACACACTACACATACACATACACACACCACACACACTGCACAGACACTCCACACACACACTCTCACACACACACTGCACATACCACACATGCTGTATTCACTGCACAGACACACCACACACACTGTGCAGAAACACTCCACAAACACACACTACACACTGTACACACAGAGACACGCTGCACCCCTCAAAGTGCCTGGCACAGGGCCCGTGATGCAGTGCCTGTGGGTTTCCCCCCCCACCGCACTCCGCCCCGTGACACTGCGTGGACGGTAAGCGTGCTGAACACACGGACTCTGGGAGGGCAGCGGTGTAGACCAAGATTTCACTGGTTTGTAGCAAAATAAGAAAGATAGGGGCAAACACCCTTACTTGTTATTTGTTTTCTAGGAAGATCACGAAATTGTGTGTTGAGCTGTGGGTTTGTGTGCAAGACTGGAGAGGCCTTGGGATGGTCTGTGGGAATCTTCTTCATGTTCATTTTAGTTGCTCATGAAATCCAAAATACTTGTGGGTGCAAATGAGAACCACTAAGTCACTGCCCCAGTAATTTCTTATCTCGTTAGGCTCCTTTGGAAGCGGTTTGTGGTCTTCTAGGAGACTTAAATTATGCAGACAAGTTGGCATCATTTAATTTAAAATTAGAAAGGGCACACAGATCTTCACTCCCAGGACATCGCTGTCTGGTGCACTAAGATCAAAAGATTGCACGTAGAGATGACAGACAACAGAGTGTGTTCCTAAAACTTTAGTGTACTGGGGCCGGTGTTGTGGCATAGCGGGTAAAGCCGCTGCCTGCAGTGCAGGTATTCCATATGGGTGCCGGTTCCAGTCCCAGCTGCTCCTCTTCTGATCCAGCTCTGTGCTGTGGCCTGGGAAAGCAGTAGAAGATGGCCCAAGTGCTTGGGCCCCTGCACCTGCATGGGAGACCCTGAGGAAGCTCCTGGCTCCTGGCTTCCGATTGGTGCAGCTCCGGCTGTTGTGGCCAATTGGGGAGTGACCCAGCGGATGGAAGACTTTCTCTCTCTGCCTCTCCTCTCTGTGTGCAACTCTGACTTTCAAATAAATAAATAAATCTTATTAAAAAACCTGTATTGTACTCTGCAGTAAAACCTACACAAAAGCAAGGGTGGAGAAGAGTGGTGAGACTGAACAACCGGCGATGTGCTGGGACCACACGGCTGCGCTCCATACGGCACGCACACGGCTGCGCTCCATACGGCACGCACACGGCTGCGCTCCGGAGCACGCGTAATCCCCTCTGCTGGGGAGAGCTGCTCAGAACGCGATCCTGGTGTTCGCGGGGATCACCGAGAAAAGCCCACAGCAAACACACAGCTGTCCCCAGTGAGCCCACGCTCTTGGAACAACAGCTCATCGTGCAAGTGTCCTGAGAGCTGAGTCGGCTCTTAGGACGGGGAGGCTGGCCCACTCTGCGTGTCAAGTCCAGCCCAAGGAGCCCGTCTCATACAGAACCCGCAAGCGCTTCTGAACCTGTGGAGCTGCGGTTTCTCCCCTCGTCCACCTTGATGAAATAATCATTCAGTGCAGGGGAGCAGTGCCGACAGGTGTCATCTGATGACTGTACTGCCAGGCTGAGTTATGCATTGCTGTCTGTGACAAGCACCAAAAGACAGAGTGAACAGATGTCGTTTGCAGGGGACGAACGAGAACAGGTGAAACAGAGAAGCTAGAAGACTCGACACACTGCCAGTCTGTTGCCTTTCGTCATTCCTTGTCATTTGCGGGAAATAAAGTTATTTGATTAATCAAACACCGGGGAATTATCACACACCTAAATGGATGGTGATTTTTCAAAGTAATGCGGTATCATAGATGTGAAGTCGCATCACGAGGGGAGCATTACAAATGCCAAGTCCCGTAACTCCTGGGACGCCGCGGTGTGCCTCTGTGTATCACCAGAAGACAGCCCCAGTCTTGTAGAAGGCTGACTGTCACTTAGCCTCTCTGCTCACAACTATCAGAGCACTTCACTGACCTCTGGCATCCACCGGAACATCTCCAGCTGAGCGCGGAGACTCAGCACCCGGCGGGACAGACTCCGCGGAATCCGGCGCCCACCCTGGGCTGTGCTGGAGGCCAAGGCCTTAGACCAGGCTGCGTGGCTACGCACTACCAAGTGAACTCAGAGCTGCCGCGGGCGGAGCCAGGAGACAGAGATGCTCCATGGCAGCGGCGGAGGAAGCTCCGGTGATAGAATCAGTGGCCTGAGCACGTGGCAAAGTTCAGCGCGCGTCCAGGATAGAACGTTTAGCAAACTAGAAGTAGAAGGAGTCGCTTCCGCGTTTTAAAGAACATCAACCTAACCCTTCAGCCAATCGGACTCTTCACTGAGGGGTACTGGACACCTCCCTGAGATGGAGAACAAACCGCAGATGCCACTCACATGGAAGTCCCGGCTCATGCAATAAGACAAGAAAAATCAATAAGAAACCCAGATTTGGAAGAAGAAATTAGACTGCCTTTGTTCACAGGTGGCGGGTACTTTTAAGTAGGTAAAAGAATACAATATAATCTGCTGTAGGGCGTAAGGAGAATGCAAGGTCACATGACACAAGGTCATTTTTCCACATGTGCCATCAATGGACAATTGGGGATTGAAACTATAGAAACAATACCATTCATAGCAACACAGAAATAGTACTTTTTCACTGAAGTAGATATCACTTTCAATATATTTTTAGACAAAGGACAATAAGTATGCCTTAGAGCACAAAGTTTTTTATCCTAATATCTAGGCTGTGAAAATTCCTAGAGAAATACGGAAATCGTAAGTTAATACAAAATAAAATTTAGTTTTCTAATTCAGAGACAAAAGGCAACATCATCACAGAAATAACATAGACTTGGCTACGCTGTGCACCTGTTCAACGATTAGCAGGTGTTACAATTTACCTTGCAGAGCTAGAACTTTCCTGAAAAACTTGCCATTGGGTGCTGGGAGATTGGACCTTTCCCAATTGAGAAATTCCCCCCAGAGGAAGTAAAAATCCGCTGCAATGATCAGAGTTTCGAGTTCCCAAGAGTGGGATTTGGGGAAACCGGGGCGTGGTTCCCCAGAGAGGTCACCCTCTGTGGTCTTTTTGAGTAAATAAAATTTACCTGATAAAAGCGGTCGACCTTGCCTGTGAACGGTAATGAAAATCTATGACTGCGTAAATATAAATTGTTGCTTCCAAACTAGTATCATTTAAGTAGGCACGTGTTTTGTGCGTTGTTCACCATCATACCGAGAAAGAATATTAGTGCGGGTAAATTACTGCTATTAAGAGTGCAGTTTGACATAATGGGGACGAACCACGTTCGTTTTATCATTTTAAAGAAGGGAAATGGATGGCTTCAGAGAAGCCAGAGCCGTCCTGTCTCACGGCCTTTGACCTGTCTCACGGCCTTTGACCTGACCTAGGGAGGAGGAGCCGGGCTGCAGCTCTGGGTCCTTGGCCTTCTTGTGCTCAGTGAGCTGTGCACGGGGCATGGCCAGGCCAGGCCGCTGGGCAGAGGGGCCGGTCCCAGCCCCGACACCGGGGGGACACGTGGGTCACGGGAGAACTCAGCCTCCCCAGCTGCTCTCTCAGGACACCAGGAGGACACTGAGGAAACGGCCTGCTCTCCCCGGCCGTCTCCCACGCATGATCACGGCCTGCTCTCCCTGACCGTCCCCCATGCGTGATCACGACCTGCTCTCCCCGGCCATCTCCCATGCGTGATCAGAGTCTGTTCTCTCCCCAGCCGTCTCCCCTGTGTGATCCATAGTCTGTTCTCTCCTCAGCCGTCTCCCATGCGTGGTCACGGCCTGCTCTCCCCGGCCGTCTCCCGTGTGTGATCACGGCCTGCTCTCCCCGGCCGTCTCCCACGCATGATCACGGCCTGCTCTCCCTGACCGTCCCCCATGCGTGATCACGACCTGCTCTCCCCGGCCATCTCCCATGCGTGATCAGAGTCTGTTCTCTCCCCAGCCGTCTCCCCTGTGTGATCCATAGTCTGTTCTCTCCTCAGCCGTCTCCCATGCGTGGTCACGGCCTGCTCTCCCCGGCCGTCTCCCGTGTGTGATCACGGCCTGCTCTCCCCGGCCGTCTCCCACGCATGATCACGGCCTGCTCTCCCTGACCGTCCCCCATGCGTGATCACGACCTGCTCTCCCCGGCCATCTCCCATGCGTGATCACAGTCTGTTCTCTCCCCGGCCATCTCCCCTGTGTGATCCATAGTCTGTTCTCTCCCCGGCCGTCTCCCACGCGTGATCACGGCCTGCTCTCCCCAGCCATCTCCCGTGTGTGATCACGGACTGCTCTCCCCGGCCGTCCCCCATGTGTGATCACAGTCTGTTCTCTCCCCAGCCGTCTCCCACTTGTGATCACGGCCTGCGCTCCCCAGCCGTCTCCTTGCGTGATCCACAGTCTGTTCTCTCCTCGGCCGTCTCCCTTGCGTGATGCGTGATCACGGCCTGCTTTCCCCGGCCGTCCCCCATGTGTGATCCACAGTCTGTTCTCTCCCCAGCCGTCTCCCATGCGTGATCACAGCCTGCGCTCCCCAGCCGTCTCCATGCGTGATCCACAGTCTGTTCTCTCCCCGGCCGTCTCCCACTTGTGATCCACAGCCTGCTCTCCCCGGCCGTCTCCCGTGTGTGATCCACAGTCTGTTCTCTCCTCGGCCGTCTCCCTTGCGTGATCCACAGTCTGTTCTCTCCTCGGCCGTCTCCCTTGCGTGATCCACAGTCTGTTCTCTCCTCGGCCGTCTCCCTTGCGTGATGCGTGATCACAGCCTGCTCTCCCCGGCCGTCCCCCATGTGTGATCCACAGTCTGTTCTCTCCCCGGCCGTCTCCCATGCGTGATCACAGCCTGCTCTCCCCAGGCCGTCTCCATGCGTGATCCACAGTCTGTTCTCTCCCCGGCCGTCTCCACGTGTGATCACAGTCTGTTCTCTCCCCAGCCGTCTCCCATGTGTGATCACAGCCTGCTCTCCCCGGCCGTCTCCATGCGTGATCCACAGTCTGTTCTCTCCTCGGCCGTCTCCCACTTGTGATCACAGCCTGCTCTCCCCAGCCGTCTCCATGCGTGATCTGCCGTCTCGCCTCTCGCCTAGAGGAGAACCCGGCAGGCCTGGCCTTGCCTTCGCCACGTTGCTGCCCTCGGTACGGTGAGTCCTGCGTGGCATGGACAACTAGGGCAGTGACACAGGCACTGACGCTCGGGGCTGCTGGGACCGCCTCCTCCTTCCAGTCCGCAGGCCCTCTTCTCCCTTCCATCGATGCTGTGGGGTGAGAACCGAGTGTAGACACGGCCGGGACAGCTTCAGAGACACCGGGGTCCAGCCTCCACATGCAAGGGAGCTCAGGTGGCCCCGTGGGCGGCCGCCCCCATGTGTCGGTGCCCATCACCACCACCACGTGCTGTGCGGAGAAATGTCCTCCCGCCCGCAGCAGGTGGCCGAGCAGACCCCTGGCCAGGAAGCCAGCGGTGAGGCCCTCCACAGCCCTGCAGGGCAGAAGCGCCCTGGACGGAGGCAGGATCCAGCCCAGATGGACAGGGCAGCGGCAGCACCTTGGTCTCCCGCTCTCTGGGCCAGGATGCTTCCTGTGGGCACACACAGCACCGCCCAGCTGCCAGCGATCCAGGAAACAAAGGCTGGCCCTGCCGCTGAGTCACTTACGGCTACTCGCTCCTCACCGCGTCAGCTCCTCACGCCGCCTCTGCGTGGCACTCGCCCGAGTAAGACTCTGGCACCAGGCCCCGCAGAGTCGTGTTTCCCAGCCAGCTCCCGGACGCGCAGAAGCGGTGTCGTGTGGACCACAGAGACAGAGCTTTATCCCCACCACCTGGCGCCTGGGGTGGCGGGGGCTGGTGGGGGTGGACGCTGCAGGCCAGGCCATCAGGTGGACGTGCACAGGAGCTGACGGGCAGTCCTGCGTTGCTTCCTCAGGAAACATCAGCCTTGGCTCGAAACACTGGCAACTGACTGGGTAGCACCACCGTATCCAGGCTCTGCGGCTCAGCGCCATAGCAGTCGGTCAGCTGACCGCAGCTGTCCACCACACCTGCACAAGCCTCTGCAGGACCCCTGGAGTTGTGTCTGATTTGACTGGATACCTGGGGCGCAGCCTGAACAAGTGCCAGGTGACCCCGACCCACCACGAGCTCGCAGACAACGCACCTGCCTGGCTGGGCAGGACAGCGTGCAGCAGGAGCTGCCGTCACGGGACGGCATCGGGGGACGGCGCTCGCTCTCCTTTGTGGTGGAGGACGCGGGCTGAGGCTGGCGCACCACGGTCGCCTCACACCAGTGGCTGTGAAGCCGCCGTGCTGATCCGCACAGGGAGCGCTCAGCACTTGCCCCGCCCCCCACCCCCGGCAGCACGCGGCCCTCTCCAGGACTGTCCAGAGAGGCGTGGCACACGGAAGGAGTAGCAAGGAAAGTGGCCAGTTCCACGGGAGAAATCCACCTTGAATGCCGGCTCTGGGAGAATTCATTTCAGATCTTTTATTTAAATTCTGTTTAAGATACTTAGTGGTTAAGCTCCCGCCTGTGATGCTGGCATCCTGTATGAGGACCTGTTGCAGCCCCAGCTGCTCCGCTTCGGATCCAGCTCCCTGCTCATGTGCCTGGGAGGCAGCAGGTGGTGGGCCCCTGCCACCCATGTGGGAGACCTGGATGGAGTTCCAAGCTCCTGGCTTTGGCCAGGCCATTACAGACATTTTGGGAGTGAACCAGTGGACAGAAAGTACCTCTCTCTCTTTCTCACTTTGCTTTTCAAATAAATAAACAGGTATAAAAGGAAGACAGAAAGAGACCTACAGTCCAGAAAAGCTCCCCATTGAACAGCAAGAGGAACAACCGATCTTCCAGGCGCGCAAGAGTCAACGCGGAGACACCAGAAGCAAGACAGCAGGACGCGCCAGGAGACACGCGCTGACTCGTAACGCCATCTACGGACAGAGAGTGACGAAACGCCTGATAAATCAAAACAAATGCAAGAGAATTCAGACAAATCTATGTAATAAATAATTGGGAAACCAATAAATAAATAAATAAAACTAGGAAAGAAAATTAAATAATGAATGAAATAAAATTAGGAAACCAATGCATGATAGAAAGGAGAAATTCAGCAAAGAGATGGAAATCTTGAAAAATAACCAAATAGAAACCCAAGAGGTTACTCAGGAAGTCAAATACACAACACAGTAGACTGATCCAGCAGAAGGAAGACGTCTGAACCTGAAGGCAGCCTTTTGAAACAGCTCAGCCAAGCGCAAAAAAGGAGAGGAAGGAAAATCAGGGAACAAGACTGCAGACAGCATCTGTGATCCTCTGGACGCCCGTAATGGATGAATATTCACACAAGGAGACTGCCCGAGGAGAGCAGAGCGAAGGCCCAGAAAACCGCTGCAGTGACATCGCAGCTGTAAACTCCCCAGCCTGGACAGGGCTGTGGATGGCCTGCAGGACCTCAACAGCCACGTCTGGAAGAGTCCTCGCCACACATCACGGTCAAGTTCTCGAAAGAACGACACGAGGAGAGAACCCTACAATCTGCAAGAGAAAGCCCTAGGTTACTTGTAAGAGAACTCCACGAGACGAACTGCAGCTTGGGTCTCAGGAACATGGCAGGTCAAGAGAGAACGCAGTGTTCTCACAGAAGAGGATTCCCGGTCAAGAGCGCCAGCCCACAGGGCCGTGCTTCCCGAAAGAAGGAGGTGCGGAAGATTTCCAAACCACGTGAAAGTGCAAGGAACCCCCCACACAGAGCAGCCTCACGGAAGGCGGTCAGAGGCGCCCCGCGTACGGAAACCAAGACAGCTGCCTGCGTGGGAATATGTGAGGATACAAACCCTCTAGAAAAAGAATGAAGGGCCGGCACCGCGGCTCACTAGGCTAATCCTCCACCTTGCAGAGCTGGCACACCGGGTTCTAGTCCCGGTCGGGGCGCCGGATTCTGTCCCGGTTGCCCCTCTTCCAGGCCAGCTCTCTGCTGTGGCCAGGGAGTGCAGTGGAGGATGGCCCAGGTGCTTGGGCCCTGCACACCATGGGAGACCAGGAAAAGCACCTGGCTCCTGGCTCCTGCCATCGGATCAGCGCGGTGCGCCGGCCGCAGCACGCCAGCCATGGCGGCCATTGGAGGGTGAACCAACGGCAAAGGAAGACCTTTCTCTCTGTCTCTCTCTCTCTCTCACTGTCCACTCTGCCTGTCAAAAAAAAAAAAAAAAGAAAAAGAATGAAGACATTCACCATAAACAGAAAAAATACCCCAAAAGGACTAAACCATTAGTTATCAATAACGTTGCACATACATGGTCTAAATTCCCCAATTAAGATACAAGTGGATTAAAAAATAAGGGCCAACTAGATGTAGCCTACAGGAAACTTCCCGAGAGAGAGGGATTCCCCCTTCATGTAAGCCAGAAGCAAGCAGGAGCAGTCATCCTGGCAACAGGGAAGACAGATGTTAGGACAACACGACAGGACAGGCGGTCAGTGTAGCATGACCAAGGGGCCCAGTCCACAGGAAGGTCTGACAGCTCTAAACGTGTACGCGCCTAATACTGAGCACCCAGTCTGACAAGACGAGCGTTGTTGGAATCCAGGGAGGGGGAGGCTCCCAAAGGACAACAGCGGGAGACACCCCACTCTCATCCAAGGACAGATCCCCTGAGAAACTCAGTAGTGAACCACGGGACCTAAATCAGGCTCCACACCTCCCAGACCGACCCACGGAGCGTGTCCAGACCACCGCGCCAACCTCTGCAGAGTACATGAGCTTCCATCCCCACATGGAACATTCTCCAGGGTGGCCCCTGAATTAAGACGCAAACAAGTCTCAAAAAAGGGAATCATATCATGTACTTTTTTCTGACCACAAGGGGATAAAAATATAAACCAACACAAAATGTTTGAAGTTATACAAATACCTGGAGGCTGAGCAACGTTCCTTCGTTAAGAATGGATTTCTGGAGAAATCCAAAGGGGGGTTAAAATATGCCAGCACTGTGGTGCAGCGGGCTAAGCCTCCACTTACAATGCCAGCAGCCCACTCCGGAGCTCTGGTTCAAACCCCAGTTACTCCACTGCTGATCCAGCTTCTTGGGATTGCACCTGGGAAGACAATGGGAGATGGCCCAAGTACCTGGTGCTCCTACCGCCCTGGGGAGAGACCAGGATAGAACTCCAGGCTCCAGGCTTTGGCCTGGCCCAGCCTTTGCTGTTGCAGTCATGTAGAGAGTTGGGGAGTGAACCAGTGGATAGGGGCTGGCTCTCGCTTTCTCTTCCCCCTTCCTTTCTCTCTCTCTCTCTCTCTATCTCTCTCTCTCTCTTTCTCTCTCCCCCATCTGTCCCCCATTACTCTTTCAAATAAGTAAATGTTTTTAAAAGAGGAAAATTTAAAAATGTTCATAACCTAAAATTAAAAATGGAAAATTTGGTACGTTGCAAATGGAATCACAACACACCAAAACTTACGGGATACAGCAAAAGCAGTACTATTGGAAAGTTTATAGCAATAAGCATCCATATTGAAAAAAAAATTTAAAAAAAAAAAAAACAATGATGCACTTCAAGACCTAGGAAAACAAATAACAAATCCAAAGTCAGTATGAGGAAGGAAATAACGAAAACTAGACCAGAACTAAATGAAAAAGAAGTTGATAAAAATACAAAACACTTAATGAAATGAAGTGTTGATTTCTGGAGAAAGTAAACGAAACTGATACATTTTAACCAGACTAAGAAGAGAGAAGACTCAAGTGAATAATATCAGAGATGAAAAAAAAGGAGAATTTACACCTAATACCACAGAAATACAAAGGACCATTAAGACAATTATGAGCAACTATTTGGCAACAAATGGGAAAACCCAGGAGAAATGCATAATGTTACGTGCATAATATGCACCAAAATTGAGCCATGAAGACAGAAAACCTAAACAGACCAATAACAAGAAACAAGATTGAATCGGGGAATAAGTCTTCCAACAAAGAAAGGCCAGGCCCAGGTAGATTCACTGGGGAATTCTCACAAATTCTTAAGGAAGAACTAGTAACAAATCTCAAACCAGTCCCAAAAATTGAGAGGGAAAGGACCCTTCTAAGCTCATCCTATGAGGCCAGCATTGCCTTGATTCCAAAACTAGACAAGGCCACACACAAAAAGAAAACTGTAGACCAATATCCTTGAGAAATAAAAAATATTTAAAATCTCAACAAAATCCTAGCAAACCAGATCCCACAACACATCACAAAAGTCATTCGCCCTGAACGAGTGGGATTTTTCCAGGGATGCATGGATGGTTCAACCTCTGCAGATCCAGTTACGGTTCATCACAGCAACAGCATGGAGCGTGCAGGTCAGATGAGCGTCTCAACAGGGCAGAAGCAGCGTGTGACAAATGAGACAGCTTGCTGAAAATCTCGAACAGATCAGGTGTAGAAGGGCCACGCCCAACATAACAAAGGCCACACGTGACAGGCCCACGTGACAGGCCCACTGCCGAATGTGTCTTAAGTGCCATTTCTCGTGCATTGTGTCTGTTTTTGAGTTGTTTTGAGCAGAAAGGTAAACCTGGTCCCACCGCACCTTCTTGACAGAGAGCAGACGTCCGTTGCCTCGTCCACATCCCAGATAGGGAAGCTGTGTCGTGTGTCGCTGCTGCCCGGGGAAAAGCCAGCCTCGGGAGAGAGTGAAGAGGAAGCGAGAGAAAGGGCGTGAGTGAGTCTCCCGGGAAAGGAGGGTGAGAGGCTCGCAGTCACAGGACGGACCCAGACAGGAGGCAGCCCTGTGCCAGAGCTCCTGGCCCGCACAGCTGTGCTGCTGGAAGGGGGCACCCATCCTCTTGGGCCCTGTGAGGGTACAGTCGGGTCAGCCCTGCAGCGGGCCGTGAGGAAGGGGTGGGTGTAGACCGTGAGGAGGGTGGAGAAGGCCCAGCACCTGCCATGTGTGCGTCATGGCTCATATCTGGAATAGCTCAGGTCTAGGCAGGGAACAGGCAGGGCGGGAGTTGATACAGGTTGGGTCTTGTTGGCGAGAGTGAAGGCCGAGTGACAGGACACACAGGCACGGCACAGACTGAAGGCGACCAGTGGTGAATACTGAAGGAGAAAGAACAAGAGCCCGGGAACGCTCCAGAGCGAGGCTGCTGGGGCAGTCGGGGTCCGCGCCCGCTCCAGAGCGAGGCTGGTGGGGCAGTCGGGGTCCGCGCCCGCTCCAGAGCGAGGCTGGTGGGGCAGTCGGGGTCCGCGCCCGCTCCAGAGCGAGGCTGCTGGGGCAGTCGGGGTCCGCGCCCGCTCCAGAGCGAGGCTGGTGGGGCAGTCGGGGTCCGCGCCCGCTCCAGAGCGAGGCTGGTGGGGCAGTCGGGGTCCGCGCCCGCTCCAGAGCGAGGCTGGTGGGGCAGTCGGGGTCCGCGCCTGCTCCAGAGCGAGGCTGGTGGGGCAGTCGGGGTCCTCACCCGCTCCAGAGCGAGGCTGGTGGGGGCAATCGGGATCTGCACCCGCTCCAGAGCGAGGCTGGTGGGGCAGTCGGGGTCCATGCCCGCTCCAGAGCGAGGCTGCCAGGAGAAGTCGGGGTCCGCGCCCGCTCCAGAGCGAGGCTGCCGGGGGCAGTCGGGGTCCGTGCCCGCTTGTTGAGGACTCGCTCGCTGCAACCCACTCCCCATGCTTGTGCTTCAGACAGCATCTCTCCTCCCCATCCGTAGGGACTGAGAAGCCCACAGCAGATTCCACAGCTCACAATGGCAGATCCAAACACCACCTCCCCTGCCCTGCAGCCTCCCTCCGCCGACACCCTCCCCGTGGGTGGGGGCTGGGCCCCGCTTCTCAATCCAGCGCCTGGCCGTGCCGCTCCATCCTGCACCCCCGCCCCACCCAGCTCCACTGGGTAGCAGTCTCTGCCCGAGTTCTGCACGGCTCCTTCCCAGGATCCAACAGGAAGCAGAGGGCTCGCAGAGGGATGGTTCTGGAAGGTGAAGCAGGCGCACCGAAGCCGGCCAATGCGCACACGAATCTCCAGGTCCCCAAGGAAACTGGCCTGGGGCACTTTGCTCCGTGGCAGACAGCCAAGAAGCGCAGGTCTCTGAAACCCGAGCGGCTGGCAGCCTCGCTGAGCGGGTGTGAGCTCCTTCTCAGGACAAAGTCTCACCCCGTGGGGCAGCTGGCTCCTGACCTGCGCCCTGTCACAAATCTCCAGCCATGCCTACCCCCACCCTTCCCCCGAGCCTCACCCCACGCAACCTACACCCATGCAATCCCCGTGTGATTGTCTTCACCGTGGCCTCCGTCTCATGCCCTCACACTCCAGGCTCCTGTGTCATGACCCCTCCCGGCATCCGGGGCTCAGGGCCCTGCTTCCCCCTGCACAGCACACACTGCTGGCAGCTCTCAGCACAGGTGCTTTGCCTTGTCATTCCCACCCACATCCACCTGTCCACACCCAGTGAGAGCAGGAAGCAAGTCCCAGGCAGCGCACAGTCTGCAGACTTGGCGCACTTGCCTGGGAAGACGGGACCCAGAGCCCGTTGACAACAGAGAAGAGCGGGTTCAGAGGAATTCTGCACACCGGGGATGCCATCATGACACTGCTCTGCACTCTGCAGCTCAGTAAGAGCCCAAGAGACCGAACTAGGAGGCCACGGGAAGTTCCCAGGCACACGTGGTGTGGGGAAGAGAAACGGTCAGGAGCGATTCTTGCAGAGGGTGAGCGGTGCAGTCCCCAATATCACACCGATGTCACCACACGAGGTCCCCAGCATAGGTCTGCATGTGCAGCCCCCTCCCAGCTGGCTGGGGCTTGTGAGCTGGCTCCTTCTGGGTCTCCCTGGGGCAGAGCAAGGGGCTGTCTACTCACAGCTACCACCTGTGACCACTTACTCCCACTCCACCATGACACCTTTAGGGTGAAAGGGGCCGTGAGCACTCTCCCAGAACTGAAGCAAGGAAGCAAGATTGCCCTGGGCGAGAGGGACATTCGGTCCCCGGCCTTCAGGTGTCTGGACAGCACCTCCAGTCTCAGCAGGGCCGACCAGGACCCCAGCTACGGATCAGAGATGTCCGCTGGCTGACGCCACCAGCATGCTGGGCCAGCCACCGTCCCCCAGGGCTCTGCAGGAGCCGTGAGTGAGGATTCCGGAACCGAGGGCCGCAGCCGGCCACCCCCTATCGTTCAGTGCCACCCCTCCCCCCCCCCACCTTTCCCTCTGTTCATCTGGTGTGCAGGAAGGATGCCCTCATTTGCAGGCAGCATCCAAACTTGTCAGTCATGCATGTGGCCCGTGGCCACCGAACTGATGAACAGGTGCCCGGCTGGCTTTCTGGCTCCACAGTGGGCTTTCTGTCTTAACTCTCCGGCAGGGAGGGAGAAATTGCTCAGAGAAGGAAAATAAAGGTATTCGTAGAGGCTGCAGAGGGACATTCACATCCTTATCCTGCCACAGCAGAGAAACACACGCCTATGAAGTCACATGACGATGACCAGCTTCCAACGTTGAGTGGTGCTGCGCGGGACCCACGAATGACAAGACGCCCAGAAGAGTGGCCGCGAGCGTGGCCAGTGGGAACACACAACTGTCCAAGCACTCTGGTCCTCGACATCGTTGCATATCCAATGAGTGGCCTGTGCCCTGTGTGACCGGAGGTGTGGCACTCACTCCCCTGGCTGGCTCATTCTGCAAACGTGGAAACCAGCTGCACATCCCACACGTCCCATCTGCCCTCGCCTGTGGACTGAGCTGCTGCCACAGCGTCCACACCCCCCAAGCTCCCTACAGCCTGCTGTGGCCTCCTGTCGTGCCTCCCGCTTCCATGCTTGTCCCTTGTGGCCCCGTCACACTGGAGTAACCATCACCTCAGTGCAGAGCTGGACTCGTCCCCCTCAGTACACCCCTCGAGGTGAACCACCTGCCACCTCCACCTGCCCACCCCACTCCAAACCTACCTGGGGCTGCGTCCCCCCTCGGATCCACTTCTCAGCACCAGAGCGCCCGCTCTAGGCTGCCGGCCCCAGGCGCCAGTCTCGTTCTTGAAGTACGAGGTTCATTCCAGTGTCCGCTTTCCCGCATCGCTGTACATTGCACTGCGCACTTGAAGCCCAGCCCTGAGCAGCCAGTCCTAGCTCCCGGACGCCAGCGGGCAGTGTCTCACAGGTACACCAAGACTGTGGCCACGCAGGCTCTCCCACGATCAGTGGTGACGGGGCCATCGCTTGGCGAAGCAAAGAATTTCAGAGCTAGAAGGAATCTCGCCTGTCCCCCAACCACACATTTGCAGGTGAGTGGCCACGAAACAAAGGACGCTGTCTGTGCTGGGTTCCCGTCCTGTGCGCTCTCTCAGCCCCACGGGTGGCAGCTGACCACGCTGCCTGACGCCCTGGCCCGTGGGTTCCAGCCTTGCCCTTAGCCACAGGGTGAAGCTCTGCGTGTGCCCTGCCTGTGCAAGTGACAGCGCAGAACTCGGCTTGCGCAGACGCACTTCAGTCACTAAACAACACAGAGAGGACGGCCCGGTCACAGCTCGCGGAGCAGCGGGCCCGGGACACGGCCCAGCCGCCTCGGAGCCCAGAATGCGCCCAGGGAGAGTACAGCCCTCTGCCTCTTTCAGCCCGGGCTCAGACTCCGAAAGCCCTGCTCCGGACGACAGCCGCTCCCGCGAACGCCCTGCAGGGTGGTGCTCCCGCTGTGCTCTGCCGGCACGACGCAGCCCTTCCCCGCGTAAGGGATCAGCAGCTGCCCTTCCGTAGGTGCACCCTGCTCTGCAGGCGTCATGTTTCCTGTCCCATCGCTGAACACATGCATGTCCCTGGTTGTCTCCGAGTGCTGGGTGCAGATGTGCAGGGTAGAGTGGAAGTGCAGTGGCCAGCATCATGGTAAAGCAGGTGAGGCAACCCCGCACCCCACATCAGAGGAACAGGGAGTCCGGCCGCGCTGCTTCCGGTCCCGCCTCCTGACACACCTGGGACGGACGCGGACGACAAGGGATTGGGTCCCTGCCACCGACGTGGGAGACCCAGACTGAGTTCCTGACTCCTGGCTTTGGGCTGGCCCAGCCCTAGCCGTGGTGAGCATTTGGGGAATGAACCAATGGATGGACGCTCTCTCCTGACCCCCATTGCTCTGCATTTCAAATAAATAAATATTTGTGTTAAAAAAGGACTAGGCGTACAAACAAGGAACTGCTCTGAACGAGGTCCTGCGGCGCCTTCAGGGGTCCTCTGCGGTTGAGGCCGGAGGCGGCGAGAAGCCCCGAACCCTGCGGTGCTCCACGTGCCACCCCAGGCACACACACGGGATGGTTTCTTCCCAGGCCAGCTGCAGGATGAAGCTGTGACACGTTTGGCTGCCCTGTCCCGGGGGGGCGGTGGACGGACGTGAGGGCTCGGGCAGGACATGCGGACAAATTGCATCCCCTCTGCCTCGGTGACCGAGGACAACGGCGTGCCATACGCCAGCGGCAGGAGCTACATGGGGCTCACGTCCACTGGCACTGGGCGCCTCAGCTGCCAGTCCTCGGGCCCCACCTCTGCAAACCGGAAGGTGGCAGAAATGCGGAAACCCCGCCCTGCCACCGCCACAGCTGCCCAGGGCGCCAAGCACCCCCAGGGAGGCCGCCCTGCTCGCTCCTGCCCCGCGGTTCGGAGAAGGAGCCGGGCAAAGCCACCACCCCTGCCGCCTGCACCAGGGGGAAAGAAAGAAAGAAACCATGGAGTGGTTTCCAGCTGCAGGGGGAAATAAAAACGCAGTGGGTGTCAGGCTCTGCACAGCCACGGCCTCGCCCCACACACAGACCCCACAAAGGGCTGCCCCCGCAGCGACCCCGCCGCCAGGCTGCACCCGGCAACCGCACCGCTCAGCCCGCCCCCCGCCACCCGCCCGCAGGCCTCTTTTATCTCTGTGTGGACACGAGGGACAGCGGCCACGGCTGCGGGGCCAGCCCTGGGGACGGAGCCCTGGGTCAGCCGTCAGCCCTGTCATCTGTTCTGAGGGTAGCGAGGGAGGCAGGCAGCCGCCCCACTTCTGGAAGTCGTCGTCGTCATTGGCATCAGCCGCAACGGCGAGTCGGGCGAGCGGAGCAGCTCCCCTGGCCAAGGAGCTCCTCTCCTGGGAAAAGGTGGGCTTGAGCAGGCCTTCGCACCCACCTCAGGCGCGCGGGCCAGGCTCCTGCCCCACCCCGTGCAGGGGCCTCCAGGGTGCGCGCGGTCCAGGCTCCGGGTGGCTCCGATGGAGGCGTGGGAAGTGAGGGCTCCGGTCCGCGTGGGCTCCAGGCCGCTCCTGTGGATCCCCTTCACCCCGCACACCCTCAGCTCCATACCACACAGGCCTGGTCACCTCCCGAGGGCTGGTCACCTGCACCTGACCCTGGAGAAACTTCTGGAAGTCAATGGTAACGGGATCCAGGTGCGAGAGAGCACGCGGTTTGTTCTCCCTGTTATGTCCCACAGCCCCGCGGGATCCTACTGCTGCCAGTGCAGCCCCTGTGGCTGTGTGTTTTCATTTTTGCTTTTTAAGATTTATTTATTTTTATTTGAAAGGCAGAGTTAGAAAGAGGGAGAGGCAGAGAGAGAGGGGTCTTCCACCTGTTCCTTAAACAGCAGCAACATCCAGCGCTGGGCAGGTCCAAAGCCAGGAGACACGGACTTCTTCTGCGTCTCCCACTTGGGTGCAGGGACCCAAGTCCCTGGGCCATCCTGTGCTGCTCTCCCAGGCGCATCAGCAGGGAGCTGGACTGGAAGTGGAGCAGCCGGGACTCAAACCGGCACCGCTGTGGGATGCCGGCGCCACGGGCATCAAGTTAACCCACTATGCCACAGCACTGAAGCCCCCGTTGCCGTATTAATCCTGCTGTTCTGGGCTCGAGAAGTTTGCAAGTGACGGCCACGCACCGCGACCAGCTGTGCCCCCTCCTCTGACCCTCTCCTGCCGGCCTCCCTCCTGACCCGCCCCCGAGAGGCCACAGGACCCAGCTGTCCCCGGCCCAACAGCAGCAGTGCTCCAGGGCCCCAGGGCAGCTCCCTGTGTCACAGATACTGGGTTATGGTTCCATGAATTAGCATCCATACCTTAGAGCATTTGTTTGTGATTTAACTGGCAAAAAAATACAAATTGGCTGTGTGGAAAAAACAAATTAATGAAAGTGACTCTTTGCTGCAGGATCTCACGCGGACGCCGAGCCCACTCCCGGAGAGCAGAGACACTGGCTCTCACCCTCAACGTCCTCCTGTCCTCTCTCCCCAGGCCGTCAGGGCCCCTGCCCCGTGCTGCTGGGTGCCCCGGCCGGAGGCTGCCGCCAGGGAAGGCCCCCGGCTCAGCCTGGCCGCTCCTGCTGCGCCGTCTCTCACAGCTCCCCCAGCCCCGGGGCTCCGGCTCTGGTTCTCTGTCAAGTGCGCTGCTGCTGCCTGGGTGGGGGTAGGGGTGGGCACGTGGCTCTGGCATTTCTGCTGATGGCCACGGACGTCGTGTGGGCTCTGCTGTGAGAGCCTCCCTCGGACGGCCCCAGAGCCCGGGCCCCTGCAGTCTGCCTGGGCCCACATCGCGGAGGCCGGGGACCCTGCACTGCCGTCTCAGCGCCTCACTGGACGGCAGGGACCCTGGGCACCTCCGCTGCCCCCGGGCCAGGTGGAATGAGAGCTCCGCGGGCACAGCTGTGTGCCGAGGATCAGGTGTTGATCCTGGCGTCTCCGAGTGTCTTCGGTCCCACCTACCGCCTCGCGCTGCCAAACTGACCCACAGCCCGGGGAGAATCCAGCTCCCACCCTTCTCCTCGTCCAAGAGGGACCCCTCCCGCCCCACCGCTCACCCTCAAGGGGTGGGGCTGTTCAGCCTTGAGAGGTCTTGAGAAAGCTCCACTGGAGGCCTGTGGCTGCTTTCAGATGCAAGGGGAGGCGGGGCTCCCACACTGGAGGGGTTCTGCTCCGTCCCCACGGGAGCCACCGTGCTGCGGGCTGCCAGGAGGAAGGGAGGGTGCTTCCCCAGGGAACGCTCGCAGTGGTGTTTCCCAACATTCCTGGAGGCCCGAGCTGAGAAACCCACCTGTGGGATCAGGTGGACCGGCTCTGGGCCCTGGCATCACTGATCAAACTCACGCTGCCTCTGGTTACCAGCCGCTGAGCCCCGGTTCACCCGCTGCCCCCCGCCCGGGGCTGCTGTGCGGTGTCCAGGGCCTGGTCACTCCGTGCTCGTGGGTGCGCTCAGGGCTGTCAGCGTGGAGTCGGGGCCG
Source organism: Oryctolagus cuniculus (assembly GCF_964237555.1). Classification (NCBI taxonomy): domain Eukaryota; kingdom Metazoa; phylum Chordata; class Mammalia; order Lagomorpha; family Leporidae; genus Oryctolagus; species Oryctolagus cuniculus. Next base: position 1,231,251 of record NC_091441.1, on the reverse strand, counting down.
TTTCCATCAGCTCAAGGGCTGCCCTGTGGAAGCTCCCGGCGTCTACAGCCCGCTTCAGGGTGCAGAGCCCCGGGACGTCCCCTGGGCCGCAGGTAGAGGCTGCCGAGGTGTGATAAGTGCGCGTCTCCATCACAAGGCACGACAATTTGGAGTTATCTGCATTTTGCAGGTTGAGTTTGGGATGCGGTTTCTTGCAGACTCTGCTTCCTGGAGCGCAAGGATTGTCTTTCCCTCAGCTCATTCCCGAGCCGCACGCGTCTGCTTCTTCCTGTGGAGGAGCCTGGCCTTGCAGCAGATAAGCTGATGTAAACACATGAACTGGTTTAGAGCAGTGGATTCCACGTGGACCGGGCAGTGTGACGGAGGCCCACCGAGAGGTCCCGTGAGCCCAGGGCCCCGAAGCTTAGCCAGAGCGGCAGCCGCTCACCTGGAAACCACGGGTAAAGCGCTGCCTGAAATCGTGGCCAAGGGGCAAGGACACAACGCAGAGGCAGTGTGGAGAGCTGCGAGAGGGTCCCCGCACGGCGGACCGAGGATTCTGTGAAGACCACGAGGGAGAAGCAGAGGCATCAAAATGATGGAAGACTATGCTACAGTGGCCGGCGCTGTGGCGCAGCGGGTTAAAACCCTGGCCTGAAGCGCCGGCATCCCATATGGGCGCCGGTTCTAGTCCCAGCTGCTCCTCTTCTGATCCAGCTCTCTGCTATGGCCTGGGAAAGCAGTAGAAGATGGCCCGGTGCTTGGTCCACTGCACCCACATGGGAGACCTAGAAGAAGCTCCTGGCTCCTGGCTTCGGATCAGCACAGCTCTGGCCATTGCGGCCATCTGGGGAGTGAACCAGCAGATGGAAGACCTCTCTCTCTCTCTCTCTACCTCTCTCTATAACTCTGTCTTTCAAATAAATAAAATATTTAAAAAAAAAGAAAGTCTATGATACAGAAAATATGCAGTTACTCTACTCCTGACTTAGGTTTGGAGAGTGAAATCAATTGTGAGATTAACCTTTTAACAAGATTATCTTGGTAGGCACATGCAGGATGGATTAAAGCCAGAGGTACTTTTGTGAATGTCTTCAGTGATGTTCTCAAAAATGTAATGATGTGGGAAGGGGAATGAGAAGGACAGTCTGAAAGGTACCTGAGCAGTGGACACGTCACCACCCACAGCTGGAGCAGGACAGTAATGGGAGGAACATGCAGGGACCACAGACAGAATGCTCCTGCCCTTGACCCCCGCAAATGCAGGCGCCACTCACCTGGGTGGAAAAGGCAAAGAAGAAACAGGTTTGGTGAGTGTGTGTATGTGTGTGTGTCCATTTATGTGTGTATTTTGTGCGCCTGTCATTGTGCCTCTGAGTGTGTGTATCTATGTTCATATATGCACATTTGTGTGCATATTGTTTTCCATGTGTGCATATGAATGTGCATGTATGTGTTCTGCTGCATTCCCATATGTGTCAGTGTGTGTGTATCATGAAGGGAGAGTTTAAGTCATGTTTGAGAAATGTCAAATTAAGCAACTCAAATGCAAACATTTTTTAAAAAGAGTGATGATAACTAGTATCAGGTAAAGTAGACTTCTGAGCAAAAAAATTATTGGAAAAAGGAAAAATGTTACATTCTAATAAAAGGATGAATCTGGCAGGAAGACATAAAATGCTAAGTGTGTGCCCTCCGAACAACAAGACGAAATGAACTTAGAACATATTGACATGTATAGGACGCAGCTAAAGCAGTACGCGGAGGGAAATTCATAGCACTGACTGCTGCAACTAGAAAAAATCAAAAACCTCAAATCAAAAAACCTAAGTTCCAACCTCCAGAACTGGAAAAAAAAGAAGAGATCAAAATGAACTAAAAGCGGCAGAAACCCCCATGAGGAAAAGGAGCAAAGGGCATTTTCAGACATTTGCATGAAGAGGAGTCACAGACAGCAGACACGCTCGGGGAGCACCCTCTGTCCCACACCCTAGGAGACACCACCGTGCACGGAGTGGCTCAGAGGAGGAGGGGCAGCACACAACACTGGGAGGAGCCCGAGAGACAGGTAGTGTGACATGGTGCAGCTGTGCTGGGCAAAAGCTCGTCGGCTTCTTAAAAACCTGAAAATGATCTCCGAAAGCAGCCACTGCATCCGTGGGCTCGCACCATCAGAAGTACAAACTGATGTCCGCAGGGCCCGCGTGGTGGTGCGGGGGGGTAAGCAGCCACTTGCAACACCAGCATTCCATGTTGTGTTGCCAGTTCCAGTCCCGGCTGCTCCACTTCTAATCCAGCTTCCTGCCACAGCACAGCACCTGGGAGAGCGGCAGATGGTGGCCCACGTGGCTGTGCCTCTGCCACCCTTGGGGGAAAGCCAGACTGAGGTCAGGGCTCCTGGCATCAGCCTGGCCCAGCCCCAGCTGTTGTGGCCATTTGGGGAGTGAACCAGCAGATGGAAGATTCCGTCCCCACCCCTCTCTCTCCTTCACTCTGCCTTTCAAATAACTAACTATATAAATAACTTCTGTTCATACAAAAAGAAACACACAGATGAATGTTGAAAGCAGCCTTGTACGAGAGAAGCAAACACTGGCAGATGTACAGTGTCCCTCCAGACAACCTGGGGCAGCCCAGCGGCAGGCACACAGCAGGAAAGCAGGGGCTGTGACCCTTCGCGCATCCTGGGTGGTCTCCAGGGAATCACATGGCATGGGAAAGCCCACTCCAAGTCCCTCGGCCTGTCTTACCTTATTGTAGTCCCATTTGTCTATTTTTTGTTTTCATGGCCAATGCTTCTGGGTCCTACCCGAGAAGTCTTTGTCTAGGCTGATGTCTTGCAGCATCCCCCTAGCTTTTCCCCTGGTCGTCTGATACTTCCAGGTCTTAGTTCAGGTCCTTGACCCATTGTGAGCTGATTTTTGTGTAGGGCATAAGGTCCTCTTTCAAGCCTCTGCATTGCACACACAGTTTCCCCGACATCATTTGTTGAAGAGACTGTCCACTCTGCAGGGAATGACGTAGCTCATTTGTCAAAGACTAGCTGCTGTAGATGCATGGACTAATGTTGGGGTCTCTAATCTCCGCCATTGCTCCGCATGCCTGTTTCTGCGCCAGTACCGGGCTGTTTGGATTATAACAGCCCTGTGGGATGTCTTGAAGTATTGTGATGCCTCCAGTCTTGTTATTATTAAGATCGCTCTGGCTACTCAGGGTCTTTTGTGTTTCCAGATGAATTTTGGGCTTTTTTTCCATATCTGTGAAGAATGTCTTTGGCATTTTGATTGGGATCACATTGAACTTGTAAATTGCATTGGGCGGTAAGGACACTTTGATGATAGAAATTCTTCCAACGCATGAACATGGTGTATTTTTTCCCATTTTTGGGGGGTGTCATCTTCTATTCATTTCAATAATATTTTTATTTATCATTGTAGAGATCTTTCACAGCCTTGGTTAAACTTAACCCACGGTATTTACATTTTTGTAGCTATTGTGAACGGGACTGATCTTACAAGATCTTTCTTAGCGGAGCATTGTTGTGTATAGGAACGCTACTGATTTTGCTGTGTTGATTTTATAACCTGCAACTTTGCTGAATATGTAACCAGTTCCATTGGCTCTTAGTGGAGTCGCTTGGTTCCCCCCATAAAGGATCATGTCATCTGCAAACAGGGATAATTGGACCTCCTCCCTTCCCATTTGTATCCCTTTGATTTCTTTTTCTTGCCTAATGGTTCTGGCTAAAACTTCCAGAATTAGATTGAATAGTAATAGTGAGAGTTGGCATCCTTGTTGGTTCTGAATCTTATTGGAAATGCTTCCAGCTTTGCCCCATTCAATATGATGCTGGCTGTGGGTTTGACATATATTGCCTTGATTGTGTCGAGCCATGTTCCTTCTATACTCGATGTGCTTACGGTTTTCATCATGAAAGGGTGTCGTATTTTATCAGATGCATTTTCTGCATCTGTTGAGATAATCCTGTGGTTTTTATCCGGCATTTTGGTGAAGGAGTTTGTGGAAGAATTGAACATTTGTATCCGTTTATTGATTTGTGTGTGTTGAACCATCCCTGCATCCCTGGGATAAAACCCACTTGGTCTGGGTAGGTGATTTTTTTGATTGTTGTTGGATCCGATTTGCTAGTATTTTGTTGAGGAGTTGTCCATCTGCTGTCATCAGGGATTTGGCCTGTAGTTCTTTTTTGTGGTATATTTCCCTGGTTTTCAAATTCAGGTGATGCTGGCTTCACAGAATAAGTTTGGAAGGGTTCCCTCCCTTGCAATTGTTTGAGTAGTGTAAGAACTGGGATTAGCTCTTCCTTAAACGTTTGGCAGAACTCAGCAGTGAAGCCACATGGTCCTGGGCTTTTAGATGCATTTCTATGTCCCTCCGGAAGTGACAGCATTAGGAAGATGTACAAAAGTGGCTGTCAGTGCTCCGTCAGCTGCAGGAGATGGCTGCTCTGTGACGGGGCAGTTGCAGCATGGGGCCCCTGTGACACATTCGGTTCTGGGTTGTGGGGCGGTCACATGAACCCATGTGTGTGACCAAAGCTAGGGAACCAAATTCACACGCAGCAGCCCCAGAAGGCTGGGGTGCTGAGGGAGGGCGGCGGTGGCACCCAGGCCATCTCCTGGTGGCGACTTGGTATCAGTCCACCATGTGGGGGGTCCCTCGGGGCTCAGGGTGCTCTGTGCTGTTCCTTACCATGGCACAAGGATCGCCAGCTAGAAGCTGGTGAATCGCCCTGCCTGTGTCACTGCAGCCACTAAGCCACAACTGATAAAGTGACCAGCACGTGTGTGGAAGCTACATTTGGAGGGCAAGTCATAAAGATTTTAACTAACAAAACCTAAAACTCTCTGTATATCTATAAAACACTCACGTTTTTGACTAGCTTTAACATTCCCAATGATAAAAGAAAGCAACGTCACAGTTAAAGTTGATAAAGATTGAAATACACGACTAAGCCTTAGTAAGCAAAGGTGATCTTCCAGGTTCTGAAGTTGGTTATAATTGTAAAGTAACTTCAAATTTCAAAAGCAGTGTTATGGCAGGGTCTGGATTTTATTTGATGCTGAAAAAAGAACTAGAACATGACCAGAAATACTTGCACTAACGTCACTCATGTCTTACTCGTGTCTCTGCAGGAGATGTGCACACACACGTGACCAGAGAGACACAATTAAGACACATTGAGGATCACAGAGGTGGTTCTAAACCTGCCGGACCTCACCACTGAGGAGCGCGTGGCGTCTGGTCCACTTTTCTTTACTTTCCAATCACTGTCTCTCCGTCTGCCGGTGTAAAAAGTGAAAAATGAAACAAAACTCCTCATTGGGAGCACTTGAAAGCAGCGGGTCGGAGGTGAAGCCAAGAGCCGCATGCCCTGTGCAGGCCACCCAAGCACCATCCCTGTCCCCGGGAGCACCACGCCCCAGGGGTGCACAGCTGTGGGTCCTGCTGGATGCCCGGGTTGTCTGTGTCACAGCCCACACTGGGCCAGGGAGTGGGCGACTCCTACTCTAGAGACAGCTATTGGCCGCAGGGCCCCTGTGTGAGTTAAATCGCTGGGGTCTCGGCAGCCAGTGACCTTATTAATGCCCTGGCCGCTGAGCCCAGGGTTGGGCGACTGCAGGACGACGCTGGCCTCTGTCTGGTCCTGACGGGAGGCTGCTCCTGTCCAATTAAGGAGCGTGGGCCCAGCAGCGTCCGAACCCTTCCTTGATGTGCAGAGTAATTTTCAAGCCTGTGAAATCGATTCCTACAGTGGTGGGCAGAGTCGGAATGGAAGGCCCGGGATCACGCGAGGTCAGGCCCTTCGCGTGCTGGGCCGATCGGTCTGCAGCAAACCCCTGAGCCTGGCTGGTCTGTAATGAGCTTCCCCGGGGGCCAAGAGCGCAGGGCAGAGAGCTGCACTCCGCACACGGCCCCCGCCATCTGGCTGTGCCACGGCAGCTATCCGTGGGGTTGAAAAGTGGCACAAGGGTTTCCCCCAACAGCAAGGAAGGAATGAATGAAGGGAGAGTGAGAGAAGCAGACCAAGCGAGCGGCTGCACCTCCAGCAGTTTGCAAAGCTCTCCAGAGCGGGACCTGCTGGCCTCGTGGTTTTCCAGGCGTGGAGCACAGGGGTCTTCCCCGCGTGGGGCGGTCCCAGGTGGTCCTCAGCAGCAGGGCCTGCATCCGGCAGTCACACAGGAGCCCTGCTGTGACACAGCGGCTGTAGTTGTTCTCACCAGATATCCCGTGACAAAACCACAGCGTAAGGCCCACTCCATAGTCCAGGAGGCAGAGGGCAGGGGGAGTTTATGCAAATGAGAGTGGGGACAGAATTCAAAACAATCCAACCGCCTGGAAGTCAGTGCCTTTAAAAAAATACATCATGGGCCGGCGCTGCGGCGTAGCGGGTGAAACCACCTCCTGCAGTGCCGCCATCCCATACAGGCGCTGGTTGGAGACCCAGCTGTTCCACTTCCAATCCAGCTCTCTGCTGTGGCCTGGGAAAGCAGTAGAAGATGGCCCAAGTCCTTGGGCCCCTGCACCCCCACGGGATACCCAGAGGAAGCTCCTGGCTCCTGGCTCTGGATCCTCCCAGCTCTGGCCATTGGGACCATTTGGGGAGTGAACCAGCGGATGGAAGCCCTCTCACGTGCACACGCGCTCTCTCTCTCTCTCTAACTCTGCCTCTGCCTCTCTGTAGCTCTTTTAAATAAAAAATAAATCATTTTTAAAAATGCATCAAAACAAAACACAAGGAACAGAGAACCGACATGTTCTTGTTTGATGTCTTCAGGAAATACTCGCGGGCACAAAGCTGCAGGGCCGGGCGTGCGGCACCTGCGGGGTCCCAGCAGGGCTGCGCTGGCTTCGCCCACTAACTCTGAGAGGAATTTCGGTTACAAAGACGTGTGGGAGGAGGAGCCTCATCATGATCAGTTTCACTGCAGGGCACGCATCTCCAGCAGCAGGGCGGGCAGCGGTGGTGGTGCTGGGCAGAGCAGCCCTGGAGGACGTCACACACCTGTGTCGTGATCTCCAGCTTCCTGGACTGGAGCACAGGACAAACCAGGGCAAGGGAAGGGGTGGGGAGGACAAGGCCATGCACCCCATGCCAGCTGCCCCGCACAGCCAAGACCTGGCCCTGTGCCCGGCCCCTCTGTTAATGGGGGACCAGCCTCAACCAGCTCCCCCAGGCTGGCCACGCGGGGCCAGGAGGCCGGAGCACAGCAGTCACACCTGGATGGCTGCGGTGCCCGCTGGTGCAGGGCTCTGCCTGCCTGTGCCCCTGCAGCTTTGTGTGCACAGCACGCCTGTGGCTCCGCAAGGTCCTGGCCCCCAGCACACGGTGAGGCCGAGGCTGTGTCCCCCCTTGCTCCAGCGTGACCTCATCAGACCTACTAGTACCTGCAAATACCTACTTCCAAGGGCCCCGGGAGTCGGGGTGTCCGTGGCTGTTCGGGGGCACAGTGCCACCCACAGCACGAAGGTTTTCTCCAGGGACCATGGAAGCCGCCTCCCAACAGCAGTAGTGGTCACTGGGACACAGCTGGTCAAGCCGCCACTCGGGCCCTGGCCAGAATCCCCACCCTGTTCCTAATTCCAGCTCCTGGCTAGTGTGCCCGGGAAGGCAGCAGGGGATGGCTCAATACTTGGGCCCTCGCCACACACGTGGAGGCCCGGATTGGAGTTCCCGGCTCCTGAGCCCAGCGTGGCCCAGGCCTGGCTATTGCGGTCATTTGGGAAGTGAAGCAGCTGGTGGAAGATTCTCTCTCCTTCTTCCCCACACCCCACCCCATCTCTGTCATTCTGCCCTTCAAATAACTAAATCTTTGATAACAACAAATTATCCATTGATTGACTGCAATTCCCTTAGGTCAGGAGGAAGCTGGCTCCTGTGCCACTGCACCAAGCCAGCAAGGGACAAGATGTGCTGGGCGTCCCCTTCAGAACAAGGGCCACGGGCCCCCCTGGGAGGGGAGGAGGGGGCAGAGGCACAGGTGCAGCCAGGCCCACACAGGGCTTGTCTGTGTCCTACAGCACTGCGGTGTGGGGCGGGGGTGCTCATGTCTGAGGAGGTGGACCCCTGGGGGCTCAGCTCTGTGTGATGAGCCATGGCGGGGGGCACCAGCCATCTCCCTCCACAGCCCCAGGACTGTCACTCGAGTCACCCTGCTCTGCCACCATACGGTAAAGCACATGGGCCCTCGCCTGCAGGTTGGGAGCCTCACTGCCCAGTCTAAGGCCCGGTGTCCCCAGTGCCACTGGCCCTGGCCCTAGCCACAGCAGGAGCAGAGGTGCCCAGCTGAGAGAGTGGCCAGCCCCCCTGGTGGGCAGGATGAAGGCTGACCAGGGAGGATGTGCACAGGCAGCCGCTGAGGGTGGGCAGGGGTCTTTGGGCCTCCAGCGGTACAGCCAGGACCCTGAGAGGCTCGGCAGGAGCAGAAGCAGGAACCCGGGTGGTGCGCGGCGGGGAGCTGGGCCGTGGGCGTCCGCCCCCAGAATCCACGACCCAGACAGCGCTGTGACTGCAATCAGAGAGGTTTCAGGGAAATGCTCAGCACGCGTCACGTGTGTGACACTGCACACGGTCCCGTGATTCTTAGAGAAAAGTCGTGCGAAATTCTCACCAAACCTGTGGTTTAAAAACTCCCAGTGAACTCGGCTTCCACCCAAAGGCCCTGGATCAATGAGAAAAGCTGACGGAGCGCTGGGCACCCTCGTGCAGCCATGCGGTGCTCGGCACCCACAGCGCGATCGGCATGCCCCCCACACCCCAGCACGGCCCCTCCCACTCTGACACCGGCTCCGACACAGGGTGCTCACAACCACGCAGGTGCCTGGGCTCGACACACTCTCCCGCCGCTTACGCCGTAAACGTTTGCTCAGACAGAAAGCAGGGCGTGCCTAAGCCTAAAGAGGATTTCAAGAACAAGTTAAAATCTCAAAATTCCCTGGTGTTAAGAAGTGAGCCCACGCGATCCCAAATAAATAAATAAATAGGGTGATGCATGGCACACGGTTAACGTGCCACTTAGGACGCCCACACCCGAAATCCGAGTGCCTGGCTTCAGGCCCTGGCTCCGCTCCCGACTCCAGCTTCCTGCTCAGGGCCCTGGGACGGAGGAGGCGAGAGCTCAAGTGCGTGGGTCCCTGCCACCCACCTGGGACACAGAGGGAGCTCCTGGCTCCTGGCTTCAGTCTGGCCCAGCCCTGGCTGCTGGGGGCATCTGGTGAGTGAACCAGCAGATGTGGGCTCTCTCTCTCCCCGCCTCATTCAAATAAAGTGGAAATGATAATTTTTTAAAAAGTCTCTCTCTCTCTCTCTCTCTCTCACACACACACACACACACACGCGCGCATGGCAAGCTCAGAACTGACAGGGCTTCCGAGACGTCTGTCACCGCCTCTGCCAGCGCTCACAGCTGTGGCAAGCGGTCCGCGGCAGCTCTAATTTCTAATTATGACTCGCCGGGAGGGGGGGTTGTCAATGTTACTCCTCCCGTGGTGAGAAACAAAACGACTGCACTCGCCGCTGCCAGCAGAACCATCCTGTTCTCTAAGAATAATCCTGCAGACAACGGAAGCCAACAGGAGGCGTGAACACTGGAGGAGTGGCTCCTGGCTTTTCCACACGGACGCGCGAGGGCGCGGGCTGCTGAGCAGCTTCAGAAAACACGTCTCAGCTTCGCCTGGTCGCCGTCCTGCGCCACGCGACACACGTGCCCGGAGGTGACAGTCACCCCACGCGGATCCCAGTGGCCTCCTGCCCCTCTACCCCGGGCGGGCGCTCACCAGTCACGGCTTTAAAGCCTGGTGGCTGCAGCCGGAGCCTCTACCGTCGTGCAGGTGACAGGTGGGCCCAGAGGGCGTGCTGCCACAGAGGAAGGCGCGGCTGGGAAAGAGCGCCCGTGCGGAGCACCCGGGGGCTCTGGGCGCATCTGCGCGCTGCCAGCGCCTGACTGATGAGCTGAGGCAGTACAGACACACCTGAAGGCCCCGACTCCCACAGCTGGCCACGGAACCTCTGACCCCGGAGGCCAGAGTGGTGCCCGTTTCAGGGACTCTGGGGGCTCCAGGGAGCAGTGCCCCGCGGGCCGCTCACTGAGGCCTGAGCCCTTAAGGGTCTTTCCATCCAGAAAGGTGAGAACCAGACACAGCCCCTGGGGACAGCTGGCAGCTTTTGCTGTGGGCTTGGGGGACTTCTGAGGCGTGACCGGCATGCTCCCAGGCAAGGGGCATCGCACCGCGCAGCTGGGACCCCCGCAGCTGACCCAGGACATGGGGCGTGTGGCGAGGAGAAGGCGGGGGGAGCACACCCTGCGCTGGGCGCGCAGCCGGCACCTCTGCTTCTGTCCAGTACTGAAATATCCAGGGCTGTGGATTTCCTCAAATTAGCAGCCCCTGCAGGAAGATTCCAGAAGAGCCCACACGTCTCGTGAGGGTCCTGGAGATCTCCACGGCCCCGTGCTTCAGCCTGAAGGTGCTGTGGACAATCTCCCTGGCCGTCCTCACGGTCCTGTCACCGACCCACGGCCAGGTCTGGACACACACTTCCCACCCTGGACAATGCTAGGCTCGCTGGGCTCTGGGCTCCATGGGGCACCCGTGGCATGAGGTGCCATAGAAGCCACCTGGAAGAGTGGCGCTCACGAGGGTGTTGGTGGCAAGGAAATGCAGATGGCCGGAGCCCACTCGGCAGACGCGGCTGCCCAGTCAGCACTCCCCGCCCCTCACTTTAAAGCCGGAGCCTTCCACTGCTGGACACACAAGTAACGGCGAAAGTGAGTGACTACGTAGACACGGAGGGGAAGGACGAGCAGCACCACCCGACAGCCACGTGGCCATGGCACATGACAAGGCATTACCTGCACCAGGGTCCTCACCTGCCTGTGTCCTAACTCTGAAAATCCGTCCCAAGGCTCAAGTGCAAGGCAGTGGGCCGTTATTCCTGCTGGGAAGTTTGCGCTGGGCGAGACCTCACGCTTGTCAAAGTCTGGAGTGAGGATAAGCCTCTGTCTCTCGGGTCCCCGTGGCAGAGCTAGCGTTTCTATGGCTCACTGCAGAAGCCACGCGTTACCCACGTGGGCTCTGATACACACGCCTGCCGGCCTCACTCGCCGCGCTCCAGCACGGACTGGGAGCCCAGGTGGGAAAGGACGGGACGGGCCCCCCAGGCTGGCCTCGCAGGTTGGGCTCTGAGCCAAACTGCCCAAAGGCCTCCAGCGATGGCCGAGCTGCTTTGCCCTTGTGGCTGGGTCCCAGGAAAGTGACACAAGGACCACAGCAACAAGGCCACAGCACGAAGTCACAGACGTGCCTGTATCTGCACACGGCAGCTCACTGCAGGAAAAATTGGGAAAGGCAGCCGTGCACCGATTTCCACCCAGATAACTGGGAAGACCTGAGGACCAGCCCCCCAGCCCCCATCCTGGAGCTGTCTTCCTGGACATAGGGCAGGACCCGAGGACGCCATCTCTTCAGTGTGACACCTGCCCACAAGCCCCTATCTGCATGCTTGTCTTGTCAGGAATCTCTCCACTCCGTACACTTAGTGGACACAAAGAGCTGGTGTCCCCAGAGTGAACAAAGGCCCAGTGAACCCTTGCTTGCCCACCCCTGAACCCACCGCTGTAACATTGTGCAGCTGTGGAAGGGGGAGTGAGGTCAGCCGCATTCAAAACACTACAGCCAGGGGCCCCCCGGAAAAACAGAACGGTGACCTCCAGGGTGGGTGTTTGGTGTGGCAGGTAAGACGCCACTTGGGGCACCCACGTCCCATACTGCAGTGCCTGAGCTGGAATCGCTGTGTTCCTGGTCCCCGTCTCTTGCTAATGCACCCTGGGAGGCAGCAAATAACGGCTCAAGTACTTAGGGCCCTCCCACCACGTGGGAGACCAGATGGCGCTCCAGGCTCCTGGCCTCAGCCTGCCTAGCTCTGGCTGTTGCAGACATTTGAGGTATAAACCAGCAGACAGAAGATCTCTATGTATCTATCTATATATCTATCTTTGCCTTAAATATTTTTTTTACAAAAAAGTAAGAAGCTCCAACAATTCTCTTATCTAAAAAGTAATGGAAAAACAAAACTTGTAAAAAAAAAAATAAAGGTCAGAATCAAAATTTTCAGCACTCCAAGAATCAGCCCAAGGTTTGCAGAGATATGAAAAACATGTATTCAGGAAACTGTGGGCCTCGGTGGCAGTGGGCCACCCTGCGCCGTCCACACCTCTCTCCCTCCCTGCAGGGCCTGCTTGGGAACACAGTGCAGGCAGCAGACACAGGAGGGGCGAGAGGGGCAGCCTGGTGCTTCCCCACGCAGCCCACTCCGGGTCATCCCACGGAACAAGCCTCCTCCCTGGAGGTGTTTGTGTGGCTCCTGCTCGCAACACTCCCCCTCACCATCTGAGTTACGGGGCTGCTGCACAGGGCAGCAACCAGAAACACACCATGGTGATGGCACACCGCACATAAGAGGCATCATCTGTGGGAAAACAGCAGCACACGGGAGGGGAGGCAATGGTGCCAGGGAGGAGCGGGGCTTCTCCACACTGCAGGCAGCACTGGTCTGACGCACGCACGTCACCTACATCACTTCCTGTTCCCACTCAGCGCCTCCTTGAGCTTAGACAGACACTTCTCACCCATCACTTCAATTCCTTCCCCTTTTCTTTCAAAACATTTTGTTACTTTCTTACAGGTTGCCCCAGAAACTACAATTAGTGCCTTAAATGCTAACAATCTAGTTCAGGATTGCACCAAATAAATTCAATAGGAAACAAATTAAGTTGGTATTAACCCAAACTAGATCAGATATACAGAGAAAAGTATCAACATGGCAGACACGTATCCAATTTGATCAATAACTGTACTAAATATAAATAGAGCACCCCAAACAGAAGGCAGAGGTTGGCAGATGACGTTAGGGAACAAGATTCACCTGCACGCTATCTACAAAAGGCACACCTCAAATTCAGAAACACAAATGAGCTGAGAGTGAAAGGACAAAAGAACTGGACTGGCTCTACAAATGTCAAAGTAGACCTACAGACACATGTTGTAACTAGAGACTAAGGACATGATGTGGCAATAAAGTGTTGATCATAAGAAGACAAAACAATTATAAACACATACGCACCTAACAACAGAGCCCCAAAATGTAAGAGACAAACGGACAGAACTGAAGGGAGCCATGCTGGATGTCACACTGATAGCTGGAGATTCGGGGGCGGGTGCTGGGGTGCGGCAGGTTAAGCCACTGCACAGGACAGCCACATCCCATATCCAGGTGCCTGGACGGAGTCCTGGGCTCCTCTGCGTCCAACTCAGGTTCCTGCAAGCACATCTGGGGAGGCAGCAGGTGATGGCTCAAGTAGTGGAGCTGCTACCAACACCTGGGTGACAGGGACTGAGTTCCTGGCTCCTGGCTTCGGCCTGGCCCAGCCCTGGCTGTTGTGGGCATTTGGAGAGTGAACGGTGGACCCAGCGGATGGAAGGTCAGTCCTCCTGTTCTGCTTTTCAAGGAGAGGAATTAAATTAAGATTTTTAAACAGTTGGAGACTTTAGCCCAACTTTCAACAACAGATGTTAACAACTGGATAGAAGATCACAGGGCACTGGAGGACCTGGGCACACACACACCAACGGGAGCTGACGGCACGCACAGAGCCCTCCTCCCACCCCAGTAGAACCGCATTTTTCTCAAGTCCCTTGGAATACTCTCTAGGATAAACCACAATCTAAGCCATAAAACAAATCTCAGTCAGCGTAAAAGGGATGAAATCCTATGATGGATGACTTCTGAGCATAACAAAATAAAACCAGAAACAAACAAAAAACGGGAAATTTTTAATTCAGGAATCAAGAAAGCTTAGCAATACACACATATCAATGGGTCAAAGGAGAAATCACGGCAGAAGTTGGAAATATTTGGAGGTAACTGGAAACAAAAACGCAACACAACCAAACCTAGGGGATGCAATGAAAGTAATGATTAGACTTTTGTATCGGGGCTGCACTGTGCACAGCAGGCCGAGGATCCATCTGCAGGGCCTGCATTCCACAGGGTGCCCGTCTGCCCTGCTTGTGCACGCACAGGGACGGCTTCCTTGGAGCTGCTGCTCTTGGCAGCCGGGGGCAGGCGGGCTGGCATCCCCCCCAGCAGAGGTGGCCGATGTGCTGGCCGAGGCGTCCTGGACGCTGAGCGGTGGGCAGTGATCACCGCCAGCCCCGACCGCCCTCCCTGCGGCCGAGTCCCGGGCACACGCGCGGGCTGGGAGACCTGGCTCCACGAGGCCTCACTTCTCGTCCGAGACGGGCATGTCTGGCACCACGGCGCTTGTGCTCCCTCCGTCACAACATGTGGCATAGTGAGGGACACGGGCTGTGCCTCCGCTCGCGGCCTTGCACTTTCCTGGGAGAACGTCTCCACACTTCAGCACCGCCCACACGCACAGGGGCACTAATCATCACTGAGGCACTGGTTCCCCATAAAACGCTTAAAATCTTTCGAATTTATTGTCCCTCCTTCTCAAACAAGGAAATCAGATGAAACGTCACTTTGAAAGAACTGCCATAAAACAAGTCAGTGGTTGTTCTGTGATCTGAGATAGCGAGAGAGAAGAAAGAGAAATGAACGTCCCAGAAGTGCCGCGAGCAGGGGCCGCTAGGACCTGGACTATGGGGCTTTGACAAAGGCACCAGAACGAGGCAGACCCGGGCACTTCCCGTGACCTTGTGAGAGGGGCCTTTCGGTGGTCTCCGAGGCAGCCACAGCAGCCGGAGAGAGCCTGGCGATCTCCAAGAGGAGGGAGGTGAAGACGCAAACACGGGGGAGGAAGTGCTCCGCGCACGCACAGCCAACGATTTCCCGATGTTCTCTGTGCATTCAATGAGCCGGGAGATCAGACTAAAGAACACTTAAATATGATTTTAAAATTAATCGTGCCTCACCCTGTAATAGCATCTAAATTGCATTTAAATCGTTTACTCATGCGTCGGGCTCCCTATTTCTGCCCCCGCCCTGAGCTGTGCAGTGGGCCTGGCGCGTGAGGCTGCCACCTGATGCCAAGTTTCAGGCCTCGCGTGCAGAGGCTGCAGGATCCCCCAGTGTGCCCCACGGCATCCGGGGCGAGCAGCGCCACGAGCGTGTGGTTCGCTCCCACCTTTTAAATGACTGTGCTGAAAGTAATCTCACCATCACCTCGCCACACTAAACCTGCAAACTTCAAGGTATTAAGAAACAGTATGATAAAAAGAATTGCAAATAGAACAATTAGCAAATAGACATTATTGTTAACTGTAAATCACAGCTTCTATTCAATCGACAAGGAAAAAACCCTCAACGTTTAAAAGTTCAGATTTGCGAGCATTTTTCAATACAGATGTTTGTAAGGAAAGAAAGAAGAATCCTGTTGAAAAGAGAACAAATATTAGGTTCGCAGGTAAGAAGTCGCACCGACTGCCAAGATCCCAAAAAGAGGCCTTCAGGGAAGTTCAGGAATGGAGGCGGGAAAATCGATTTCTTTGCCTGCTGCTCACACCCAAGAGGAGGAAACAGCCACAGATGAGCTCTCATGATACGGGGCCTCGCTGATGGCGGCCACAACCCTCCCCAGGCCTCTGCTGCTGTGCAGGCTGGCAGGTGCCCCTCTGCTGAGCACAGCGCCAGACCCAGGTCTGGCACTGCAGAGGCCCTGCACTGCCGCCTGCAGCTGCCCCGCTGGTTTTCCCACAGCGGCTTCTCCCAAACCGCCTGCCCTAAGGAAGCTCAGCTCCTCCCACCGCCGGCACCGCTGTAGTGCAGGGGTGTGCAGCACCTGTTTAAGCTCTTATTTATGTATTTTCATTTTATTTGAAAGGCCAAAAAAGAGGGAGGGAGAGAGAGCTCTTCCATCGGCTGGTTCACTCCCTAAATGCCACGACACCCAGGCCTGGCCAGGCTGCAGCCAGCCGCTGGGTGCTCCATTTAGGCCGCCCATGTGGGTAGCAGGGACCCTGTGCTTGGGTCATCATTAGCAGGACTCGGGCCGGAAAGCTGAGGAGCCAGGACTAGGCCCTCGGATGTGGGATGTGGGTGTCCCAAGCAGAGTCTTAACTGCTGTGCCCGACGCCTGCCGCCGGGGCAGCAATTATTCATACAACTCGGACAGTCGTGAAAACCCAGGGCCTCGGGGCAGCTCATGTGGGCCATGGAGCGGGGCTGATGCCCCAGCCCAGGACAAGGCACCGATTTCCTGAGTGAGCTGAGGCAGTGACATTGGTGGTGGCAGTGACACTGATGACCCGGAGCCCACTGTGGACCCCCAGAGGCAGCAGGTTGGGGATGAGGCAACCGGAGGGAAGAGGAAGCAAGTCCAGAGCTGCGCCAGTGCTGCAGGCCCAGGGGAAGGAGGGCGAGGGCCAGGCCGCTGCGGACACTGCTGCTCACCACGCACTGGCAGGGACAAGCCTCCATGTCCAGACCCCCATGGTGGCCAAGCAGAGGAGACCCAGCGAGGTGTCCACAAGCCGGAGGACCTGTGCCTGAGGGCGGGCAGCAAAGCTCAGCTCCCTCCACGTGGCTCTCAGGGCGGGAGCACTCCAGCTCTCCTCCCTCCTGGGTCCTCCTGGCCTGCAGGCCCAGGTGGCTTTTGGTGTTGGCCACAGGTGAGCCCCTGTGGAGCTGTCCTGGCAAGCTGGTCACTCCCAGCCCTGGCACCAGCCACTTATACTGCTCTGTTGTCTCTGAGTGACTGAATTAGAGGCTTCTATGGACTTAGTGCCCTGCTGGTCCATGCGACCTGCGTGTGGGCCCCTGAGGACTTGCAGGCTCCCTGGAGTGGCCTGTGGATGCCGCACCCATCATATCGTCATAGTGTCAGACATACTGTCAGTTGTACAATCAGCCATATCATCTGTCATACTGTCATGCTGTCAGTCACATCATCACATTGCTAGTTGTGTCAGTCATACCGTCAGCATGCCATCAGCCTAACCTGTTGTACTGTCAGCTGTGCCAGGTGTATTGGCATATGGTATCATCAGCCATCACCTGTCATTGTCGGCTGTGATATCAGGCATGTTGTCAGTCATGTGATCTGTCATTGTCAAACGTAATCCCTTCATGTCACCTGTCCTACCGTCAGCCATGTCGTCAGTCATGTTGTGGGTGGTATGTCAGTCATATCAGCAGTCATACTGTCAGTTGTATTTCTGCTGCCTTCTCCATCACTGGCAGCACTCAGCACCAGTACCGCTCCGCAGGCCTCACCAGCTCAGTGCACTGGCTCCGCTCTGCTGCTGTCTGAACACAGGAAATCCTGATATAGATCCCTACTGAGGCGAATTCACGCTCTCCTGCTCCAACTTTGATCTGCCAGTGGGCAAGCCTTCTCTTCCCAAGCTCCCCAGAGAAGAGTCTGCCTCACTGGACACTGGATCTCCAGGCTTGTCACCAGTCCATGGATGAGAACAGGCACGTGGGTGTCCTCACAGGCAGGTACACGCATACACACGCTCTCAGGCAGTCATGGAGTGAGCATACGTGTACATATAGCCCCAGCTGTGCACACAGGCACATGCACACACACAGCCATACGTGTGCTCAGGCAGTGAACAGCCCCAGACAATACCCTAGTGCCACTGACTGTCCACGTACCCTTCTTAACAATCAGAGTGGAGGCCTGTGGTGGAATGAGAAGGCCATGCCAAGATGGCCAGCAGCAAGCCAGCGTCAGTTACTCAGGAGTGGCTTCAGAAACCCCCTGGGAAACCACCTGGCAACAGAGCCTGCCTGGCAACAGGCTGTGATTGGATGGCTTTGGATACTGCCTGGCAACAGGCTGTGATTGGTTAGGGCATAGACTGCCCCTTGACCGGATTGGCTGCCTTGGCTATATAAGCTGCTGTACCAACTGAAATAAACGAGCCTGCGGGCTACTCACCTCAGGCCTGCTTTCACCGAGTCCTGGGGTCTGTGTGGTGACTCCGCGCCTCTTGTCCCCCCCACCATGCTCCTCCTCTCAGAACGAATCCACAGCAACAGAGGCCCTGAGAGAGAGCTGAGTTGCCACATCCCCCACCCCATGTGGGTCAGCCTCTCCTTGGTCCCAGGCCCTCCTCAGCACCCTCTGAGCCTGCAAGGCCAAGGCCACAGGGGAGCGCTGGGCTCTGGAGCCAGAGACTTTGGTCCCCTGGAGCTCTGGGGTTGGGAGGTTCCCTGTGACGTCTAGGGCTTGTCGAGGGAGAGCAGCACACGGGGTTCTGGCTCAATCCCTCTCCGATGGGCACACAGAGGGAGGTTTCGGTGCCCCAGTGCAGCTTCTCCCTCGCTATTGCGGTATCTGCTCTCAGCCTGCTCCTTCAAGAAGTTCTTATCTGCTTCCTGGACTCCAGTCAGCAGCCATGTTGCCAGTTAACCAGCAAGCACTTGGAGAGTCCCGCGCACCCCACCTGTTGAGTTCAGCTTCACCCCTAGGAGAAATAGCAGTCCCTGGCCTGCTGCTGGGCTCAGAGAACTGCCTGCCGTCTAGGCCATGAACCCCAGGCTACGTGACACGGTCAGAAGAGGCTGGGCTGCCGGTGTGAGAAAGGGGGAGCTGTGCCCATGCATGCAGGGGGGGTCTTCAAGGAGGACGGACGGGCAGGGATAACCAGAGAAAAGGAGGAACTCACGGATCAAGGTGTTGCAGCCAGCAAGGAGAGGGAGAAACAAATCAGGAAACAAAACAGGAGAATATGGAGGAAACCATGCTGGTTTGTGTGGGGGAAGACAAGACAGCAGGAAAGCAGCCAAACCAGAGAGGCGGGACGCATCAGGACCCGGATACACGGGTTCACGAAAAACTCCTCTGCGTCCTGCTGTTTTCTGCATGTGTTCGTGCACAGATTTCACACACCTGAGTCCACCGCACCTACGGATTCCAAAAGCACCTCTCCAACCAACCTGGCAATGGCGCTGGAGTCGAGCATGGTGGGGTCTGACACAGACCCCAGAGAAGGATCCAAAGCCGCAGCACAGACGATGTCTCTCCCGGCACGTTGTCCCGTGTGCAGTCGCCCCCAGCCTCCCCCACCCCAGTCTTTATGTGCAGGAAGCAAGGGCCCTACCAGTCGGGATTGATTTAAACCATCCCAGCCCCACCCCCACCCAGCAGGTTCTGCTGTGAAGTCCTCACTGAGCTCACTGCCGGCAGGACAGCTGGCCACACAGCTCCCACGGGCAGTGCGGGGAGCAGCGATTTTTAATGGCATCATAGAAGTGTAAAGACTGCAATGAAACCAATGGAAAAGTGTAAAACCAGCTCCTAATTAGCTCACTTCCTACAAGGCCAGGATTTACTCTCTGCAAACCTTCACTAATGAGAGTTTCGAGAGCTGAGAGAAACCAGATGTAGGCAATCTCCCGGACAGTGGAGGAAATCGGACGGTGTGTGGGATTCTGAGTGTCTGCAGCCTATCAATACTGCTGGAAGCACTCGGAGCAATCATCAATAAGTCCTATCACCAAAATCGATCTGGAGCCGCTCTAAAGGAAAATCCGTCATTTTGTTATGAGTCGGCTGGTTGGAAGGTCTTATTGAGATTTTTTCCTCTAATGTTAAGCGTGACGATTCTGTTTTACTCTTTTAATTAAAAGCAGACGGGTTCTGCACAGCACCATCTCAGTTCTGCCTGCACCTGATTGCACAGTAAGATGCACAAATATTTGCATTTGTCTTAGCGTCGGGCTAATTTATGTTTTATGTTGTCCTGATTGCCTGAATCCTACTAGTTAAACAAAACTTATACCATTACATCCTAAAGGATATTAAATTATGACGTTGGCTACCATTCTTCTCTGTGTCATCATCATTCAGATAAAGGATGTAATTCATTCCACATCTTTCATTTTTTGGCAGGCAGCATGCTCTGCTCTGGGTTTCGAGGTACACACAAGTGAATTCAGAGTGCGCACTGACCGCCGCAGTTCACTCGAGACGTGCCCGGCTCTTCACAGCGTCCTGAGAGCGTGTGCTGGGGTGACCTTTTGTCTGCCACGCTGCTGGCACTAACCTGGGGGAAATGGGGAACAGCAGAGGCAGGAGCCAGCGTCTGTGTTGCGTTTGTGAAGGATGGACAGATAGGTGAACACTCGTCACTGTCCACCTATTTCTAGTGGTAAGCCTGAGCTGGGCACACGGTGTTTTCACGACTTTGGACCCAAAACCCGCGCATTTGCCTTGTGTCCCTGGGAGCTGGGCGCCTCCTGCTTGCTCTCTGCTGCGCGGGCAGCCCTCCTGTGTGCTGTGTGACTTGTGCCAATTAATTAGCCCACAAGGGACTCTTCACCGGCCACCCTCCCAGTCACAATGAGCTGTGTTGGCCCCCACCCAGGAAGTTGAGTAGACACTGTAGCTTCCGGTGGGTGTCCAGCAGGCCTCTTCCAAACGCGGCGTGAGCATCTGGTCAACCACTTCTGACAGCCAAACAATCAGATGGGACTCACCCTGAGGAAGCCCTAGGCCTGCCCGTGGCCAGTTCTACAAACGGGCGCAGGGAAATGGACGGGCAATGCAGGTGCTGGTCCCACAGGGGTCGCCCTGCTCAAGGCACAGGAAGCTGCTGGCTGGGGACCACCCAGCCTGCACACGCGTGTCAGAGCGGGACTGCCCCACCTCGTTGCCTCTGCCGAGTAAAATCAGAAGCTGGAGCAAGTAAAAAGACATCGGATTGCTGCATGAGGTTGTCCAAGCGAGGCAGAACCGTAAGAGGAGACGGCAGTGCCCAGAAAGCCGCTGTCCCGTCTCAAAGCCAGCACTCGACGGGCTTGTGAGGCTCCGTGGACGGCTCTTACCTTCACTACCTCCCTCTGCCCTAATTCATTCACAGGCGCGTAAATGCCACCAGATGAACTCGGTGGCAGCTACTTACGTTTTTCTGTCCCTTCCTGGTGGCGCTAGCCAGCCAGCGTCACCTGGTGGAGGCTGGGCTCTGGAGGAAGGTGCCCCAGCATTGCGTGCTGCACAAGGCCCCTCTGTCCTGCTGAAGCCAGGGCAGTGAGGCTCAGAGCACACAGCATGACGACGTACGTGTGGGCACCCACACGTCGGGCAGCCTGGGAGGGTCCTGTGCGAATCCCGAGCAGAGCGGGAGAACGGGCGGGAGTGGACAGCACACTCCAGGCGGTCCTGGCCCCCGCCACGCAGGCTCAGCGCCCACTGCTGCTCCATCTCCGTCTGCGGCTCTGCAGGCTGAGCCGTGGTCCAGAACCCTCCCTGGCCGTCAGCGGATTTAGATCTGCCCCTAGGACACGCAGGCAGCACCTTTTTGTGTCACTCTGTAACAGAAGATTCCAGGGCCTTGATACCAGCTGGGGGCACCTGTGGGCCACCCCAGGGAGCAGGGTGAGCAGTGGTGGGAAGAACACGGCGCTGCCTGCCTGTGGCTTCCTCCCCAGGCGCTGGTGGCTGGAGGAGTGGCCCACCATCAGAGGGTGCAGTGAGGAAGGTAAGCCAGCTCCCACCCCTTCAGACCAAACCAATCAATAGCTTAGCTCCACTGATTGAGCGAAACTCCTGGAAGGCTGGGCGGCCTCCCCTGGCCCCAGCCGGCCCCTGACAGGGGCTGAGCCTTGGGAGCACCCCCGTGCATGCCCTTCAGGTGCACACGTTCTGTAGGAAATGTTGTTTATTTTTTTAGAGATTTATTTTATTTATTTGGAAAAGTTACAGAGAGAGGTAGAGACAGAGAGGCCTTCCATCCGCTGGTTCACTCCCCAGATGGCCACAATAGCAGGAGCTGAGCTGACCTGAAGCCAGGAGCCAGGAGCTTCCTCCGGGTCTCCCACGTGGGTGCAGAGGCCCAAGCACTTGGGCCATCTTCTACTGCTTTCCCAGGCCACAGCAGAGAGCTGGATTGGAAGAGGAGCAGCCGGGACTAGACCCAGCGCCCATATGGGATGCCGGCACTACAGGCCAGGGCTTTGACCCACTGCGCCACCGTGCCGGCCCCTGTAGGAAATGTTTACACTTCCTGGAAACAGGCCCATCTTGCAGCCCCTGCACTGCATCTCTGGGTGTTCAGACAGGAAGGCAGTTTGCAAAGCACCAACTCCAGCCGGCGTTTCTAGACACGCACGTCGTGCCACGGCCGTCCTGTCCGTCAGAGGCAGTGTGATGTGAGAAAGCACAGGGGTCACCGTGTCACCGTGGGTCTCCTCTCTGCTGCATTTATCACTCATTAAACTTGGGTTTAGGAAACCTTCAAGAACCCCTTCGGTTCTTTCTCGGCTTCCAAGCTGATGCTTAAGGACATAAAGTAAAAGCAGCCGTTGAGTAAGGGCCCTGAACCCTGCAGAAGCCAAGTGCTTCGGCAGCCACGTCCAGCCTTAAACAGCTCTCCAAGGTACCACGGCAGCCCCACGGTGGAGGCCGCGCACCGAGTGCTGTGCCTGTAGCCACACCGCCAGTAGGGGGCAGAGCTGAGCTGCCATTGGGACTGGGCAGCCATGCTGATGTCCACCTCGGGACAATGCGCCCGCTGCGGCCCTGCCGTTAGCTCACATCCGGACAAACATCCGTGCTCCCATTGCAGAAGGCCACCCTCAAAGGAGATGCCCTGCGAGTTCATGTGTGTGCGTGTAACACGCATGTGCCTACGTTACATAGAATCATAGTTCTTGGAAACAGACCAACAGCAGCTTCAGAGCTTGGGTCTTACCTGAGCAGGTGGCGCTGTCGGGCTGGACACAACTGGGACAGCACAGTTCCAGGACCGTCTCGGAGCCACTGGGTTTCTGGGTGCTGCGTGGTTGCCTCCTGATACCAATCGCTGGCTGTGGAGACAGCGGCCCCGCCCTGCACCAGGCTGGGCGTAGCATGCTGACTTGCTCGAAGGCCCCGCACCCCACAAGCAGGAAGCTGCGTTGAGTTCAGCTGAACTTCGTGCTGATGATTGACAGCAGGTCCGCCCGAGCCCACGACCCCTGTTCCCACGCAGCACCCCCTGCCCTTGGCGTCCCAGCCGGCTGACACCCTCCTGGGCCCTCCCTCCTCTCCCTGGGCACGCGGGCCAAGCTGCACACAGAGGCTGGTTTTACACACTGCCTACGTAACCAGTGGAAAATCCATCCACGCTAGGTACAAGCTGGATAAAAAAGTGTTTTCTGGAAAAGTCTTCAGCCATTGCCAACACTCACTGGACGGGTTCGTTACAACCCAGGTGGGTGAGCTCCAGAGCTCGCGGCCGTGGCTGGAACTTAAGGGCCTGAGAGTTCCTGTTATCCTCTCCCCATGCCCACAAGACCGCTTCTGGGACGTAGAGCAGGAGGGGAGTGAGCCCACGGAGAAGCATGACGGCGCCATGCAGACACAGAGCCGACCCACACCCTCTGAGAACCGTGGGGGAGGCACAGGCACACCGAGCGGGGGCACAGCCGGCCCGCGGTGCCCAGATGCTCGGGAGACATCGTGGGTGGGCGCCACCTCCCCAAGTGTCGAGGCTCATTTCCACGGCCGTTCTCTGCATCCCGCCCCTCTGGAAGGCTGACAACTCGCCCTGAGCCTGTGTGTAGCGTTTGCTTTTATGGGACCGTCTGAGTGCAATTGTATCTCAGCCGCAAACCTCTGAGCTTTGCAAACGTCAAACAGAATCAGTCTCCTAAGCCGGGCCACGGGGGCACCCGAATTCCTGTCCCTCTGCCCGACCCCTGCAGGCATCCATCGCTCCCGCCCCAGACGGAGGCGCCGGGCACCACGACGGGTGAGCTGTGGGGCCACGGACGGTGGGCGCAGGCCCGGCCCCACGTCTGTCGGCCGCTCAGGGTCCTTGCGATGGGTTTCACCGAGCCTGGCAACAAATCCCAGGGAAGTGAAGACACCAGCAGAGCCATTTAAGGATTTAACGTGGAGCCGCAGTGCCCCAGATACGGGAGTGAGTCCAGCCCGCAGAACTTGCCAGAGCTGGGCCACCAGCTTCCTGCCGGATACACTCCGTGGATGAAAGGGCCCAACAGACACCTTTTCTGGAATCATAAATAGGCTCCCACCTCATCGTGCAGGCCTGAATTTAATTTGTTTAATATTCCCAACACTAACGATGCCTATTTAAGACATCCTGTTAAAAGTTTGTAACATTAATTTAATGGAAAAATGCCAATATCACTCTAAGAACTCTATTAGATTTTCTCCCTGTTAAATTAATGTTACTAACTTTTAATGGATGTTGTAATTAGATGTTATTATTAACGGGAATATTACCCAAATTAAAGTCAGACCCAGAGAGAGACACAGAGCAGATTTACAAGTGCACAAAGCCTGGGTGTCTGGATGTTACTCGCACGCCCGCGGCCAGATGGCCTGGCCCCCGGGCCCTGGGTCTGCGGGCGCTGGAGGTGCCGGCTCCACCGAGGGTGGGGGCCAAGGGCTCCCCACGTCCTGCACAGGGCGGGCAGCCACCTCCCAGCTTCACACTCTGCGTCCGGTCCGGCCTGACCGGCATTGGCAGCTTGCAATTGCTGGTGTGGGTTGCAGCGCTCGCCTGCCTGCCTGGCCAACTCGAGAAAGAGGCCGCTGAGCCCCAGCTGATGAGGCGCCGGGGAGCAGAGGCGGCAGGATGTCAGGGACCAGGGCCACTGCTCGGAGCAGGCAGCCGAGGCAAAGCACGAAGCCCTGCTCCTCGGAGCCTGCCGCGGGCCGCCCACCCTCACAGCCTCTGCTGGCAGGAGGCCTCCAGGTGCTGCGCGCCACCCCCGCCCGGCCGGGGGCAAAACCCACCCCGAGTCTCCCAAGATCCCTTTGCACCCAAGGGTTTGTTCAGGAAGTGACTCCAGATGCTGCAGCAGCGGGGCCCTGGCTGCCCGGGCTGCAGCTGCCAAGAAGTCCTGTGACAAGCGGGGGACCCCGAGCAGGGACCACCGAGGACAACGTCCAGACGGCCGGGCAGTCATTTCCCATCCAGCCCCAGCAAGGGTTGCGCTGTCTTTGAGCTCCTGCGCGCCTGTTCCTGCCAGTCTGGTGGAAGCACTAACCAAGGAGGACAGAGCCAAGCAGGAAGGTGAGAAGGTTGGGTGATGAGTCCCAGAGTGGCTGTTACCAGGGCTCGCCTCCCCCCGGGTCCCCCTGGGAAACGAGCCCGGGCCCCTGTGTGTACCTCACGCTGACTGCGCTGCTCACTTGCGTGTGCACCGCTGTGAGACAAGTGCGCCCCCACCCGCCCGCCTTCGTCCTGGCACGGGGCTGTGAGCAGTGTACACAAGCATGTTCGTGAAGAACGAATTATTCCCACAGTCGTGACAATGGCCGTGGTATTTCAGGGAGAATTTCACCCAACGACCTTGAGTTGGACACCTGAAGACGCCCCTACCTTATGCGACAGGTGTCTGTTATTTGAGGGTGGACACGACGAGGCAGGTCCTGGCACAGGCCCACGGATCCCCCGATGCTGTGCAGGCGGCTCCTGTGGCCCGCAGTGCTCTGTCCCCATGTCTCACCAGCCCCCGCTGCCTGGGTTTGGGTGGTGTTGGCCCCATCTCTGTTCCCATCTGGGTCCAATCCCCACTGTTCTCTAGGCCTTTAGACCCAGCTGATGGGCCAGTGAAGTGCCCTTCACAGCAAGCTACCCGTGACCACCCGGGGAGGAGTAAAGACCCATCGGAGAAGGGAGCCGGGGAGCTCAGAGGGGAGGCGTGGATTCCGGGGAAGTCACAGCTCCGCCGAGCGCACCCTGTGCTGCCCCGCGGTCTGACCCAGTTAGAGCGAGTGCCATCAACGACCTAGGGAGAGGGCATGCAGCCTAGCAGTAAGAAACGAGGGCCCTGGGAGTGGCGCCGTGGGGCAGCAGGTGAACCCACCTCCCAGGACACCAGCATCCCACTTCCGACCAGCTCCCCACTACTACACCTGGGAAAGAAGTAGAAGACGGCCTAGTGTCTGGCTCCTGCACCCACGTGGGAGACCCAGATGAAGCTTCCGACTCTTGGCTTCTGCCTGGCCTATTTTGGCTGTTGCAGCCACTGGGGACTGAATCAACAGGTGGAAGATTCTCTCTCTCCTCCACCCCCCCCCCCACCTCTCAGATAAATTTAAAAACATTCTAATGCACTCGTATAATTGTATAACGTGAAAATCCCAAATCCTCACCAGTTCTTTGGGAGAAAAGTCAAATCAGCAATAAAGTCATGAATTTAAGGCAGCTTGTTTAAAATCCCATCGGTCTTTGTAAACACGACATTTTCATTGCTGGGTGACTGTGCTGCCAGGTCACAGGGAGAGTCTCTGCTGGCTGGGAACTGTAACCAGTGTGGGAATTAGGATCCCCAGGCTTCACGGCGAGCCCAGAGCGCGGAGCCAGCGCTGGGGGTCCTGAGCGCCCTGCCCGCTGAGCGCTGAGATGAGGGGGAGAGCCCGCTGAGCCGCGCTTCCCTGGACCGTGAACCGAGGTCGGTGACAATGACCAGCGGTTCACTAACAGTAACTAGTAGCTCACTGATAATAACTAGTGATTCACTAATAACTGGTAGTTCACTGATAGCTAGTCATTCACTAATAATAACTAGTAATCACTAATAATAACTAGTAATCACTAATAATAATTATTAATTCACTAACAACTAGTAATTCACTAATAACTAGTGGTTCACTAATAATAACTAGAAGTTCATTGATAATAACTAGTAATTCGTTAATAATACCAATAGGTGTCACAAGAAAATATTAAGCTAACATACATTTTCTATTAGTGCTGGGTTTTATTTTAAAGATTTATTTACTTATTTGATTTGAAAGGCAGAGTTACAGAGAGGGAGAGGGAGCGAGAGAGCGAGAGAGAGAGAGGGGTCTCCCATCTGCTGGTTCACTGCACAGTTGGCTGGGATGGTTCGGGCTAGGCCAGCTAAAGCCGGGAGACTGGAACTCCGTCTGGGTCTCCCACACAGATGCAAGGGTCCGAGCCTTGGGCCACCATCCACGGCCTTTCCAAGAGCATTAGCTGGGTTGGAAGTGGAGCAGCCGGAACTGGGACTGACGCTCCCCTGTGGGATGCCGGAGTCGCAGGCAATGGCTTCGCCTGCTGCGCCGCGATGCCAGCCCCTAAATGCTGGTTGTTTTCCTTGTCATCACTATTATTAGCGCCATCCTTTATTCCGTAATTCATCTGTGAACAAAGCACGCGCTACAGAGGTGCAAACCCCCCCCCCAGAGCTGCAACAAGAGGTTTACATTCTTTTCAACAGCCAAACGCAGCCTGTTTTCCACACCTGCAGCCGCTGGCGTGGGGAGCTGGCCCCTGCGTGCTGGCCGTGCTGGAGGTGTGCTCTCGGCGGGAGAGCAGGGCTCCAGTGCGATGCTGTGATCCTCTTCCTGCAAACGAGCCGTCTGAACAGCGACGGCTGCGGCGAGGGACCGACAGCAGACACGGACGCGGCTCCACAGACCTGCCTACCCCAAGAGCCTGCAAAATGCAACACCTCTTCCAAACCAACAGAGAGCACTCCGCTGGGCCAGCGCTGCGGCATGGTGGGCTAGGACTCCGCCTGCAGCGCCGGTTCGAGTCCCCACGGCTCCACTGCCGATCCAGCTCTCTGCTATAGCCTGGGGAAGCAGCAGAAGATGGCCTGGGTGCACAGGAGAAGCTCCTGGCTCCTGGCTTCAGATTGGCTCAGCCTTGGCCGTTGCAGCCATGTGGGGAGTGAACCAGTGGATGGAAGACCTCTCTCTCTGTCTCAGTCTCTGTCTCTCTCTCTCTCTGTCTCTCCCTCTCTCTCTCTGTAACTCCACATCTCAGATAAATGGGCGAAATCTTTAAAAAGACAAAAAGCACTCCGCCAAAGTACCGCTAGGAGAGAACTCTCTCAACATGGTCAAAGGCACCCTCGGGAGCTCACACCACGTCAGCCCCACAGCCTGAGCCTGAGCCTAAACAGACAGGAGAGCCGGCTGCCTGCTCGCGGCATCCGCTCCGCACTGCACCGCAAGTTCCTGCCACGGCCCTCGGGGGAGCGGGGGACTGCTGGGTGAGACAGTGCTCTGGCTTCACAGTCGCAAAGCTGCACAACCTTGCAAACTCATCCCGCCACCGAATCACGGGCCTTCTGAGAGAGAACTCTGGTGTGTCGGCGGGACCACCTGTGACATCGGCCACTTCCCGGCCTCGCAATGAGGGCGGAAGCAGGGGAGGACCAGGAGGAGGGGCTGCCCAGCCTGTGCTGGGTGGGCAACAGCGACCTTCCACAGGCAGAATCTGAGTTCAAACAGACCCCGGGACCTCATTCCAGTCCGACAACACAAAACAAGACATCAAAGAAAATTTACTGGCATCTATTGTTTGATTTCTATAAACCAATCTCGCTCCAGGTAATCAGCTTTATACACAGGACCCTCTTTCCCAGATGAGTAAGAGCAAGCTTTATTGCAGACCAGCCATGTGGGGATTTCCACCCAGAAAAAACAGGTTCCGCCCGTAATCATCGTATCTTGTTATTATTTTATCACAAAACCCAAATAAAACCCTCGGAAGACGCCAGGCCAACAGCGAGCTGGAGCCTGCCCAGGGTGAGATCTGTGCACGACCGCGCACCGCCTCTCACGTACTCCCCTCCGAGTGTGCAGGTGCCAGCCTGGGAGGCAGAGCTCATCAGCTTCACCTGCCTCCCACAGTGCTTGCTGTCCTGTCTCCTCCCCTGCCCTGTGCTCCTCCCCTGCCCCGTGCTCCTCCCCTGTCCTGTGCTCCTCCCCTGCCCCGTGCTCCTCCCCTGCCCCGTGCTCCTCCCCTGTCCCGTGCTCCTCCCCTGCCCCGTGCTCCTCCCCTGCCCCATGCTCCTCCTCTGCCCCCTGCTCCTCCCCTGCCCTGTGCTCCTCCCCTGCCCCGTGCTCCTCCCCTGTCCCGTGCTCCTCCCCTGCCCCGTGCTCCTCCCCTGCCCTGTGCTCCTCCCCTGCCCCCTGCTCCTCCCCTGCCTGTGCTCCTCCCCTGCCTGTGCTCACCCCTGCCCCCTGCTCCTCCCCTGCCCCGTGCTCCTCCCCTGCCCCGTGCTCCTCCCCTGTCCCGTGCTCCTCCCCTGCCCCGTGCTCCTCCTCTGCCCCCTGCTCCTCCCCTGCCCCATGCCCCTCCCCTGCCCCGTGCTCCTCCCCTGCCCCGTGCTCCACGGCAGTTCCAGTGTCCCCTCAGCGTGACGAGTTGGACTTGGGGCGGAGCTGGGTGCACTTAGGGACAGCCCTCTCTGGCATCCGCAGATGCTCCGGCGCTGTCCAGGCTGCGGAGGACGTTGCAGTGGGGCCGCCGGGCCCCACCCCCTACAGGACAGGGCCGGTACAGACCCGATGCTTCTGAGAGGAACTCGGGCCATCCAGCCGTAGCGGCCCCTTCGCCAGCGGCCGCCAAGATGGAGCCTGTGGTTCCGAGATTAGTGGGAGCCCTCGGCTAAAGAGGGGCCCATGTCTGCCGCCGCAGGAGAGGTGCCGGGGCAACATCGGTGAGCAGAGCCCTGTCGCCACGTGGGGGAAGGTGCATCTGCTTTCTTTTCTTTTCTTTTTTTTACCACTTTTTGCTACAATTTGGACCCTCCAGGTCCCCGATTCCAGCGTGAGCTCCATGACTCAGGGGTGCTGTGGGGCCTTGTTCTCGTCCCTGGGCCTCCCACTGCGGCGACCACGCTCTGCAGCCGCACGCTCCTCCCCCTGCCTCCCCCGTGTAACCCACAAGGCCGCAGCCGCGGAGCAAGCAGGTCCCTCAGGAGGGTGCAGAGAGGCCCGGCTCACTGAGAGACGTCGCTGCAGGCCTCGGCCTGAGCTCGATGTCCTCGCTCTTGTGGCCGGCGTCAGCTTGCTGTGGTGGAAGGGTCCCACGTGTGTCTGCCCACTTGAGAAGGTTCCAGAAGACAGAGAAGCACACTCACGTAGGGCACTGGGATGGCTATTTGTGCGTCAGTTTCCTTATTAGACATTCTTCCTGGGAGTCTCTGGACAGAACCAGCGTTTGAATTGGTCTCAGGAAAGTGAGCGCCTTCCCGAGGTGGGCCCCAATCCAGCCCCGGAAGCTGGAATGTGCCAACTGTGGAGAGGAAGGAGCCCTGCCCCACGGCTGCTGGGCTAGGACCTGACACTGCTCCGGTCCCGGGACCAGAATCCACGCCACGGACACCCCTGGGGCTCAGGCTCCCGGGGCAGAGGTAGACTGCGGGACTCCGCCCCAGGACAGGAGCCCTTTCCTCTCCCTCTCTGTCCCCTCTCCCCTCCCTCCACCTCATTTCCCACTGTTGCTGTGTCTCCAGAGAGCCCCAGTGAACACAGGCACCTTCTGTGTCTGGGTGGGGACGGAGGGAAGCAAGGCCACACACACACACACACGCGGGGACTACCCTCCCTGATGTGACCTTGGATGAAGTGACTTTCTTTTCTAGGATTTATTTATTTTTTTAACAGGCAGAGAGGGAGAGAGAGGGAGAGAGAGATCTTCCATCCACTGGTTTATCCCCCAAGTGGTTTCAATGGCCAGGGTTGAGCCAGGCCAAAGCCAGGGGTGGAGCTTCTTCCAGGTCTCCCACGTGGGTGCAGGGGCCCAAGCACTTGGGTCATCCTCCTCTGCTTCCCCAGGTGCATCAGCAGGGAGCCGGATCAGAAGTGGAGCAGGCCGGCGCCGCTGCTTAATAGGCTAATCCTCCTCCTGTGGCGCCAGCACACCAGGTTCTAGTCCCAGTCGGGGCGCCGGATTCTGTCCCGGTTGCCCCTCTTCCAGTCCAGCTCTCTGCTGTGGCCAGGGAGTGCAGTGGAGGATGGCCCAAGTGCTTGGGCCCTGAACCCCATGGGAGACCAGGAGAAGCACCTGGCTCCTGCCTTCGGATCGGCGCGGTGCGCCAGCCACAGCACGCCGGCCACGGTGGCCATTGGAGGGTGAACCAATGGTAAAGGAAGACCTTTCTCTCTGTCTCTCTCTCTCACTGACCACTCTGCCTGTCAAAGAAAAAAAAAAGTGGAGCAGCCGGGACTTGAACCACCACCCACAGGGGAAGCCAGCCCTGCAAGCAGTGTCTGCACCTGCTACACACTCCAGCGCTGTCAAGTGAAGTGACGTTTGAGGATTCCTGTGCAGTCAAAAGCCAAGTGTCTGACATCAACTCCTCTGCTTACACAACTCTTAGAGTCCCTGCAGGATGAAGGCACCGTGCTGGGATCCCGGTTCTCTGCTCCCAAACAGGGACGCGGGTCCAAGGATGGGGGATGGCATCACGTGTGCAGGGAGCACCTGCTTGGAGACCTAGCAAGCAAGACCAGGCAGAGTGACCTGGGCGGAAGGCCTGGGCAGCCCTCACCCTTCCTGGACATTTACATATGATGGCTCAGCTGGTTCTGTGAGTATTTGGCAAGAGCATTTCTTCCAACAAGGAGTGAGCATGTCCAGGTCTGTTTGAAATTATCTGAATTCTGAGTGCTTCGTCCCCCACACACCAGACCCAACAGCATGGACCAACCAGCCTGTCTACACAGCCAGCCCCAACAGCATGGACCAACCAGCCTATCTACACAGCCAGCCCCAACAGCATGGACCTACCAGCCTCTGTCTACACAGCCAGCCCCAACAGCATGGACCTACCAGCCTGTCTACATCCTCAAAGCCAACAGTGTGGACCAAGTGGCCCAGTCTACACACGCAAACCCATCGCTATGGACCAGCAGAACTGTCCGTGTCAGATCCAATCGCTTGGACCAACTAGGCTCTCTGTCTACACACAAACCCAACAGTGTGGCCCAGTGGGGCTCCATCTGCACCCTCAGACTGAGCAGCACGGACCAGCCAGTCTCCTCACCAACCAAGTGTTTGACCATGCATGCCAAAAGAGTCAGGAAGGATCTAGAATAGCCCAGCCTGCTACTGGAGCAGCCCATGAGCCATCACTGCGCAGGTGGAGAAACTGAACCCTGGGCTGAGTGCCTGAAGCAAGCGACAGTGTAGGCGATACTTTTAGGGACTTCGTTTAAGCTCTTGTTTCAAACTGTGTTCTCCGGACACTGCAAAATTAGTCAGTGGTCCGCAGCTCAATTAGGAGTTGCATGGAAGCTCACTACGACATCCGGGCACAGGGCACACCCTCGGATTCCTCACAGTCCGCGCGCTGATTACCTGTGCGCGTGTTCTCTCTGCTCCCGCCTGGATCTGACTGGATTTCATTAATTTGCGTCTATTGTTAAGCAGGAACGGCAGCGTGAGAAGTGGAGGGGGGGGGGGGCTGCTCGTGGGAATGATTTGAACAGGTGGGAGACTGCCACGTTCAGCCAGTGCTGTTTCCGCTAATAACGACCAAATACTTACTCTAAACGAGTCTCGCAGACGGGGGAGTTTACCTGTGGGTTCTACACAGCGGAGCACGACAAGCAAGTAGACGTGGCGGTCACAAATGCGCAGCCGTAGCGGCTCCAGGGGTGTGAAAGAGAAAAACCAGCGCGACACCTCCCGCATCCGTGCTTGGGGTCCACAGGACACGGAGGTTGGGAACACTGGGCGTGAGGCGGCCCGTCTGACAGGAAGTCTCTGAGAGAAGACATTGCAGAAACACCTGGCGGTGGCCCCGAGAGCTGTGGAGGCCCTGGAGCAGGCGGCCGGCCCGCCCCAGAAGTGGGGGTGTCCTGTATTTCACGGCTTCGTGCAGTGAACGGCCCCGGGGTGAGTGTGGTGACGACCGTGCTCTCCCTGCCTTGCAGAGTCAGGAACCACAGCAAAGGAACGAGGGGTGCGGCTTGCTTTTTGCTGGTTTTGAGCCATTGCCATGGGGTCCAGCTGACGCCGCACCACCGGAACAGGTGTTCCAGGCACCGGCATCTCCCTTGGGAGCCGCTCTGCGCAACTGGCTGCTGGGGATCACCCCAACCCACCCACCTATCCCCAAGTCCTCTGCTCCCCACACAGACGTCACTTCACTTTCTGGTCCCCAAAAGAAGGGAAAAATCACTGTTTTTTCCTAAAAAGACTTCTCCTCTCTTCGGGGAAGTGTCCCTTGTTTCTCACCTTCAGACTGTGAGCTTTCCACCGCCGCTTTCCCCTGTGCTGTCCAGTGGACTGTTTCCATCCAGCGGGGCGAGCTGGTCTCGTTACGGGACAGCACGTGGGTCGTCGGTCCCCTTTGCTCTGCACAGGCCATGCGCTGCAGGGTGCAGCCCGGATCCCAACATCCAGTGAAGACCGCTGGGCAGGTGGGACCACGGGGGTGGCGACCGCTTCTTGAAGCCAAGTGTCCAGCTCCTCTGCCGTGGGAGAGCAAGAGAGGAGTCTGGGCGGGTCTTCTGGGGCACATCCCCAAGTTCACAGCTATCAGGAACATTCTGAAGGTGGAGAAGAAGCCCATGCGGGTCCACGCAGGCCCAGGGCTGCGTCAATCTCCCCAAGCAGAGCTGAAGCCCAGGACCCACGCCGGGCGTCGCCTCTGCTGCTTTCCCGACTCCCTGAGTGTACCGGGGGCTCTGAGCAAAGGCCACGTGTGGTTCCTCCTTTCACGGCACATGTGAGGAGCACTTCAGCTTCCTGATGACGAGGTGCTCACCGAATTCAGCCAGCATTAGGACGGTGGTCTCTCTGTGGTTTCTTCCTTTTCATTTGTTTATTTTAAATTTTATTTGAGAGGGAGAGCCCCAGAGGGAGGGAGGGAGACAGACAAGAACAGACATACAAGGGGAGTTCCATCTGCTGGCTCACTCCGCAAACACCCACAACAGCTGGGGCTGGGCCAAGCGGAAGCCAGGTCTCCTGTGTGGGTGGCAGGAACCCAAGTGCCGCACCTGCTACCTCCCAGAGTGTGCATGAACAGGAAACTGGGCCAGAGGCCGAGACAGGACCCAAACCCAGCCATTCCAGAAGGGGACATGGCATCGCGAGCAGCACGGGACCCACACCAGCCACTCTGGAAGGGGACACGGGTGCCCTGAGCAGCATGGGACCCACACCCAGCCACTCCGTCCAGAAGGGGACACAGGAGTCCTGAGCAGCATGGGACCCACACCCAGCCACTCCGTCCAGAAGGGGACATGGGTGCCCCGAGCAGCATGGGACCCACACCAGCCACTCCGTCCAGAAGGGGACACAGGAGTCCTGAGCAGCATGGGACCCACACCCAGCCACTCCGTCCAGAAGGGGACACGGGTGTCCCGAGCAGCATGGGACCCACACCAGCCAC
Organism: Oryctolagus cuniculus; assembly: GCF_964237555.1. Classification (NCBI taxonomy): domain Eukaryota; kingdom Metazoa; phylum Chordata; class Mammalia; order Lagomorpha; family Leporidae; genus Oryctolagus; species Oryctolagus cuniculus. The sequence goes on along the minus strand of NC_091441.1, from coordinate 1,197,155 downwards.
TCCGTCCAGAAGGGGACACAGGAGTCCTGAGCAGCATGGGACCCACACCCAGCCACTCCGTCCAGAAGGGGACACGGGTGCCCCGAGCAGCATGGGACCCACACCCAGCCACTCCGCCCAGAAGGGGACATGGGTGCTCCGAGCAGCATGGGACCCACACCCAGCCACTCCGCCCAGAAGGGGACACGGGTGCCCTGAGCAGCATGGGACCCACACCCAGCCACTCTGGTAGGGGACACGGGTGCCCCAAGCAGCATGGGACCCACACCCAGCCACTCCGCCCAGAAGGGGACATGGGTGCCCTGAGCAGCACAGGACCCACACCCAGCCACTCTGGAAGGGGACATGGTACCCTGAGCAGCATGGGACCCACACCAGCCACTCCGTCCAGAAGGGGACACAGGAGTCCTGAGCAGGATGGGACCTACACCCAGCCACTCCGTCCAGAAGGGGACACGGGTGCTCCGAGCAGCATGGGACCCACACCAGCCACTCCGTCCAGAAGGGGACACGGGTGCCCCGAGCAGCATGGGACCCACACCCAGCCACTCTGGAAGGGGACATGGGTGCCCCGAGCAGCACAGGACCCACACCCAGCCACTCTGGAAGGGGACATGGGTGCCGTCCAGAAGGGGGCACAGCATCCCCAAGCGGCGCTGGTTGACAGCGTGCACACAGAGAGGGGACAAGCTGGGAGGAAAGTCCATGGCAAAGGCTGTTAGCAGTGTGAAGCTTCTGACAGGAAGAGGCTGGGCCGTGGCTGCAGGTGCACAGTTGTGCTCACGGGGACGAACACCCAACACACTCCCCCACACACAGATGTGTGTGTTAGATACTTCACATAGCCAAAGACCGGCTGCCCAGGACAGCTCATAGAGCACACATTTTAGAAGCATCTTCTCACACCCTAGCAACCGGCTTGCTTCCTGGGCAAAGACACAATGTATCTCCCCGGTTAATTAATTGCGAGCTCTTCCAGAAGTGCACAAAGTGTTTAATATTTAACTATCATTATCAATGATGCCACTTTTGTGACTGAGTTTCCCCTCTCCTTGTAAACCTACCTTCTATAAGGAAAATGAAGACACTCAATTCTCAAGCAAGTGCTTGAAACCAAAGAGAAAACCGTAGGAGACCTGCAGGTCAAATTCCGGTATCCGGGTTCACGGCCACACGTCGTAAATTTCCCATTTTGCCATAAATCAACTTAATAGTTTCCACTGTAAATGGAATACTTGATTTTCCCACTTTTTAATAGGAGTGGTTTAAAATGCATGACTTCTGTGTGGTTTAAGTGACAATTTCAAAATTACAGAAACTGTTATATTTGCTATAATTTTTTGAAAAATGTTTTGCACGGTAAATAGCAGCTGAATTTGAGTCAATTTACCAGCGGCACCGCCTGTTCTCAGCTATAAATATAGTGCTTAAACAGTTATTTTAACAGTAGACGTGTCGAGCTGATGTAACTGGGCATCATAAAAACTGGTGGAAACTGTAAATTTAACTGTTAAAATTAGCAGTTCCACTGCTGGCTGCTAAACACTGGTTAAAAGGAGGCAGTAACGAACCCAGACAACAAGGAAAGTGCTCGTTCTTTTCAACCGTCAGGTTTTTAGTCGTTTGTTCTCACTTTTCTGAAAGTGGAGTGGAGAGCGAAGGTTTGAAAAGAGGAAGGAATATTCTGGGTGATGCGCTGGCACCCGCCGTCCAGACAGCACCGAGGAAGACGGGACACAGGCTCCTGGGCCCCTGCAGGCGGCGCCACACAGCCGGGCCCCGGCACTGGGAGGGGTGTCTGTGTGTGCAGACACCAGCGTTTCTGTGTGTGCGTGTGTGTCTGCATGCAGATATCTGTGTATGACATGTGTGTACATGGATGGGTGGGTGTGAGCGTGTGCACACATACATGTGTTGCATGTGTGCATGCATGAGCATGCATGTGTGTGCATGTTTGTGTGTGCTTGTGTGCACATGTGTGACTGCATGTGTGTACACATGTACACACGTGTGGGCATGCGTGTGTGATTTCCTGTAAGGCCACCAGCAGTCAATCCTGGGCCCACTCTAAGGTTCTCACTGAAGCCGATCACTTCCCGAGGCTCCACCTCTAAATGCTGTCACTGCATCAAGTTTGCACCCCCTGCTGCCACGGACCCGAGCCCCTGGGGGACAGAGCTGCCGGGCGGAGGATCCGACACAGAAGCCTGCACACCGCGTCACTTAGGTGGTCAGCGCCCTTTGGGTCGCAGTGTCTTGAGCCATGGAGCTCTGCTATGGGGCTACAAACCAGGTCTCCAGAAATAAACGCACAGACGACCTGACTTCCTGGGCACCCTTCCTCCGGGCATGGGGCATGCATGCACCCCCCGCGGGGTGATGCCGGGCCGGCAGGGAGTGCAGGGGACCCACGGGCCGTACGCCGGGGGCCAGCTGCATCCTTCTGGCCTGTGGTGGCAAAGCAGGCCCCGAGGTGGCCTCAGTTTGTCGCGTGTTTCTGTTAACAGCAGCAGAAAGCTGGCCTCTGTGTGATTGCAGGGCTTAGCGGAACCACTGAATGAGAATCAAAGGGGTGGGAGTCACGACGCGGCAGCTGGGCCCCACTCGGAGCACCCCCAGCCCATTCCGCAGAGCCTAGGATCAAGTCCCACCTCCACTCCCAACTCCGCTTCCTGCTGCCGAGCGCCCTGGGAGGCAGCGGCTGACGCTTGGGTCCCGGCTGCCCACGTGGCAGCCACAGAGGGAGCTCCCGGCTCCTGGCTTCCGCCTGGCCCAGCCCGCTTGACTGACGCAGGCGTTTTCAGAGTGAGCCAGCGGATGGAAGGCCTCTCGCTCGCTCACTCACTCTCTCAAATTTTAAATTTAAATCATGAGGGAGGACGAGAAGGAAGAAGAGAATATCATTATGTTATTATACTTGAGTCTACAAATCACACTGAATCTGTTAAAAAAATTAATGAAAATTTTAAAATGAAACCAAAAACAATGTACACCTTGTTGCTTTGACGGGGGAGGTGGGGCCCTGAACGCTGCGGCTGCTGAGAGCTTCGCTGAGCCCACCGGGGTCCGGCAGTCCCGGCGCTGGGTCCCATCTGCCTAAACGAGCAGGAAGCATCACCGGCCCCTGCACATCCTAGGAAAATTCCGTCACAACCACACTGTCCGCGAGGACCCCGCCCGGGCGAGTTAGCACGGCTAACCTGCCCAAGGCGGCCGGCGGCGCGGACAACGCCGCCCGATCGCACGTCAACGAGAGGGCAGCTCCGAAAGCTCAAGGAAAACGATTCACAGAGGTTATTTTTTTTTCACAGAGGTTATTTTGGTGTAAAAGGATTTATAAACAGTCTTCAGAAAGGGCGTGAAAAGTGCATTTGATGAAAAGCTGTGCCCTGATTTCGAAGTTTCTGCACCAAAACAAACCTACATTTTCATTCCACTTCCCACGCGCTTTATGAAGTACCCTGTGTCCTCCTGGCTGTAAAGAACTCGGAACATCTCCACATGCTTTCCCAAACACATCCAACAGTCCCCATCGCAGTCTCAGAGAAACCATCTTCACCATCAGTCACAACACGGCCGTCTCCATGGCAACTGGAAAGGAAAATGAAGACACGAACTTGAAAGTGAGGTCGGGGACGCTTGTGAGAGTCCGTTCATGTCACCCACAGCCTTGGACAAGGGTCACAAACTCCACGCGGTGTCCCAGCTGTGCACTTCCGAGTGTAATGGAAGCTTCTGGAAGCACAGGTGGGCACTGAGGGTTAGACAGGTAGCCCACTGCCCGGCGCTGCCCTTCTGCCGGCAGCCAGCTCACCCTGTCCCCTGCCCAGGGCCAGCAGGGCTGTGTCTTCCCAGCCAGCCCCACAGGGCTGCAGGGTCAGACCCGGCTGCACGGACTTGAAACAAGCGCTGTTATTAATCATCATCGTATCGCACACCATGGCGAACGTCTGACTACACTAAAATCAATGCAGGAAAAATGACCTGCCTCGAGGTGTCATTTGTCCTGATTTTCCCCTAAATATCAGTGTGGCTGCAGCCGCTCGGACCTGGGCTGCTCCCCGTGAACTCAGAGCAGTCCCTTGCCGGCAGTGAACCGGCAGACGTGTCAACACAGCTCGGGGGCCAGCAGGCAAGCTGGCGGAGACGGTGCAGCTGGTGGCTGGTGGCTGGTGGCTGGTGTCAGGTGACCGTACAGCACCGAGGGCGCCGTATCTCCACCGTGGATGTACTAGGAGAAGGTCACGGAATGAGGTGCTCCGAGCGGAACAGAGTCTGGGCTTCGAAGGGGCTTGACTGTTGATTTAGGGCGTGAGTAGGGCAGCTGAGGTCCAGGCCCCGTCGGGTTTCCCGCTCCCCATCCTGCAATCTCCCCAGAGCTTGCTTGCTGCACAGCTGTAGCCGCTCTGCTGACCACAGCTGTGTGCCCACTGCAGCCGCGAGCTGGGGCGCCACAGCAGAGTCGCAGCTCCTGTGGGTGCCAGGTCCCTCTGTTCCTGGACCCCTGGTAGAGGCACGGTTCCCCCGGAGCCCCACCGGGAGCACGGTCCTCACACCTGCCCCTCCTTAACCGCCCTGACCCCAAATCCCCCGAAGATGTCCCGACACCCAGGGCTGCGTGGTGCAGCTTCCGTCTGCCACACACACGGGGCTCACCACCTTATTCTCTGAGGGTTCAGGGAGAAGGCGCCCAAGCTGGGCCCCGCTGTCCCAAACTCCCGAACTCCTGCCATGGGTCCCAGGTTAAGCTGCCGTTCGCGATTCCAACATCCCCTTTCGGAGTCTTGGCTGCTCCACTTCCGATCCAGCTCCCTGCTAATGTGCCTGGGATAGCAGTGGAGAATGGCCCACAGCCTTAGGCCCCCCACACCCACGTGGGCGTGGGAGGCCCAGAAGAAGCTCCTGGCTCCTGGCTTCGGATCAGCTCAGCCCTGGCTATTGTGTCCATTAGGGGAGTGAACCAGCCAATGAAAGACCTCTCTCTCTCTCTCTCCCCCCCCCCCACACTCGCTCTGCCGTTCAAATAAGTAAACACATCTTTGCGACAGCACATTTGTCACTGCCACACCGCCCACTGGCCCGTGGTACTTGAGCAGGGGCCCTCAGTGTCAGCGCGTCTCCAGAACTGCTGTTGAGCTGGGCCAGAGCCTTTGTCTTTGCTCCCGACAGATTCACCATCAAGTCCAGGCGAATCCAGGCCGCCAGGCCCACAGCGAGCGGAGGTGGCTGGCATTTGTGGGCGCCACAGAGGCCGGCGTTCAGTCTCTCAGCTCGGCTGTGCGTGGGTGAAATCCCGCCAGGCATTTCGGGCGGACGGGCCTGCGTGTGCCCCCTCAGGAGCAGTGGCCATCCTGCTGTCTGCTCCCCTCCAGCGGGCAACAGGAGCCCGGTGGCCGCTCTGCAGGCCACACAGATTTGCATGCAGCCAGGAGGTCCCTGTGTCGTCCGGGTGGACAGCATTCCAGATCACCAGGCACACCTGTTAAGGAAGTAATCGCAGTTTAATTATTTTTGAAATCATTATTTCCCGGAAGCCGAAACAAGGACTGTGGCCCTGCCCGTGGTGCAGTGAGCCCCTAACAAAGGCGCCGCCGTGCCCAGGCCACCTGTCACCAGCAGCAGCGCCTGCCCCCGTCATGGCACACGGGGCAAAGGACACGGACGCCCACACGGACACCTGCCCTCCTCCCCAGGCCCCCTGAGCCTCTACGTCTGCAGAGCGGCCAGGTCACCTGGAAGTCCCCAGCCAGAGCACTGGAAGTGTCCCCCAGTGCCGGGGACAGGGCAGCCAGAGCCGCGGAGCCGTGACAGCCCCCAGGGTGCGGGGAACATGCCAAGAGGCTCAGGGTTTCAAGGGCTCCTGGCCCGGGGGACACGGAGGGATGCCAGGAAGGCGATGCTCAGATCCGTGCTTGCTGATCTGAGAGGCCCGGGCACAGAGACAGGGTTCACCCGTCCCTCGCTCACTCTCCGGGGGTGCGCACCGGCAGGGAGCTGCAGTCCGGCACTGAGCCAGGAACTGCACCCCGTCTTTCCCATGGGGACCGCGGGTGCCCTAACGCCTGTCCACCACTGAGCCAATGCCGGCCATGACTGAGGTATTTCTGAGGGGACAAGTAATTGGGATTTTCACTCCGATTCCAGGGTTCCTGTCAAGGCTCCCAGGATGTGCGTGGCTGGGGGTGAAACTGGGTCCCCAGTGGAGTGGAGGACGTAGGAGATGTCTCCGAGGGACCCTCCCAGGAGTCTGCAGCCGCCCTGCCGCCAGCAGCACCCTGCACCCCGCTGGCCACTCCTGTGTCAGCAAACAGCCCGAGACAGGGATTCTTACTGTGAAGTCAGGGTGAGGGGCTCGGGTGCAGAGCAGACTGAAAGAGGGCGTGTGTGCTGAGTCCTGTTCTTTCTTTAATCTCAGAATCACCGCGAAATCCCCTCTTCCGGACGGGCCCTGTTTGAACTGGGTCTTTACTGTTTCCTTTGTAAGCCGCGGCTTTTACTGTGGGCAAACAAGTGAGCGCTGGGGGGCGGACCCCCCGGGCGGGCCCCCCCCCCCCCGCAATCCGCCCCATGCCCACTGCCCCAGCCAGAGCCCGCTGCTACCTGAAGGGCCGGAGAGCAGGTGCGGGCAAGATGGATGGCCGAGTTTCCCTCCAATCGCAGGGCAGCACTGGGGGAGCCGTGATGGATGGAGCCTCAGGGCCTCAGCCGCCGTCACGGCTCCTCACTGGCGCTGTGGCCGCACCCACAGCCTGCGAGCGCTCTGCGCCCACGTGCTCAGCAACGTGCGGGAAGCCCCGCGCACGCCTGGAGCAGCCCCGGCAGCGTCCACCGTGGACGGCAGGGGCACGCGGTGAGGAGGGCGGCCCTGTCCACCTGAGCGTTCTCACACTCCGACACCAAGCAGCGCTGTCAGCAGCTGCTGCCCACGCAGAAGGAACATGGCAAAACACCCTGGAGGGCAGCTGGCAGCAGCACGGCGCTGGACGCCGGCCACCAGCAGCCCTGGCCTCACCAGCGACACGCGGGAATCGCCCCCTGCCCGCCTGAGACTCCCTAGGGGCACCACCCCAGGGGGCGCCTTGTGAGCCCGCAGTGGCTCCCGCAGCAGCCCGAGGCAGCCCGTGGGAGCCCAGCCCACTGCAGCCAGCCCCACAGCACACACCAGCGCAGGCCAGGGCAGGCCCGGGTGCCTGGACTCGGCGTTTCCGTCTGAATCCATTAATAGTTTACGAGGACCACACAGAGGGGCTGGTGCCAGAGGATTCCCACTCTTTAATCACGCAGGGGCTACGCAGCAGTGACAGGCGGCATGGAACCCGACCTCTGCACAGCCTGGGGCGGGAAGCCAAACACACGTGTTGGAGATTAAGGCGGACGGCCGTGACGCTGGCCCTGCAGCTGGAGGTGGCCGGCCTGGCCACCTGCACATCTGGCCACACACACACACACACACACACGTGCGAAGCTCTGCGACGGACACAGCCCCCACCCAGGCACGGCACAGCTCTCCGCCACACAGGATCATCCGCCACCACACGGTCAGTGCCCGTCCTCAGAGGGGAGTGAAAACAGCCACAGCGACCGGGCAGTGCCTGCTGCTCCCGCACCCAGAGCCGGCTGTCCTGCCCCCTGCCTACCTGCCTGTGCAGGAAAATGGGGGGAGGGGCATGTGGAAGGTTCTAGAGGCTTCTATGCCATCCATGCCTCATCTGGAAGCAGGGGTACACTGCCACTGGTAGTAACTGGGTTCCCAGTGTAGATGGCGGAGGTGGGCAGGAGGGCCAGCTCCCCAGTGTAGATGGGTAGACAGTTGGGGGAAGTGGTAGAGCCAGCTGCTGGGGTGGGGTGGCTGAAAGGATCTGACTCCGTTTGAGAGCATAATTTTTATTAAGCATTTTACTGAAAAGGAAAACAGAAAATGCAGCCGACCCACAGCCCTGGTGCATAAAAATTGGTCATTTCTTTCTTTCTTTTTTTTTTTTCAAGATCTATTTATTTCAAAGGCAAAGTTACAGACAGAGAAGGAGAGAGAGAGAGGGAGGGAGAGAGAGAGAGAAAGAGAAAGAGAGGGAGAGAGATCTTCCATCCACTGGTTCCCTCCTTAGATGGCCACAACGGCCATAGTAGGGCTGGTGCAGACCCAGGAGCTTCCTCCAGGCCTCCCACATGGGTGCAGGGGCCCAAACACTTGGGCCATCATCCACTGCTTTCCCAGGCCATCAGCGGGGAGCTGGATCAGAAGAGGAGCGGCCAGGACTCGAAATGGCACCCATGTGGGATGCGGGCACTGCAGTCCACTGCGCCACAGCACCAGCCCCGAAGCTGGTCATGTCTGCAGGGCAGGAGCAGGGCCACGTTTCCGGGGCACGGGAGGAAGCCTGGTGCAGAGCGAGGCTGGCGTGGGAGGTGAGATGAGCAGGCAGGCTGCAGAGCGCCCAGGCCCCAGCCCGGCAGGTTCACCCCCACAACCACGGGCAGCCACAGAGTGAGAGGGCTCAGCGCTGTCGGGGACTCATGTGACAAACAGCAGGTGGAATTCCACGGAGCCGCGCAGGGTGGGCACGGCCAGGACGAACTCCACACTCCGAGTCATTCATTTATGTTTGAGAGAGAGGTCTTCCGTCCACTGGTCCACTCCCCCCACGCCCACAACAAGCAGGCCTGGGCCAGGCTGATGCCAGGACGAGGAACTCAGTCCAGGCCTCGCATGTGGGCGGCAGGGGCCCAGTCACTTGGTCCACCGCTGCTGCCTCCCAGGGTTGGTGCTGGCAGGAAGCTGGGCTTCAGAGTGGAGCTGGGATTTGAACCCAGGTCCTGGGATGCGGGCTGGGCATCCCAGCCAGGGGCCTCGCTGCAGGCCACACGTCCGCCGTGACTGCACATGTGGCGTCCTGTGGCACCTGCAGCCGGCCGTGAGTCAGGCAGCCTGGCAGCTCCCCTGACCCCGCCCCGGCCGTCGCTCACGGAGAGGAGGAGGAGCTTCCCGTACCCTGCTCACGTGCGAGCAGCCCCACATAGGTCCCTGCACCGCCACTGGAATAAACCAACTGTCCTCCAGCCGGGGGACGTCCCTCACAACCAGCGCGCCCAACACACCAGTTTCCTCCTGAGTGGCGAAGGGCTTGGCTTCCTCACTCCCAACCTTCCCTGCACCCAGGGGCCTCCAGCACGAAGAGCCTGGGGTCCCCTGAACTCCGGAGTTCACAGCCCTTGCGCCTCTGCCCACGTCTGCATTCTTCTAGACGGATGACAGATGACGGCTCCAGGTCAGCAGCGCGCTCTGAGAAGGGGAACGAGCTAGGGCCCACAGGACAGACAGGGACAGCAGCCTGGAGAGCCCCGAGCCAGGACGCCAGCCTCGAGCCACTGGCGCGGGGGAGAAATGAACCCCTCCGTCTCGGCCGCGGCGAGCCCCACCGCTCTGTGCAGCCGCACAGCTTCTAAAGGTCACGCTGCCTTTCTTCATTCCATCATCATCGTCACAAAGCCGACATCTCACTGCCGCCCGCCACGCGGCTGTGGTGATGGCAGCAGGCTGAGTCGTGTGCCGGGGCGAGGGCTCCACCTGCACGGTGACACTCGGCACCTCCGTGCTTGCTGTGAGGCTCACGTGTGCGGGAGCACAGGGCGGGGGCCCCCTGGGAGCTCTGAGAGGCGGGGCCTGGCGGGAGGTCCTTAGGTCCCGGGGGCTGCCCTGGGAAGGGGGTGCCCGTGGATTTCGTGGGAACACTGACTCCCCAGCTTCCTGACGCACGTGAGCATTCGCGCTCGCTCTCTCCCCCTCCTTTCCTTCTCTCTCTCCCTCCCCTCCCTCTCTCTCTCCTCACTGTCCATCTCTCTGCCTCACTGTCTGTCCGCCCCCCAGCACACACAGCCGGACACCACCTTCTCTGCCATGGGTCCTCAGCCCGCAGAAGCCAGTACCCCGCACACAGCATCCACAGCTCTGGGCGCGTCACCGCCTCCGCGCGCCGGCCCTGGAGGCCCGAGCGCCTTGGCCCAGTCCTGCTGCGCAGGCGGCCCCCTCAGCCTCTAGGGGGACCTCTCTCAGGGCCGCTGTCCTGTCCAGGAGGACACTGAGATGCAGCGGCTGCGGGGCCAAAGCTGAGGACGCGGCCGAGCCACGGCCCAATCGTGCGCCAGGAGGGGGCCCTCGCACTGGCGGAGCCACGCTTCGTCCCCTGCCTGTCCGAGCTTTGACCGCAAATTACTAGAATTCTGCTTTTCATCTGTGAGCGGCAAACTCAGTCTGACATGTTCTTGTCCTCAGGAGGGGGCGTGGCCATGTCCGGTGGCCATGCACACGGGGGCGGCCATGCCCGCGCACCCCCACCCCGCGGATCAGAGGAGCACAGGAACCACAGCACCTGTTTCCAGGCTGGAATCCCTGGATGTCTTCGATACCCGGCGTCCACGCGTTATGAGAACCGCTGGCTGACTTTGGTTATGAGTGACAGGCAGCGCTTCACGCCATCCCGTGGACCAGCTCAGCCTCTGATCTCCGAGCCCCTTAGGAGTGGAAGGGACGCTGACACTGACCTGCGTGGTCAGACGGGCATGGTGGCTGCTCCTCCTCATTTGAAGAGTAGAGGGCGGACTCACCACCACAGGGCAACCTTGGGTAAACACAACAGCATCATAAACCAAGCGCAGAGAATGGCCTTGGAGGGCACTGCCTCGGGGCTCCTGAGACTGGGAGAACCAAGGTTGGTGGCTCACTCCGCGGTGAGGATATGCGACATCACGTGGCTGTCCCTGCTCCCAGCCAGCCACCTGGCTCACAGCAGCAGGTGCATCTGGGGGACCAGGGATCCCAGCCCCCGGGGCCCATCCTCGAAGTCCCTCTTCCCATCAAGTCCCTCTGTGACCACTGCGCGAGAGGCACGGTGCTGGGGCTGGTGTTGTGGCACAGCGGTGAAGCCCCTACAGGCACCAGTTCTAGTCCTGGCTGCTCCACCTCCAATCCAGCTCTCTGCTATGGCCTGGGAAAGCAGTGGAAGATGGCCCAAGTGCTTGGGCTCCTGCACCTGCGTGGGAGACCCGGATGAAGCTCCTGGCTCCTGACTTCACATGGGCCCAGCTCCAGCCACTGCAGCCATTTGGGGAGTGAACCAGAAGATGAATGATTCTCTCACTCTCCCTCTCTGCAACTCTGCCTTTCAAATAAAGAAATAAATATCTTTTAAAAAGAGGAGCGGCTCCTCCCTGAGGTGGTCGAGCTGCAAGAAGCCGGCCAGCATCCTCAGGGGAGGTCGGAGTAGGAGGAAGTGAAAATGTGAGCTCCCGTTCCTCTGTGTGCGGGTGTGTGTGTGTGTGTGTGTGTGCCCCCACCGCCGTGTGCGTGACCTCCTGGGACTGACAGCATGGTGGGCGGCAGCGGCCACTTGGCGCCTCGCCCGGACTCGGGGTAACAGCCCTGGCGAGGTGAGTGAGCACACGGTGTGTGCACGCACACGCGCAGGGAGGGAGGGAAGGAAAACCTCATTTCTCCCAGCAATCTCCACACAGCTGGGTGTTTCTCAAATATGTTAAAGTGTTTTGATCGTTTAGAAAGATTTAAGGCATTATTTTCCTAGAAATTCTGACAAAATGATTCTACCAAATTAACTAGTTGCTCCAAATTACATATTATGCCATTAATTCCTGATATAGATTATATTTTAAAGGCAATCACTTTAGCAGTCCTCTCCCATAAGAATCTCTGATTTCCAGGTTCCGTGGTCGTAGACCTCACTGTAGAGCTGCTGTGTCGCAGACGCTGCCGCAGAGCCATGAGTCAGTCAGCCCATGATTCCACATTAATCTTACACTTCTTACCGTTAAAATGACAAATATCACCGTTGATGTCACACTCCAAGCTTCAGGTGTGAGTTTAATGTTTCTCAAAATGGAGATGGGGGGGGGGGCTGTGAGGAACAGATAGGAGACGCACCGTGGGAGTGGGGACCAGCACATGTTTTTCCCGAGCACACAGGTCCCAGGCTCACCGACAGGAGACAGCACTGGTGTCCTGAGACCCAGGCTTCTGGATGTGCCCTGGGGTCGGGACCAAGCCTGGCGGGGGAGCGGCCGAGGTCTGGGAGCAGTGACCATCAGTAGTATCGCTCAGTCATCTGGGATCAATAGTTTTACGTCTGGGATGATCCGGGTCCTCCAGAGAAAAGCAGCGTCAGCGTTTTAAGTCCAGGACCCAGCGGTGTGAGACTTTGGAGATGAGTGACGTCCACACTCACACGAGACGCCCGCCCGCGCTGGCTCCCGCAGGCTGGGCGGGCATTTGCCTCGGCGCTCAGGGCACAGTCCAGGGGCAGTGATGGCCAGAGGCCCCCTGGCATGCAGACATGGGGTCCAGGCTGGAGTCGCTGCAGAGGCTGTGTGGGCTCCCTAAGTGCCACGTCCACTCAGCCCAAAGACTTCCTGACCCACAGCACAGGCGGAAATGTGAGGGACGCCAGCCAAGGCCAGAAACCACACAGCACCCTCCGCTCTCAGCCCCGGGAGCCCCTGCACAAAGCCTGCACACCCTCGACCACCCAGCCACGCAGCACAAGGACCTGCATCCCCTCCGGCAGCCCACCCAGGACTCCTGTGCCACGTGCTCCCAAGGGTCCTTGAGGCCTCCCACCACGTCCCCAAGGCCACCCTTGGGAGCAGCCGGGTTAAGCCAACCTCGCCCACCCATGCCCTCCAAAGCCGGGAGCCTCTTCTGGGTCTCCCACATGGGTGCAGGGGCCCAAGCACTTGGCCATCTCCCACTGCTTTCCCAGACCACAGCAGAGAGCTGGCTCGGACGTGGAGCAGCCAGGACTTGAACTGGTGTCCATATGGGATGCCAGCGCCGCAGGCAGCAGATTTACCCTCTATGCCACAGCACCAGCCCCAACTTCCAGACTATTGGTTCCATTCGGCTTCCATCAACCTGCTCAGGGTGCTTAGGAGGCAAGGAAACCGGGCGCAGGGCATGGATAGCTGACACCTGACCCCATGAGGAGGTCTGGGCACAGGCGTGGTTAGGTGGCAGGGGGCCCAGGGGCATCTCAGAGGGATTTTCAGAACTCATCACTCACCACCTTGATCACGTACAGACTGGAGGCTGTGAGACACTGGGAAACCATGCAGGGCTGAAGGGAGGTCAAAAGGGGTAGCAGGGGAAGGGGAGAGAAGGAATGTGGCCTCTTGAAGCCCACAGCCATGGAGCCCACAACCAAAAAGGGCACAGCCCTGGAAAACACAGCCCTGGAGGCCACAGACTTGGAGCCCACAGTCCTGGATCCCACAACCCTGGAGACCACAGCCATGGAGCCCACAGCCCTGGATCCCACAGCCCTGGATCCCACAGCCCTGGAGCCCACAACCCTGGAGACCACAACCCTGGAGCCCACAACCCTGGAGACCACAGCCATGGAGCCCACAGCCATGGAGACCACAGCTGAGAAGGGCACAGCCCTGGAGACCACAACCATGGAGGCCAAAACCGTGGAGACCACAGCCATGAAGGGCAGAGTCCTGGAGGCCACAGTCCTGGAGGCCACACCCCTGGATGCCACAGCCCTGGAGGCCACAGCCCTGGAGCCCACAACCATGGAGGCCACACCCCTGGATGCCACAGCCCTGGAGGCCACAGCCCTGGAGCCCACAACCATGGAGACCACAGCCCTGGAGACCACAGCCATGGAGCCCACAGCCATGGAGCCCACAACCCTGGCAACCACAACCGTGGAGACCACAGCCGTGAAGGGCACAGTCCTGGAGCCCACAGCCCTGGAGCCCACAACCATGGAGGCCACAGCCATGAAGGGCACAGCCCTGGAGCCCACAGCCCTGGATCCCACAACCGTGGAGACCACAGCTGTGAAGGGTACAGTCCTGGAGGCCACAGTCCTGGAGACCACAGCCCTGGAGCCCACAGCCCTGGAGCCCACAACCATGGAGACCACAGCCATGAAGGGCACAGCCCTGGAGGCCACAGCCCTGGAGCCCACAACCATGGAGACCACAGCCATGAAGGGCACAACCCTGGAGCCCACAGCCATGGAGCCCACAACCCTGGAACCCACAACCGTGGAGACCACAGCCGTGAAGGGCACAGTCCTGGAGGCCACAGCCCTGGAAACCACAGCCATGGAGCCCACAACCCTGGAGGCCACAGCCCTGGAGCCCACAGCCCTGGAGCCCAGAACCATGGAGACCACAGCCATGAAGGGCACAGTCATGGAGCCCACAGCCCTGGAGCCCACAACCATGGAGGCCACAGCCATGAAGGGCACAGCTCTGGAGGCCACAGCCCTGGAGGCCACAGGAAGGAAGTGGTGACCGGGGAGAGACCTATGAACACAGGCTGAGGTCACGGAGCCTGCAGAGTGGGCCCCAGTGCCACACATGCAGGAGAGTCACGGCCCCACCCACGTTTGCTTGTGGCCACTTCACCCGGACCCCCGTGCCACCTAGGCAGTGAAGAAGGAGAATCTGCCAGAAGCTCTCCCTCGTAGATGAAAGCTGCACTGGGCTGGGGTTTCCTCGGGGGAGTCACTGTTTGCGTCAGGTCTATCAAAGCAGACGCCTCCATAGCCTGCACCCGAGGAAGAGCACCAGTGCCCAAGCAGCCCAGCCCGCGTCCGCGAGCCTCCTCCCTTCGCTCCGTCTGTCTGCTCGGAGCACCGGCCGGGAAGACGGCCAGGGCCTGCCGGCGGCCACAGTCCCCGGGGGGATGGACGTGAGTCGGGTCCTCAGACCAGCACAAGGGAAAGCCCTCTGGGCGTGGCCCAGGACTCAAAGAACAATCTAGAAGGAGACTCGGGTGCTCACGGGAGGCGTGAGGAGTCGGCATCCACCAGACGTCTTTCTGGCATCGACAGAGATGCGGACGGATGGAACTCTAACGCGGGGCGGCGAGGCCAGCCCACCCCCTCCAGCGCCTGCCAGGAGGCCCCACCCCCACCCGGGCTCAGGAAGGCCTCTGTTGCATTTGCACGTAGCGTGCGTGGGGACGGGCGGTGGCCAGCCGAGGGACGTGTGTGCCCAAACACACGTGGGCTGCCCTGGTGATAAATGCTGTCACAAGTGTTGTGCCGATGTCTCTCCCCCCACTCTCCGGCAGCTGCCACTCCCAGGGTGCATCGGCTGTAACCGCAGGACCCACGGTCAGCTCCTCACAAGCCCTGCCAGGGCACACGTGGCTGCCGGGCTCCTCAGGGACAGAGGGGCTCACAACGGGGCTGGCACCAACACCGACAGGGCCTGGGGGGCAGCCCTGAGCTCACAGCCAGCACCGCTGCCGTAACCACGGCTCAAGTCATGACCCAGTACCTTGTGGCAGGCAGACAGGGAGTGGCTAAGCCGCCAGTCCTTGGGCTGAACGTGAACTGTGGTTGTTTGCTTGAGCTCCTGGGGTCACTAACATCCTGCTGGGAAGCCGAGCCGGCCTTGTTCTGCCCAGGCTGCCCCCGGGGAAGCACCACACCCCAGCTGGCCACGTGAAATGACCACCCATGGACCCCAGGAGGCCGTGGTCACCTTGTGCTGTGTAGGCTCCCTGCCCCTCCCCAGTGACCCCTCTCATCCAGCAAGGACACAAGGACACCGATTTCCTCAGCTGAGTGTCTAGTAGGGTGGCCCTGCCCGCCCCGGATCCTGGCCAGGGGTGAGAGCAGACCGCCGGGTGCCTGCGGGGTGTGTGTTGTGCTCCGCTGGTTCTCAGCTCAGCTCCCGTCTTCCTCCACCACTGGTCACACTGACATCGGGGTTTTCTTCTTCTCATCGCTAGGAAAGTTCCGGAAGCTGCACTTGGTAGAGCCCCCTGTGCTCCCCAGGGGACAGATCTCGGTGGGCAGGCTGCGGGGGCAATGCTCAGCGGCCCCCAGCGTGAGGTGGGGTTCACGGCCCACCCCGGCCAGGAGCCCTTCCTGCCACCCCACAGTGCCTCCTGCCAGGCCTGTGAGCGTGAGGGCCGGGGCCAGGCTGCCTCGTGGGGCCTTGCGGAAGGGCCTGACTGCAGCAGGCAGCAGTGGGGGCGCGATGGACGATCCCACTGCTGCAGCCGCTCCTGCTGGAAACCGTCTGCCCTTGAACTCTTTCCAGCTGCCAAGTCCACCTTAGAGGCTTGGAGGACCCCAGGGGCCTCAAGACCCAGGGGCTCACGGAGGCTGTTTGCACCTGCACCCAATGTCAGGCACTGGCCTGGATAAGCGACTGTCCCTGCTCCCCGCTGCTGGCCTCAGTGCCGACCACCACGAGAAGTCATGGAAGAAGGGCACCCCAGAATGATGGCCACCGGGCCCACACCTGGCCAGGTCATCTGAGTGGCTGTGTCTGGTTTTCGGTGGCTGGAACACACCCTGAGGGACGAACTCATGGTGCCCACTTGTGTCCACTCGGGAGGTCCTCGACAGGGCCTGGGGGGCAGCCCTGAGCTCACAGAGGGACCCCCGATCTCTCGCAGCTGACCGTGGCAGTGCAGGGGAAGGGGAGCTCAGAGCCAAGGCGGCCGAGAACGTGGGGACCACACTTCCCGCCGGGGCCATCCGGGGCACTCACAGCCCAGGAAATCCCTCAGCCCTGGGCAGCAGGGCGGCCGTGTGTTGTGA
The DNA here is from genome assembly GCF_964237555.1 of Oryctolagus cuniculus. NCBI lineage: Eukaryota > Metazoa > Chordata > Mammalia > Lagomorpha > Leporidae > Oryctolagus > Oryctolagus cuniculus. The sequence goes on along the minus strand of NC_091441.1, from coordinate 1,180,572 downwards.
GGGAGGCGGGCGTCGCCACACACGCTCCTGGCCGCGTGCCGCGGCCTCCTCCGAGGACACCGTGCCGTCTGCCGTGGGACGCCTGGAAATAGAAGTCGGGCACGGGCAGCTGTCACTCCCAGCACAGGGACAGAACATGCAGGGGACCTGCACCGCAGGGCTCTGGGAAGCCCTGAGCCAGTGCACTCCACTGGGAGGACCAGGCGGCCACCACTTCCCGGGCAAGGACAGGGACACACGGCCGCAGGGCTTCACGGACAGGGCGTGGGTGCCGCTCTCAGCCCCACGTCCGACCCCACACCCAAGGTCTTGACGCAGCGCGTCCTCGCCCAGTTGCCGTCCTCCCCGTCTGTGCCCCGCGCTCTCCTTGACCGTTCTCTCTCCCTGATGTCGGGCCTCCCCCTGCCCCTCTGATAAAGAAGCTTCCAGAATCCCCTTGGAAGCAGCACTCAGCGTCCTGTCAAGGAGACACGTCAGCGGCGTCCCTGTAGCCACAGCGCCCCTGGGGCTTCTCCCTCCACCTCCCCCCAGCCCAGGCCCCTCATCGTCTCCACTCTCACCCTGGGGTGGGGTCCTCCACACCTGCGCCTGTGCCACCCAGCCCCTCCCACCTGCCTCACAACCCCGAGACCCTCTCGACCTCAACACCTCTGCTGCATTCTAAACCACACTTAGAACTGCAACACTGAAATCTCTTACTATTTTTTCAATTTAATTTGTTTTTATTTATTTGTGAGACAGAGAGAAAGAGGCAGAGGCAGAGACAGACCTACCACCACTGGTCCCCTCCCCCAGATGCCCAGGGCTGGGCTGTGCTGAAGCCGAACGCCCGGAAGTCAATGCAGGTCTCCCACGTGGGTGACAGGAGCCGCCACCTGCTGCCTCCCAGGGTGCACGATGCCAGGAAACTGGAATCTGCAGAACCAGGATTGACCCCAGGCCCTTTGAAAGTGAGATCAGGCTCCGCACGCGGCCTCTCTGCCACCGCACCAGAGCCCCCGCCCCCCAACCGGGAACTTCAGCTCTCACTTCCCGCATCGCTTGTCCATCCCTTGGCAAAAAAGAAAGCCAGGAAGCTCGGCTTCTCTGGGACCACAGCCCAGTGCCCAGTGCAGGGAAACCCCGGAGCACGCGGGTGGGTGTGCACCTGCAGGGCCGGATCTCCCAGAGCAGACACTCCAGGAACGGCCGCATCAGGCCCCGCTCTGTGGCCTCGCGTGGGGAGAGGCAGCACCCCACTCGTGCCGCGGATGATCAGTGAACGCCACGGCACGGTGAGCGCATGTCTCCGACCAGGTGCCATCTCTGCTCGAGCTCACACTTCTCTCGCGTCAAACCCAAAAGCCTGGCAAGGGACCGGCCAAGAAATGCTTGACACGGGAATGAAAATGGCCGAGCGCTCCCAGCTGCAGGGGAGGTCCGAGAACGGGCTGGAGGAACGGGGAGGCCGCGCGGACCTGGTGTTGAGCTGTTTTACGGCAGGTCCCACCCCGCAGCACCGGGAGCCTCCCACCACCCCTGGAGCCGTTGTCTTGGAGTTCGTAAAACGGGGAGCCGGACATGCAGCAGCTCAAGGCTCCGTGCACACCGCCTTCCCTGAGCCTGACAGCCACCTCGTGGTGCCTGCCTGGTCACCAGGGACCTCTAGGAAAGCGGCTGCCTGCAGTGTCCCCTCGAGGGGCACGTCGGGGAGGCTCGGGGACGGTGGTCAGCCTACGCCCTGGAGGCCACAACTCAAAAGCCACTGCTGGAGGCAGAAAGAGAGAAGCATTCGGAGCCTTGGAGGCTGCGGCTCTGGCCACGGAGCTGGACGCTCGGGTCTCCCCGGCACCCTGGGCCTCCCGAGAGCCTCTCGGGGTCACACATTCGGCCCGGGAGCCCCCACCTCGAGCCCCTGCTTCCACTCCTGTCTGTTGGGTGCTGCCCCCCTGGGGGTTTCACCTGCCCTGAGGCTGTGCAGCCTCACAGACGTGCATGGAGGCGGGAGGCTGCACACGTGCTGCGACCCTGTGACCCCACACGTATGACGTCACACCTGGACGTTAACTGCAGGCCGACCACACAGCCTCTGGGAGCCATGAGAGGCACAGCCCCCAAAAGAGCAGCTCAATAACTTAGACTCCATCACAACCCAGACCTTCTGCCTTCCACCAACACTGCAAGGAAAAGAGGGATGGCACAGAGCAAGCCACGGGGAAGCTGCTCGCAGGCCACGTGTTTGGAACCCAGTGCTCGCACCCAGCATACGTGAAGAGTGCTCACAACCCAACAAGAGGGCGAAACACGGCAGCAGCCATGCCCAGAGGCGCTGCCCGCCAGGGGACACCTGTGCACCCCCGTGGCTAGCAGAGCGGCTGACGGCACAAGGAACGGGACTTGATGCTCCGCAGACAGCAAAGGACCAAGTGTGCCACTGTGGACAAGCCCTGGCCATGTCGTGGACGGGAAATCCCAGGCTGCCTCGGGACCCGGCTCTTCCACCCCAGAAATGAGGCCACTGCGCAGGCAAGGCCCTGCTCACCAACGTCCATTTCAGCTGCGTCCGCCAAGCCGGAACCCAGAAACAACCCAGGTACCCACACGTGGGGGACAGAGGAGCCACACTCCCATCGACGAAATACCACTCCCCCGCAGCAAGGAACACGCTGCCACACGCATGAATCACGCGGTCGTGCGGAGCAGAAGCCAGATCCACGCAAGAGGACGCACACTCTGCGTGGGACACGGGAGCAGAGGTACCGCTACATGGGTGGGTGTCTGGGGACCAGCGGGGCCCTGGAGGGCAGGAAGGAGGGGTCGGGAAGGGACGCGGAAGCTTCTAGAGGCCACAAACATTCCGTCGGTTCTCTCTGGTGTACACAGGTAGGCAGGCCCGCACCTGCCAAGTGTGTGCTCTATGCACTGCCGTCTGTTGCCTGCGACTTGGCTGATGTAAAAGTGCCTAGCGTGGCCTGGCGGGGGCTCAAACACAGAGCAGGGAGGGTCTGCAGGCCCCGGGGGCTGCGGCACGAGCTCACAGAGTGGACCGCGGGCCTCCCCTCAGCCACTGTCTCATGGGCGTGGGCTGGAACCTTATTTTTTCACACCAAACGCTCGCTTCCCATCTCCTGCGGCACTGACACCCCGAGCCCTTTGATGACTCATGAGAGATCGGCTCAGTCTCTCGGGTGTCCTTCGGTGCCGAGGAAAGCAGGCTCAGGTGAGGGAGCTGCCCGGAGCCCTCGGGGCGCCACCGCCCACGACAGCCCCCCTCAATGCCGTTCCCCAGTGGCCTCCTCCTTCTGCACGGGTCCGGTTGGGGAGGAGAGGGACAGGCACCTTTGGGCTGGAGGCCAGGCCCTGCTGGGCACAGCCCCTGACCGTCAGCAGGCCCGGCTGGGGCAGAAGCTGCCTCCCGTCCTGGACGCTGGAGGGACCCTGTGGATCAGGAAGGCGGCTCACGGCGTCCGGAGCTCAGAGGCCCTGCCGTCGGCCTCATCCCGTGACGTCAGCAGCAGAGGAAGAGTGTCGACCACCGAATGCCCAGGGTGGCTCCATGCGGAAGGAGGCAGCGCTGCCGAGCGCAGGCCACCGACACCGACACCGGCCGTGGACACAGGCGGGAGGCTGGGCGGCGGCGAGTTCTGCGCCTGCGCAGACCTGGTCGGGCGCAGACGGCGACTCAGGCTCTGCCCAGTGCGGTCGCTGCGCCCCCATTTTTACCATGCCGGCTGCATGTGGCGGCAGGTGCCTCTGGCCCAGGGCATTCTGTAAAGACACCCTGGGTGCTGCCTCCACCCAGCAGTCCGTGGTGACACACAGGTGCCCACCCAGCCCCCTCCCTCCAGCGTCACCTGCAGGGCCTGCCTTTTCCAGCTGCCCTCACACCCAGGGTGGGTGACACCGCTCGTGTCTCGCCTCAGGTGGGCCTGCGGCCATTCTAAAGGACACTGCGTCCTCCCAGAGATAGCCCTGGCCAGCCGCCGCCACCTCGCTCTCACCAGGCAGCCCTGGAGGGTGCCTGCCTGTCACTGAGCCTGCAGCCCAGGCCCGCTCCACCGTGGGGTGACCGGGCTTCCCGCACAGCCTGCCTGCGGCATTGCCACTGCACCAGGTGGTGGCGCTGCTGCCTTGGGGCATCTGAGGCCACTTCCCCCAGGAGCACCGAGCCCAGCCAGGGGACTTGGCCCTGGGAGCTCACCTGGCCCCATCCCTTTCCTTCCACGTCTGGGAAGGACAGCGTGCAGAGGGTGCAGAGCGGGGGCGTCAGAGCCCGTGGGAGGCTCTGCAGCCCAGTCTGCCGCAGCCCAGAGAGGCCGTGTCCACCACCACAAAGCTTCCACAGTGCCTGTGCCCACTCATCGCTGGCCATGAGTCATTTCCTCGGGTCCTCTGTGCCTCTCCTCAGTAGCACCTGCTGATCTCCCGCTGGGGCCCCAAGAGCCAGGCGTCAGGTTTGCCGCCTTCCCATCCTCGTGCTGCCAAGGGAACCAGCGCCTCGGAAAACAGAGGCAGAGAAAATCCTCCGGCCCTGACTCTGCCAGAGAGAGGAGAGGGCGGGGAGGGGGGCAGGGCAGCCTGTGCTCTGACCCCTGCGTCTCCTGCAGCGTCCGGGGCCCTGGGGCCGCAGGCCGGGTGACCAGCAGGCTGGGCAGAAAGTGCCGGCACCCCGGAAACGCAGCCTTCCCTCACCACGCCCGCGTGAGCGAGCGTGGCCAGGCTCGGGCGGTCACAGCCTGTGCAGCCGCCTCACTCTGGGCCTTGCGGTCATCGGCCCAGCGGCCTCCTTGGGACACACACTGTGTGTGCAACCTGCCAGCCTAACCTGCAGGTCCCACCTTGAGCAAGGGCTGAACAGAAGTGTGGATGGAAGCGGCACCGAGCCAGCAGGGAGAGAGAGGCGAGCGTGGCGGCCCAGCCCCCGCCCTCCTCCAGCCACAGGGGCACCCTCGGGAGCCGACCACAGGGCAGGAACCCGGCAGGGGCCCACAGGGGGCCCAGGCAGCGGGGCCGGGCTCTGCCCGCGTGAGTGCAGAGCACCGACCGTGAGGCAGGGAGGAGCAGCCTGCAGGACAGGCCACGCGGGGGGCCACGCAGAGCTCCCACCTGGCCATGACTGCCCGTCAGAATCCGTGACCCGAGAGAGCCTGCACCCCGCCTGGGGAGAAGAGGCTCGGTGGGCACCTCCCCCCGTCCTTCCACTGTTGGGGTGGGGCTGGAGGACCAGGCTCTGAGGCAGAGCAGAGGTTGAACTGTGTTTGCCAGCGACTGTTGGATCTGCAAGCTGCAGCTCTGATCAGTTTTCAAGCAGCCTCAGGAGTTGGAAGACCACACAGCCTCGAGCCTTCTGGTCTGCAGGGACCTCATTTCTGGTTCTTAACACACGCGGAGCCATCGTCACGGACTACTCGAGGGAGCACACGGGGTAATGCAAACCCTGTAGGTCACCCCTGTGTGGACGGCGGGGCACTGTGGGTCACCCCTGGTGTGGACGGGGGACTCTGTAGATTGCCCCCTGTGTGGACCAGAGAACACTGTGGGTCACCCTCTGTGTGGGCAGGAGATGCTGTGGGTCACCCCCTGTGTGGACGGGGGAGGCTGTAGGCCACCCCCTGTGTGGACAGGAGATGCTGTGGGTCACCCCCTGTGTGAACAGGAGATGCTGTGGGTCACCCCCGTGTGGACTGGGGGGATGATGTGGGTCACCCCCTGTGTGGACGGGAGATGCTGTGGGTCACCCCCTGTGTGGACGGGAGACGCTGTGGGTCACCCCCTGTGTGGACGAGGGACGCTGTGGGTCACCCCCTGTGTGGACGGGAGACGCTGTGGGTCACCCCCTGTGTGGACGGGGGACGCTGTGGGTCACCCCCTGTGTGGACGAGGGACGCTGTGGGTCACCCCCTGTGTGGACGGGGGAGGCTGTGGGTCACCCTCTGTGTGGACGGGGGATGCTGTGGGTCACCCCCTGTGTGGATATGAGATGTTGTGGGTCACCCCCTGTGTGGACGGGGGACGCTGTTGTCACCCCCTGTGTGGACGAGGGACGCTGTGGGTCACCCCCTGTGTGGACGGGGGACGCTGTGGGTCACACCCTGTGTGGACGGGGGACGCTGTGGGTCACACCCTGTGTGGACGGGGGACGCTGTGGGTCACACCCTGTGTGGACGAGGGACGCTGTGGGTCACCCCCTGTGTGGACAGGAGATGCTGTGGGTCACCCTCTGTGTGGACAGGGGATGCTGTGGGTCACCCCCTGTGTGGACGGGAGATGCTGTGGGTCACCCTCTGTGTGGACGGGGGACGCTGTTGTCACCCCCTGTGTGGACGGGGGATGCTGTGGGTCACCCCACCTGTGTCTTACTACAGAGGGAGGTACAAAGACCATGCACTCCAGATCCCATTAGAGCAACACGTGTCCATTGCTGGGACTGTCGTGTGCGCTGTTAACAACGCCCAGGAGAGCCTTGAATGCCGACTCACGGGCCAGGAGATAATTTGTGTCCATCCCACCAGCGCTCTGATCACCTGCTCAGATGTCACCGCCAGCACCCCAGGAAAGAGTCGACGCAGGGCTCCGGAGCCACGTGGGAGCCGTGGGAGCCGTGCTCACGCAGGGGTGGGCAGATTCCTGCCGTGCACGGGGAGCAGAGCCTGTGCACAACCCATGGCTCCCACGGAGCACAGGATGCAGAACAGAGATGCGGCCTCCAGGATGCGGGGTCGGGGCTCAGGCCGGAAACCTGGCTTCCCGGATGCTGTGGGGGAACCACGGCCAGTGGCAGGGCGGAACCGGCTGTGACGAGAAGTGTGGCTCCCAGGATGGATCTGGACGGCGTGTGGAGGACAGATGGACAGCCAAGCCTGGGAGGCCGAGACAAAGCCCAGTGGGACGGCAGCTCCAGCTCAGCCAGGCCTGGGAGAAGCAGCCGCCCAAGCACCCCCTCTGCGGTGTGAGGTGAGGTTCTCCACCCAGAAAGTCAAACCCCGCAGCGTCCACTTTACAGGAAGGCCCTGGGTGGGGGGCTGTGCTGGCCACTGCGGCTGCCCACAGGCTCGGCCCTCGCCATCCCAGGCCCCTGCACCTGCTACCCGCATCCTGCCTGTCCTGACGCCATAGCCGTGGAGAACGGTGCGGGGGTAGACAGCATGTTTCACTAACACAAGACGTCTCAGGGTATAAAATCCGCAGACATCCTGGGATCTGCTTGTTCTCTGGGACGTGCACTAGAGCTGCAGGCAAGATAGCAGCCAAGAACTCCCGCGCCTGCGAGTCTGCTCCTCTGTCATTGCCGGCTCGGCCCCGGCAAGACAAGGGCGGCACGGCCCCAGGAGCTCGGCTTCCGCTTGGGGAGACCATCGAGCTCCCCCAGAACCAGCGAGGCCGCCAGGTGACTGTCCATAGCACGATTCTCCTGGAGGCCAAGTACAAATTCTAAAACTTCCCAAAGGCCAGACGCCGAGGGGCCCGTGGGCCCCCAACAAGCAGGGTGAGCGCACCCTGGAGCACGCGCCTGCCCCTCGCCCGGCCTGCCCCCCTCCAGGGCAGAGCCGGCCCTCACCAGGCAGCCTCCGAACTGGGGGGAGCACTCTCGTGATGGCCACACTGTACCCAGTCCTGGCTTCCTCGTTCCAGCGACAGAAACGGGGCTTGCCGGGGAAGGCACCAGAGCCTGCAGCAGGGAGCACGGGGCCGTGGGACGGCGCTGGACCGAGTGCCCGCCAGTCACACACGCAGCATCAGGTGGGGACTTGTCCTGCAGTTGCGTCCCACCAGCCACTGCCTCCACGCCGCCCACCTCCATCATTTGTGCATGGGACACGGAGCCCCGGGCTGTCAGCACGCAGGGGCACAGCAGGCAGGCGCAGAGCAGGGGCGAGTGACAGGCAGAGTGGCTCCTGCCACACCAGCCTGGCCTCCCTCTGCAATGGGCACTTCAGCCTCGGGCCAGCTGGACAGGGCTCCCATCAGTCCCTCGGTGCCAGTCTTGGCCCGCTGGGAGACCAGGAGAGGCTCCACTCAATGCCCTTAACTTGATCATACCTGTGAAGACCCTTCCTCCAGGTCACAAGGTCATGGTCACAGACAAGGGTGAGGGTGAGGGTGAGAGTGAGGGTGGGGTGGGGGCGGGTCACCACAACGGCACCATCTGCAGAGACGGGGCTTGGGAAGGGCAGTGTGCAGGAGCCACAGAGCCACCTGCGGCCCCATTTGGTTTGGCTCCTGCCTTGGGTGTCCCAGGGGAGACGCAGGATTGGCAGGTGCATAAGCCAAGGACGGCAAACACCTGGACTGAGAAAGAGGAAGCCCTCATTAAACAACATCGACGGAAGGGCATACAAACTGTTGGGTGTGAGCCGGGGGCCTGCAGATGAACCCACCAGCTCTTACCAGACATCTGAAGTCAACCCCAGTCAGCTCTCCTCTCCCTTCACTGCCGCTGGCCACTCACCACCGCCATTCGGTCTGAGGTCGGTGTGCGGGGAGGAGACGGATCGGAGGTGTGCTACATGTGAAGAATGGAGAATCTGAAGCTCAGGCGAAGAGGAATTCGGAAGAGGGCGTGGCCTTCCCGCACACCAGCCCGGTGCACACGGGAGGCTCCCTCCTCCCCATCCCGTGCCCCTCTGAGCAGACCACCGGCTTTGTCCCCAGACCAGGCCGCGATGCCCGGCTCGTGAGAGAGCGCCCCCTGGAGGGCAGCTTTTCCCCCAGCGTGGGGCTCACGCGCGCCGGGTTCCAGGGCAGAAAACCCTGTTCCGGTGTCCAAGGCCGACTGAGTGTGGATGGAAGCCATGCTTCTGGCGTCATTTTAATCGTTTTTGCATGCACATTCATTCTCCATCAAGCTTGTAGTTTGATTACAGGCATAAATGAACAATTTCTCTGTCATTCACATTCTCAAAGACATGCACTTGTGAACCAGTGCATGACCCGACCTCGCGGCGATCCCCCCCAGGCACACGTCTGGCCAGGCATTCACTCACCGGCACCTCCCAAAATACCCACCTCGAGACGTGAGGCTCAGGCGCTCACACCACAAAGCATGCTCACGACACCCTGCCAACGGGGGCTGCTCAGCGTGTGCCCCGCCACGCCAGCAGCAGGCGGGTGTGGACACCCACGGCAGCGCCAGCCCACGGCAGCGCCACAGGACCTGCATTTTCACTGCGTGGGGGCACCTGATTTCTCTATTTTTTCAAAGATTTTATTTGAGAGTCAGAGTTACAGAGAGAGGGGGAGGCAGAGAGAGAGGTCTTCCGTCTGCCGGTTCACTCCCCAAATGGCCGCAACGTCCGGAGCTGGGCAGATCAGGAGCCAGGAGCTTCTTCCAGGTCTCCCATGCAGGTGCAGGGGCCCACGCACTTGGGCCATCTTCTGCTGCTTTCCCAGGCCATTAGCTGGGAGCTGCATCGGAAGTGGAGCAGCCAGGACTCGAACCAGCTCCCACATGGGATGTCGGCACTGCAGGCAGAGGCTTAGCCCACTGCACCCCAGTGCCAGCCCCAAGGGCACATTCTTTCCGAGTAGGGGTGAGGCTTTAGCAGGGAAAGGATGATGACACAGGCCCTCCTTGCCCTCCCAGCCCAGGTCACAAGTGCTCTTCCAATGCCCCCACAACTCTGGACCAGTACTGGGGGACCTGCGTGGACCACGGTTCCCGGAGCCCCATGGGCGTTGCCGCCGGCTGCGCCCATCTACAGGCAGCGCTGGCCTCGTGAGTCGCGGGACGACGGGGGCTTCGGAGGCTAACTCTTTCCCCTCTGGGTCTGAATTAGCGCCTGGCTCACCGGGATTTGAGTGCAGAGCACGGAGCTGGAGTGCAGAGGTACAGTGTCCTCTCCCACACATGCTGCGCGCCGCCACCAGGCTGCAAAGGAAACCCTGCCTCGTCCAAGTCCTGGTTTCTCCTGCACCTCCTTAAATGGTCACTCTTCTCCAGAGACTGCACAAACCCCAGGATAGGCGATGATCCTTCCCTCCCCATCCCCCACAACGGGGCAATCTAAGGGAGTGGTAAAAACGCCCTCCCGGGGCCAGCGCAATAAAGGGCCCCTGGAAGACAGGGGCAGTGCAAAGACCCTCCCTGGACGCAGCCTGGAGCACACACCGTGGGGCACACACACACACACACCGTGGGGCACACACACACACACCGTGGGGCACACACATGGACACACACCGTGGGGCACACACACGGACACACACCGTGGGGCACACACACAGACACACACCGTGGGGCACACACACACACACACACCGTGGGGCACACACACACACACACCGTGGGGCACACACACACACACACACCGTGGGGCACACACACACACACCGTGGGGCACACACACACACACACACCGTGGGGCACACACACACACACACACCGTGGGGCACACACACACACACACACCGTGGGGCACACACACACACACACCGTGGGGCACACACACGGACACACACCGTGGGGCACACACACAGACACACACCGTGGGGCACACACACACACACACACCGTGGGGCACACACACGGACACACACCGTGGGGCACACACACACACACACACCGTGGGGCACACACACAGACACACACCGTGGGGCACACACACACACACACCGTGGGGCACACACACACACACACACCGTGGGGCACACACATGGACACACACCGTGGGGCACACACACACACACACACACCGTGGGGCACACACACACACACACACCGTGGGGCACACACACACACACACCGTGGGGCACACACATGGACACACACCGTGGGGCACACACACACACACACACACCGTGGGGCACACACACACACACACACCGTGGGGCACACACACGGACACACACCGTGGGGCACACACACACACACACCGTGGGGCACACACATGGACACACACTGTGGGGCACACACACACACACCGTGGGGCACACACACGGACACACACCGTGGGGCACACACACGGACACACACCGTGGGGCACACACACACACACACACCGTGGGGCACACACACGGACACACACCGTGGGGCACACACACACACACACACCGTGGGGCACACACACACACACACCGTGGGGCACACACACGGACACACCGTGGGGCACACACACGGACACACACCGTGGGGCACACACACACGGACACACACTGTGGGGCACACACACACGGACACACACCGTGGGGCACACACACGGACACACACCGTGGGGCACACACACACACACACACCGTGGGGCACACACACACACACACACCGTGGGGCACACACACACACACCGTGGGGCACACACACACACACACACCGTGGGGCACACACACACACACCGTGGGGCACACACACACACACCGTGGGGCACACACACACACACACACCGTGGGGCACACACACACACACACACCGTGGGGCACACACACACACACACCGTGGGGCACACACACGGACACACACCGTGGGGCACACACACACACACACACCGTGGGGCACACACACACACACACACCGTGGGGCACACACACACACACACACCGTGGGGCACACACACGGACACACACCGTGGGGCACACACACGGACACACACCGTGGGGCACACACACAGACACACACCGTGGGGCACACACACACACACACACCGTGGGGCACACACACACACACACCGTGGGGCACACACACACACACCGTGGGGCACACACACACACACCGTGGGGCACACACACACACACACACCGTGGGGCACACACACGGACACACACCGTGGGGCACACACACAGACACACACCGTGGGGCACACACACACACACACACCGTGGGGCACACACATGGACACACACCGTGGGGCACACACACACACACACACCGTGGGGCACACACACACACACACACCGTGGGGCACACACACACACACACACCGTGGGGCACACACACACACACCGTGGGGCACACACACAGACACACACCGTGGGGCACACACACAGACACACACCGTGGGGCACACACACACACACCGTGGGGCACACACACACACACGGACACACACTGTGGGGCACACACACACACACACCGTGGGGCACACACACGGACACACACCGTGGGGCACACACACGGACACACCGTGGGGCACACACACGGACACACCGTGGGGCACACACACGGACACACACCGTGGGGCACACACACGGACACACACCGTGGGGCACACACACACACACACACCGTGGGGCACACACACAGACACACACCGTGGGGCACACACACGGACACACACCGTGGGGCACACACACACACACACACCGTGGGGCACACACACACACACACACCGTGGGGCACACACACGGACACACACTGTGGGGCACACACACACACACACCGTGGGGCACACACACACACACACACCGTGGGGCACACACACGGACACACACTGTGGGGCACACACACACACACACCGTGGGGCACACACACGGACACACACCGTGGGGCACACACACACACACACACCGTGGGGCACACACACACACACACACCGTGGGGCACACACACACACACCGTGGGGCACACACACACACACACACCGTGGGGCACACACACGGACACACACCGTGGGGCACACACACACACACACACCGTGGGGCACACACACGGACACACACCGTGGGGCACACACACGGACACACACCGTGGGGCACACACACACACACACACCGTGGGGCACACACACACACACACCGTGGGGCACACACACGGACACACACCGTGGGGCACACACACACACACCGTGGTGCACACACACACACACACCGTGGGGCACACACACACACACACCGTGGGGCACACACACACACACCGTGGGGCACACACACACACACCGTGGGGCACACACACACACACACACCGTGGGGCACACACACACACACACCGTGGGGCACACACACACACACACACCGTGGGGCACACACACACACACACCGTGGGGCACACACACGGACACACACCGTGGGGCACACACACACACACACACCGTGGGGCACACACACACACACACCGTGGGGCACACACACGGACACACACCGTGGGGCACACACACACACACCGTGGTGCACACACACACACACACCGTGGGGCACACACACACACACACACCGTGGGGCACACACACACACACACCGTGGGGCACACACACACACACACACCGTGGGGCACACACACGGACACACACCGTGGGGCACACACACGGACACACACCGTGGGGCACACACACACACACACACCGTGGGGCACACACACGGACACACACCGTGGGGCACACACACACACACACACCGTGGGGCACACACACACACACCGTGGGGCACACACACGGACACACACCGTGGGGCACACACACACACACCGTGGGGCACACACACGGACACACACCGTGGGGCACACACACACACACACACCGTGGGGCACACACACACACACACACCGTGGGGCACACACACACACACACACCGTGGGGCACACACATGGACACACACCGTGGGGCACACACACACACACACACCGTGGGGCACACACACGGACACACACCGTGGAGCACACACATGGACACACACCGTGGGGCACACACACGGACACACACCGTGGGGCACACACATGGACACACACTGTGGAGCACACACACACACACACACCGTGGGGCACACACACACACACACACCGTGGGGCACACACACGGACACACACCGTGGGGCACACACACACACACACACCGTGGGGCACACACATGGACACACACCGTGGGGCACACACACACACACACCGTGGGGCACACACACACACACACACCGTGGGGCACACACACACACACACACTGTGGGGCACACACACAGACACACACCGTGGGGCACACACATGGACACACACCGTGGGGCACACACACGGACACACACCGTGGGGCACACACACACGGACACACACCGTGGGGCACACACACACACACACACTGTGGGGCACACACACAGACACACACCGTGGGGCACACACATGGACACACACCGTGGGGCACACACATGGACACACACCGTGGGGCACACACACACACACACACCGTGGGGCACACACACACACACACACCGTGGGGCACACACACGGACACACACCGTGGGGCACACACACACACACACACCGTGGGGCACACACACACACACACACTGTGGGGCACACACACACACACACACACTGTGGGGCACACACACGGACACACACCGTGGGGCACACACACGGACACACACTGTGGGGCACACACACACACACACCGTGGGGCACACACACGGACACACACCGTGGGGCACACACACACACACACACCGTGGGGCACACACACACACACACCGTGGGGCACACACATGGACACACACCGTGGGGCACACACATGGACACACACCGTGGGGCACACACACGGACACACACCGTGGGGCACACACACGGACACACACCGTGGGGCACACACACACACACACACCGTGGGGCACACACACACACACACACCGTGGGGCACACACACACACACACCGTGGGGCACACACACGGACACACACCGTGGGGCACACACACGGACACACACTGTGGGGCACACACACACACACACACCGTGGGGCACACACACGGACACACACCGTGGGGCACACACACGGACACACACCGTGGGGCACACACACACACACACACCGTGGGGCACACACACACACACACCGTGGGGCACACACACACACACACAACATAGGGCACACACATGGACACACACCGTGGGGCACACACACACACACACACCGTGGGGCACACACACACAGACACACACCGTGGGGCACACACACGGACACACACCGTGGGGCACACACACGGACACACACCGTGGGGCACACACACACACACACACCGTGGGGCACACACACACACACACCGTGGGGCACACACACACACACACAACATAGGGCACACACATGGACACACACCGTGGGGCACACACACACACACACCGTGGGGCACACACACACACACACCGTGGGGCACACACACACACACACACCGTGGGGCACACACACGGACACACACTGTGGAGCACACACATGGACACACACCGTGGGGCACACACACGGACACACACCGTGGGGCACACACATGGACACACACCGTGGGGCACACACACACACACACAACATAGGGCACACACACGGACACACACCGTGGGGCACACACACACGGACACACACCGTGGGGCACACACATGGACACACACCGTGGGGCACACACACACACACACACCGTGGGGCACACACACACACACCGTGGGGCACACACACACACACACCGTGGGGCACACACACACACACACACCGTGGGGCACACACATGGACACACACCGTGGGGCACACACACACACACACCGTGGGGCACACACACACACACACACCGTGGGGCACACACACACACACACACCGTGGGGCACACACACACACACACCGTGGGGCACACACATGGACACACACCGTGGGGCACACACACACACACACACCGTGGGGCACACACACACACACACACCGTGGGGCACACACATGGACACACACCGTGGGGCACACACACACACACACCGTGGGGCACACACACACACACACACCGTGGGGCACACACACGGACACACACCGTGGGGCACACACACACACACACACCGTGGGGCACACACACACACACACCGTGGGGCACACACACACACACACACTGTGGGGCACACACACACACACACCGTGGGGCACACACACACACACACACCGTGGGGCACACACACACACACACACCGTGGGGCACACACACACACACACACCGTGGGGCACACACATGGACACACACCGTGGGGCACTGGGACACAAACTGCTGGCCACACACTCTACCCTGTCCACTCTGCGGAGCCCCAGGCAGCCAGCTGGGAGCCCTCTCCCCGCGGAGCCTCAGAGGCCGGGGGCCCAGGGGCCGCCCGCTCTCCCGGGCACGCGGTCCGCCGGGCAGCAGGAAGGGCCAGTCCGCCGCTGGAGCTGCACGTTAATGAGCGCGCTGGCTGCCGGTGCTCCTTTTCCTGCAAATATTTCCTCGGGGGCCGGGACAGCCATTTCCTGCCCTTTCAAGTTCCCCCACACGTAATTGAGCCATTAGCCCGGACCTGCGCAGGCTGCAGAGGCTGTTCCCGGGGCGAGCCCCGCGCGGCGAGGGGCCCAGGCTTCCCTCTGGCCACAGCAAGGGCAAGGACTGGGGGACCGGCCCACGGCATCCCGAGTCCAAGGAGTGGAGCATTAGAGCACGGACAAACTGGACTTCAGTGCTCCTTAGGTTTCAAGTCTGGAAGACTCAGATCCCCGTGGGTAAGTGCAGATGGCGCTGGCTGGGTCACCGTCTCCCAGGCACCGTGCTCAGGGCGCCTCCCCTGCGGCTCCCACCGGGAGACTGCAGCCCGCCCCGGGACCCACAGGTTGGACGGCCAAGCACACGGGCTCCCCGGGAAAGGACAGCGCGGCAGGAAGTGTGGGGCCGCACTTCCGGCACACTGCTATTGAGCGTGCCGAAATGGACCTGCCCCAGCCACGGCAGCCTGATGCGGATCGGCCAGGGCTGCAGACGGAGGTGACGGCCACACCCAGCCTCGAAGGCCGGAAGCTCTCCCTCAGTGATGCTATGGGGTCCCCACGCGTGCCCCAGAGAACCCAACACTCGGCAGAAAGACGTGGGCTGACGTGCGGTCACCTTCTCAGCCACTGGGTTCTCAAACTGGACCCGAGCTGTCACGCTCGTCACCAGCACATCCCCCGGTATTCATTTCCGGTCAGTTCATGCGCAAACCAAGTGGCTATGGGAAATGGGCCGGCCGCGAAGCCTCCGGTTCTGGTGGAAGGGCAGCAGCTGAAACCGGACCGGCGTGGGAGGCGTTTCCAAGACGACTGCCAATGGGCGCCGCATCCAGGAGCACGCGGTTCTCTGCCCCTCGCTGTCTTCCACCTTTCAAATCCATACACATGTGTTTCCCAGGTGCAGGCTTGCAGGGCTGTGGTTCACCGTGAAAGAAAACCTCCCCAACTGTGGCGACCAATTGCTGCTTTTTTTAAAGATCTATATTTTATTTGTTTGAAAGGCAGAATTAGAAAGAGAGGAGGAGAGACGGAGAGAGAGAATCTTCCATGCCCTGGTTCACTCCCAAGTTCATAAGCAGGGAGCTGGGTTGGAAGTGGAGCAGCCAGGTCTCACGTCTGCACCCGTATGGGATGCTGACCTCGCAGGCGGAGGCTTTACCTGCTACGCCACAGCGCCGGCCCCAAGGATCGCTGTTTGCACACAGAAACACCACCAGGGCAGGAGGGCGCTCGCTCAGTAAAGCTTTCTCTCGCTGTGAGGATACACAGGGAGCCACACGTGAATCCCCCCTTCAAGGCTCCGCACGCGGCTCACCTGGCGCAGCACGGTTCTTCCAGGGACGCTGCGATTTTCCTGCGTCAAAGGAAGAACATCCATCGGAGCCGGTTTTCTGTTTCCCATTTTCCTGGAGCTGCTTGAAGTTGCGCCCAGCGAGACGAGCAGTTCAGTTCTTTGCGAGCAGAAAGAGGTGGGAAGCCATGCAGACCACAGATGTGAGCCGTGGCTACCGGGAGCGCCGTTGGCTGTCCAGGACCCCCATGTGGACCTTGGCACCCCGTGCTGCGGGACCCTCGCCTGTGCCGAGCTCCCCGCACCCCCCTGCCCAGGTCACTCAAGCATCAGTGCTGGGTGGAGCTGTCTGTGCCTCCCCTGGCTCCCTGGCTCTGCTCCCTGGTCCCAGGCACCCACTGTCCTCGCAGGTGGCCCGCCTGGTGCCAGAGGCCTATGGATGGGGCGGGGTGGGACTGTGTCCCCACAAAGCAGCACGTGGGAGTGTGGTCCTGCTGGGACACGGAGCCCCACGCCCACTCTGTCCTGCCCACGTGTCAGGACACACAGATGCAGACAGAGAAGAGAGACAGCCCCATGACAGCAGACAGTGGGCAGAGAGCCGTGGCACACGCCGGGGGAGACAGGGCGCTCGGCATCTGTGAGGGCTGGGAGGACAGAGGGCTGGTGCTGTCAGTGCCTCAGTCTGGGCGTCCTACAGAGACGTGGCCTCTGTTGCTTCTGTCCACCAGTGTGGCGCACTTGCGCAGCATTGGAGACGCGGTGACAGACGCCTCCATTCCACACTGGAGCGCCGGGTGTGAGTCCGGCTCTGCTCCAGACTCAGCTTCTGCCGACGCACGCTTGGGAGGCTGCGCGATGACTCAGGCACTTGGGTCCCAGCCACTCCCTGGGAGACCCGGGTGGAGTTCAGGTTGCTGGGTTTGGCTGGGCCAACCCCAGCTGCTGTGGGTCTCTGGGGAGTGAGCCAGTGGATGGAAGATCTCTCCGGCATCAGTAACATCTCTACCCCGTCCAGCATCCTTGCTGAGGCAGCCCCAGGAGGCCTGTCCTGAGAAGCCCCGAGCCCGGAGGCAGGGAGCCACGGGGCTCGTCCTGCCAGCGGGATCCCACACTCTGCTTCCCGCTCACCCAGGAGGCTCTGCCGTGTCCTGCGCACCGAAGGTGAGACGTCCAGACCGACTGTGCTGGGAGGAGGCAAACAGGAAGTGTCCAAACACCACGGCAGAGGCCCAGAGCAGGGGCCATGCCACGGGGACGGCCGAGACCCTCGGCTGGGTCACTCTGCTCCCCCATGCTGCCCGCAGGAGCGAACACACAGGGAGTGGAGCGAGGCTGCCTGCACACACAGCACTGGGCCCTGAACACTCCCGGGGGCCGTGGGAGCCTCGCTTCAGCCGGGTCGCAGCCCCTCTGTGTGTGGCTCACACTTGTAGACCAAGGCCTCCTGGTGGACAGCATGGCTGGGCTTACCACGTGTGCCCCTCAGTCCCGGGGGAGACACGCAGGCCAGGGTCCTTGCCCCTCCACATCGCAGGCTTTGGAGGAACAAGGAAGACCCCAGGACTGTCCCCTTGAGGAATCTGGGGGAAGGGGCTCGTCCTGTAGCAGATTCGGGGGCCAGCATCTTCTCTGTCTGGAGCCCCAAGCTGGGTGCTGACTCAGCAGGCACCCCTTGCTCTGTCACCGCTCTGGAGCCCTGGGAAGTCCTCCTGCTTCCTCCAGCTGCTGGGGGCACCGGCATCCCTGCCTGGGGACCACGACCCCGATCGACCTCTGCCCACACCCTCCCTGTGTCCCCTCCACTCCCAGACGACCCGGCCAATAGGCACAGGGCCTGCCTGGCGTCCAGGACCAGGCCATCTTAAGACTCTTAACTGCTGAAATCTTCAAAATCCATGTTTCCAAAGTTACTCCCGGAAGGTTCCAATTCCGAACCCTGACCATGACCCCGGCCCCACCTGGAAGAGCTCCCGGCTGCAACTGGTTCTGCACCAGTTTCAGGGATCGGAGCTAAACCCTCGGAACCTCTTATTTCATCCTCACAACCCCAAAGAGGACGCAAGCACTCAGTGTGCACAGGTGGAAGCCGAGCTTCCAAGAAGCCAAGTTACCGGAACCACGCGGGGAATCAGCCCCCCGGCGCCTTCCGGGTCCTGGCGGGAGCCAGTGGGAGCCTGACACGGCCAGGGAGGGCCACGGCCCAGCAGGGCTGGAAAGCGGCGCGGCTGACGTGGCCAAGGGATGGCGCAGCCTGAGCTGCGAGAACCGGCGCGGCAGACGGCGGCTCTGGGAACCACCAGACCTTTCTGGCCGCCCGTTTGCCCTTCAAGCGGCCGAGCCCCCACCCAGCCATTGTGCGTTCTCATCGGAGCATTGCACAACTCTATCAAACTTTTTATTCTGGAAACTGAATTAATTTTCTGCAAGGGGTTTTGTGTGGTTCTGTAATCACATTTACTGGGGAACTTGTGTACCGTGGGGCTGGAGAGCCGATTACGGCTTCCAGAGGGGCCACTTTCAAAGGAGCTTGCCCTCGCGCCCGGGGCTTCCATCTGAACGTCCCTGGGTTTTGTGAAGAGGAAAAAATTAATTACTATTTTAATAACGAAGCCAGACCTGCTGAAAATCCTCTTAGAGGGAAGCTGGATGAGGTAATGGCTGGCAGGGGATATTGGAAACCCCGGCCACACAGCCTGCCCACGCCGGCCTATTCATCTCCGGGAGATGATACGGCTGCTGGGGCACACACCGGGGAATTAAACATAAAATAATAACGCTGCTCTTCCCGGAGAAGGGCAGAGCTGCGGGGCCGAGACAGAGGTGCCGGGCGCCCGCACCTGCCACGGGCCTCCGTCTTCCCCAAGGATCAGGGTCGGGGCCACGCTCCTTCCCGGGCTTGGCCTGCCTGCACCTCCTGGCTCTGCACCCCCGGGGGACGGGCGGGCGTGACCCCGGGGGCTGTGCTGTGGGGGTGCCCAGGCCCTTCCACCTGCAGGGCTCCCTCCCCCCCCCCAGCGCCCCCACATGTCCCCCTGCTGAAGCCATCGGTCTCTGCGGTGATCCCCCATGGCAAAGCCCCCGCCGCCCGTCCTCCACAGCACGCTTCGGCCAGGCTAGCTGAGAGCCAGGGTCTCAGGCAGGAGGGCTAGGGCTCCAGGGCTCCTGTGGGAACCCCCACGGCTTCGGGCGCTGACACCAGGGGTTTGGAACTCACTCAGCTCCGGCTCCTCATCTCCGAGGACCTGCTGCCCACTGTCGCTCTGCCACACCCATCTTCTCTGTCTCTCTCTCTCACCCCCTACCCACCCGCCCTCTCCACGTTCTGCCTCTGCGCCTTCCCCCAGCCCTGCCTGAGCCGTGTGCAACCCGTGCTCGTCATGGAAGTGTCGGCCAGACCTCAGGCCTCGAAAGTGCACCACAGAACTGCACGCAGGACGCAGGACGCAGGGCGGGCCGGCCCAGTCACATCCATCCCGACTGCAGCTCCGCCGGATTAAGAAAGAAAATTCTGGAACTAACCTGTAAAAGGAATGTAAGCTAATCAGAAGTCTCCAGGGAATTCTCAGATCTGCAGCAAACACCACACAAGGGCTATTCTGCAAAAGCCCAAAATGGAGGCGGGGGCCCGGAGCTTCTTCCGGGTCTCCCATGTGGGTGCAGGAGCCCAAAGACTTGGGCCACCTTCCACTGCCTTTCCAGGACAAGTAGAGAGCTGGATCGGAAGTGCAGCAGCCGGGACTCGAGCTGGCGCCCACATGGGATGCCAGCA